>NC_054541.1:21081359-21416359 GCF_017654505.1 Polyodon spathula | reverse complement strand
GCATTAGGATTTACTGGATCCTGATGCAAGCCTGTGGCAGAGCAAAGCTCTGCCCTTTAAATTGGCAGACATGGGGTTAACTTCCCCTACCTGCCTGGGTTTATTATGTTCAGGTGGCTGGGGTTGATTAGTTGATTAGGTTGATTAACGATCAATCAGCGCCCAGCCACCTGATATAAAAGGAGGCCTCTGCTTCTCATTTGGAGAGAGGGAGCTGAGGAAGCAGGTTGGGGGTTTTTTGGGTTGTTTAGAAAGTTTGAATCCAGTGAAGGCAGTGCCCAGCCTGGAAACTGTTATTTTTGTAAGTTTTGCTTTTTATCTTTTTTTGTGTTTAAATTGCTTTGTTTTGGCCCTTGTGCCCTTTCATTTTGTGTTTATTTATAATAAAAGTATATTTGTTTGAACTGAAGTCTGTCTCTGGGCCTCTATCCACTCGCCAGCCTGCCACAAAGCCCCTCCCCCAACCTAAAGAAAACCTTTTGAAAATAAATACATCAACAGCAAAATCTGAATCGGTCAAAAACATATATATATATATATATATATATATATATATATATCAACAAAAAAACATATTCTAATGTTATTTTAAGATGACTGTGAACAAGACAGTAATCAATCAAGTAACAATAAGCCTACAGCCTAATCAATTTGATTAATAACTCAATTTAGTTTATATTGAAACATATTGATAGCTTTAAATTAGTCACAAAATGTATCAATCATAGGCATCAATTGAATTTTTTAATTAATGTTATCAAGTACAAAAGTTAATATGAAAATGTTTTTATAATAAAAACAAAACACATATGCATCTCAATACCTAGCCCACAGTACAATGTATTCGTTACAACTCATAAGCAAAAACATCATTCTATGAGCACATTTAGCAAATTAATATCCCAAAAGCATGTATTTTTTTAATGAATGAATTCTGATCATCCGTTAGTTGAGACGGCATTTCGTGAGACAGACTAAATGATTTCGCGAATCCATTTAGTTCCGTTTCTGTTCTAGCATAATGGCTGGGGTTGCTGTGTGTGCGTTGTGAGGAATTTTTTTTTTGACAGAAAGTTTCAAGCAGTAGTTACATCATACTTAATAAACTATAACATTCATATTTTATGTCAAATATATAAAATAAATCTTGCTATACAGTACAGACCATTGTAAATCGAGGCTACGTTATTGTATTTTGCCAGTATTGCATGTACAGTGGTAATGCATATATTAGAATACAGTGAATTAGGAGTACAGCTATGGCCAAAAGTTTTGCATCTCCCTATATAATTAAATAATATTGCTTCATAGAGTCAAATAGAAGCCTGTGGAATAACACTACATTAACATATTGAGTTACAATCATACCGCTTTGTAGTTTTCCATACTTAATGAAAAACTGACAACAATTTAAAAATGTCACATTTTGAAATCAGTCCCCAGTAAAAATATTTTCTCGCTAGCTTGAATATTGGTCTGCAGTGCAGAAGGCTGTGGGATAATTTAACAAATCATTTTCTACGCACTGTGACACTACAATGGCAATGGTACTTTACCACAAGGCTGCGATACAAAAGGGCAGAAACAATGGTTAACTAATGGTATAAATCCAGTGGTATCACAATGGTAAGAACTTAAACACTGGTAATCAGTTGCAGCAAATCAGGATTATTGAGCAACCCATGTACCAAGCCCATTGTTTATCCAGTGCTGGTAATCACGTGGTCTGCAGGTGTTTCTGCTAGGGTTTAATCAGCACAATAAACGAATGCGAATGCGAATGGTATCCTATCAGGATGTGAGTGGTGTGGTTAAGGATACAATGTCCACAACAGTGGCTGTTTTTACAATGAGTCAGTTTTATTTCAAAACAATTCCCTCTACCAGCAACGGTGGGCTTGCAGTCGTCCTCGTCCCCCCCCCAAAAAAAGATTGCCAGAGTAATAAAAAATAATCACAGTGGTGCATGCACGGGTTGATGGGGTGCAGGTGCTCAGTGTGCTGTGGTAGTGCAGGTGCTCCAGGTGCTGGAGCAGGTTGAGGTGGTGTGGCAGTGCAGGTGCTCAGAGTGCTGGAACAAGTAGAGGTGGTTTGGCAGTGGAGGTGCTAGCAGCAATGGAACAGGTTGAGGCGGTGTGGCAGTGCAGGTTCTCAGAGTGCTGGAACAAGTAGAGGTGGTTTGGCAGTGGAGGTGCTAGCAGCGATGGAACAGGTTGATGTGGTGTGGCAGTGCAGGTGCTCAGAGTGCTGGAACAGGTAGAGGTGGTGGAGGTGCTAGCAGCGATGGAACAGGTTGAGGTGCTGTGGCAGTGCAGGTGCTCAGAGTGCTGGAACAGGTAGAGGTGGTGTGGCAGTGTGCTAGCAGCGTGGAACAGGTAAAGGTGGTGTGGCAGTGCAGGTGCTCAGAGTGCTGGAACAGGTAGAGGTGGTGTGGCAGTGGAGGTGCTAGCAGCGATGGAACAGGTAGAGGTGGTGTGGCAGTGCAGGTGCTTAGAGTGCTGGAACAAGTAGAGGTGGTGTGGCAGTGCAGGTGCTCAGAGTGCTGGAACAAGTAGAGGTGGTTTGGCAGTGGAGGTGCTAGCAGCGATGGAACAGGTAGAGGTGGTGTGGCAGTGCAGGTGCTCAGAGTGCTGGAACAGGTAGAGGTGGTGTGGCAGTGGAGGTGCTAGCAGCGATGGAACAGGTAAAGGTGGTGTGGCAGTGCAGGTGCTTAGAGTGCTGGAACAAGTAGAGGTGGTGTGGCAGTGCAGGTGCTTAGAGTGCTGGAACAAGTAGAGGTGGTGTGGCACTGCAGGTGCTCAGAGTGCTGGAACAAGTAGAGGTGGTTTGGCAGTGGAGGTGCTAGCAGCGATGGAACAGGTAGAGGTGGTGTGGCAGTGCAGGTGCTTAGAGTGCTGGAACAAGTAGAGGTGGTGTGGCAGTGGAGGTGGTAGCAGCGATGGAACAGGCTGAGGTGCTATGGCAGTGCAGGTGCTCTGGGTAATATTGCTGACTCCATAGCTTCAGCTCCTTAGGTGTCGGTCTGCCAAAATACAAAACCAACAACAACAATGCTCCGGCATCTTACTGGATCAGTGTAAGGGAGCCGTACTCACGTAGCTGCGTCCCCTTTGTGCTGCTACACTCCTCCCCATGGTCAGTATGGCACCACACTCTAGCCAACACAGCTGATCACAATAGAGCCGTTCAGCAGTCTTACAGCTGCGCCCTTCCACCAAGACGACCGACTTTCAGTTACATCCTACCATCAATTCAGCCCATCCTTGTGAAGGCGTACCACCAACCTTACTTAGTGCCCTTCCAGGTCAGGAGAAAGATTTATAGTTGTCACTTACAACCCGCCTACCTTTGCTGGAGGTTAGATGTTTATCCTGGGGACTTTTTAAACCTCAGAAGTGAAGGTATCCCTGCTAGTTGAGCTCTCAAACATGTCTAGTACAGCAAGTACACCAGTGTGTGTGTACTGGATATTAGCAGATATAAAATAAGTGTTACAGAGGTCAATGGCCAAACTGTAGTGTAAGAGCTGTACTTAAAGGCAAGATGTGTTTCTTAGAGCTCTATTGAAACCAATTGGGTGCTTTAAATTTCTGAGTTTTAAAAAGTCATCATGTAGTGACTGAAACAGAAAATGCTATATAAGGCTGATCCTAAAAAAACAAGAATATGTTAAGGGATGTTTCATATACATATCAATATGCTCTTAAAAAGCTGTATAACTGTGCAATCTGTCCAGTTGTTAAGACACTAGCTTGCACCCAGACTCTTTTCTGTTACACAAGTTTTCAAAGGTGGATCTAACAGGATTATCAAAATTGACTGTTATGATAAAGCAGAGAACACAGGAGGTTAAACCTTAGAGAGTGGAGTAAAGAGACAACAATGAATTGGACACAATCCTGGGAAAACTGCAGTGGACTCACTGTGGGACTTGACTGCAATAGGGAATGGTTTTTTACCTTTTCTTCATATGTCTTCTAATCAAAAAAATGTCTGCATTTTAAAATAAAGCTGAGGCTGGTGAGCTTTGTAAAAAGAGGCATTTCTGGAACGCTACTCAGCAGTTCAAGGACTATGGTTTGAAAACTAATTTTACTCCATTAATTAACCCCAGAGGGGTCCCACAGTGGCTCACCTGGTAAAAGCACAACCACATGGTGAGCAGGGTGAGTCATACAGTCAGGGGAGAGCAGGTTCACGTCCTGGCAGAAAAGTCGTCCATCTTTGCACTGGCTCTGGTAGTCCTGTGGATTAGTGTGGCAAAACCAGCAGAGACTGTTTCTCAACATTGAGATATGAATTGGCCCAGTACCTTATTGCTTAGTGCAAAGTTTCTAAAGGGGACCCCTTCTCTCTTGTATAAGGTATTGGTTCTTTTTTAATGGAAGGCCTATGCAGCCAAAGTAATTGCTCCTTCGATTGAACCAACTTCATTTCTCTAGGGTTCCCCACTGATGATGGAGATGATAATGAGGCTTGGGAACCCTCTGATATGAAAAATAGTGAATTCTGGTCAACTCGGATATTTTGGATGGAAGGAATACCTAACAAAATAGCCTTTTATGATCAAATCGAAATATATGAAAATAGTCCAGAACCATTACTCCCTGTGGGAAACTTTCAGAAAAGTGGGACAGACTGGCACGTGTCCAGACTAATATGTGGATGTCAAAGAGGCTGCTATTAACAGAACCAAAATCGTGTCCTGCATGCACCCATATGATAAAGCATTGAAGGATAATGTTTGAATGTGCCCCTGATGATCCACAGGCATTATCTCTTTTCCATTTAAAAGTTAAATTAGCCGATGTAAGGAGAATTTAATGTTTGGGATGTGATGAGACTCACCAGGTGAGATGGAGTCATTTGGGAAAGTTAGAATGCAAAGATGGGAAACCTGCTAACAGAGTTCAGGTATCCTGTAGATATCAGGTAACTGATTTAGTAAAACACACTCGTGGTGCTGCGTGCTGGATTCCAGACCCTGTAGTGGCTTTTAAGGAACCTTTAAGAACAGATCCAGAAAAAGATTTCTAATCCTGCTGGGAGCACTTGGATATCCTGGATGCAAACTGGATACTGTGTTAAAAAGTCCATTGGAAGGAAAGTAAAAGTGAGAGAAAGCCTGGTACTGCTTATTATTAATTTTAAGAAGTAGCCTGGCACCAAAAAGTATATTATTAATTTTAGAGACAAAGGCTGTATAACAAACCAAATGTTTAGTTTTAATTAAGCCTTCTGAACATGAAGAGACAGAAAACATCCTATAAATATGGAAGCAAAATTGCAATTAGTTTTCAGCCAAGCCTGGTAACACAAGCCTGTCTGGTCCATCTTTTGAGGACCTGTTTTGCAAAGCTAGCTGCTGGTGTTGTATTCAGAGCCTTTGGTTTGGAAGATTGTTCTTTCTTCTGATTTATATTTTAAGACACACATCTCTGCAGGAGGGTTAGCATAATCTTGAATTTATATCTCACTATGACAAAGTGGATTGCAGTGCGCAGGTATAGAGGTGATGCAATGCGTAAACCAATTGACAAACAACAAAGTACGCGGTCCAAACAATTCTTTATTTGTTTTTACTCCATGTCGTTTTGGCGACCACAAATAATAATTCCTGGCAAAACACAGTAATGTGTACTGCACAGTTTAAACCATGGCTTACAGTCCTGAAATAATAAACACAGTATAAACACACACAGAACACAAACACGATCACAAGTCCATAATGAGTGCTAACGTGCAAGTGGTGAAATACAATTTATTTGTGTACAATAGTGCAGTGCTGTCCGGGTTACTGCTGGCCTTTGGTGACAGCTCCGGAACGTGTTAGCTGTCTAGTAATGACATACAATTCAATCAAGTACAATTAGATGGGCAAACAAACAAACATGAAACACTCACGGTAACTTTACAGTCCTTCAGCGGTTCTCTCACAACCATGAAAAAGGAGCAGTTCGCTCGGCGACATCTCCTTTTGTACCTTCAGCCACACCCCTTGGTTAGCGAGTGGTATCGCTTTTCCTCCAATCCGCAATTGCCTCATCACTTCCTGTGTGGAGCGATGACTTGATGCACTGTTGCTCCGCCCCCTTTCTATATGGCCGATTTCCACCTTTACCTGGAATGAATTGTCAGACCATCCGTTCCAGGGCACACTGTTCCCTTTACACAGGGCCCTCACAGGCTGGGAGGGAGATTTACAACAGATTCATGCTTTCTCTGTCACACACACCTATACTGAAGAATAATGCTATAGGATAGGATTATTAATAGCTTTAGAGACGTTGTTATATTGTATCCTGTTAAGTTACTATCTGTCCCCCACTGCAACCATTTAGCCTCCACCACGGTTCATGTACTGGGAATTTAATTAAAATTAAATCTTTAGAAAGGTGCAATTTTAAAAGCACTTCACAAACCTCTCTCAAGTTGGCATTACTAAACACACGATCTTTAGGCAGCAAGTCCCTGTTAATTAACAACTTTGTTTTGGACTCAAAACTGAATATTTTTACTTTAGCTTAGACTTGGCTTAAACCAGATGACACAGAACCGCTTGTAGAGGCTTCTGCATGTGGTTTCTCCTTTCATCAGAAGGCGTGCCTCATGGGTTGGGGTGAAGGTGATGTTACAATATTTAATAAAGATTTTCACCTTCATTTCGAAACTATAGATGGATATTCACCTCCCCCCAAGACACCAACACCCACGTGGATTCTTGTGGGCGGGTTGGTGATCAGGTCTGTGGTGGAGGTGGTCTCCTCATGTCCCCCTTCTTCTGACGGGGTGTCCCCAATGCTGCTAATGGCAATGCTGGCAGAGAAAATGCTGACGGCGGCACTGGGCCCTCCCGAAACGGCAATACTGGCAGCGGAAATGCTGGCTCCTCCAGAATGCTCGCAGACACAATGTTGACAGTGGTAGGGGCACTCCAGCTGTGGCCACACTGATAGCAGTGCGGGGAACTCCAGCAGTGACCATGCTGGAAGTGGTCCCGGGCACTCCTGCAGTAGCGGTGAGGCTATTCACTCCGACAGTGGCGATGGTGGTGCTGGAGACAACGGGGCTTCTCCCTGGGCCACTAGAGACAGAGGGGCTCTCACTGTGGTGCTGGTCACTCTGGCATTGGTGGCGCTGGCAGCGGCAATGCTGATAGCATTGCTGACCACAGACGAAGGCACTGCAGCCGCTGTTATTCCTCCTCCTCCTCCTGGAGGGAGCAGTTCACTGTGAAGACCTCCAGAACATTCAGGTAGTTGTTCCAACTGCCCTGCTGTGTAGCTGGCAGGGGTGTGGGGAATTCCGGCAGTGGTGACAGTGGCTCCTCCTTCTGTGGCTCTGGAGCTGGTACCAGCTTCTTTACTAGCCTTCAAGAATGACCACCTCTCCCTTTCTTGAGCAATTGAGCCAGCAGTTCCCCTTGGAGGGAGTATTTCCCTATGATGTGCCATGACTTCCCGTAGGCTTCGAGCGTGATGAGAAATGAGGGAAAAGTGGGAGAGCTGCCTTCATCGGTTGGAGAGCCTTGAGGTGGAGCCATTTTTCACATGACTCCAGTTCTTGGCCAAAGTTGGCCTCCTTGAAGAGGGGCTCTGCCCATGGGCACTCCCCATAGAAAATGCAAAGTTAAATACACTAATGTGCTCTTTTATTTCACAAATAAACAAAAATAATATGGTACAAACACTTAACAAAACACTCAAATTTTCAAAGTGTTTACTCTAGGAGTTCCTACAGTGGCTTCCAAGGGAGGTGTTCCACACAGTTCAATATCCCTTGATTTTGTAAAGCAGAGATTTGCTTAAAAAAAATTCCTAGAGATTTGCACCTGTTAGGAAAGTAACATTGTGATCAGCCTGTAATGTAATTTACATGATTTCTTTGCTGTTTTGCTTGCTGTTCAGAAAATTACTGCCACTGTTTCCATAATAGGCCCCTGTCTGAATCAGTTATTGTCTTTTGCAGCACTAGGTGAGCACCATCTGGCATCCTGTTTTAGCCTTGGTCCCTCTGATTTTCTGTAGTACTGTTATCACCAAGGATAGATACCCAAATTCAACTTTGATTTGGAACCAGCCTCTTGTTTTTTTTCTTTGTATTTTCCATCTTTGAATCCTTATTTATGGACTCAAGTTTGCATCTTGGGTTTAAAGCTTAATTGTCAAGGTTGTATTTTTTTCACTGTTGTCACGGACTTCACAGTTTCCATGAAATGTACCCATTGCCGTGTAATGTTCCCTGTGTAAGTTCCCATTTTTGAAAGAATAATGTAAATACAGAGCCATATCGATCTTTGATGGCACCCTGTGCAAGATATAAGTCTGAGTCCTTGAAACAAACTCAAATCAATTTTCATTCAATTACTGGTAGTAGCAGTTTACCTAACGAACGTTGTCCGATATGCACAAATAATAAAAAAAACTAAAATGCAAAAAATTATTTGATTTTTTTTTTTTCTAGATAGATTATTCTATTTGCATGCCTTTTTCAACTTGTCTGTCACGATCTTCTTTTCTTTTGGAATTGGAATACTGTTTAAATATACCTGAAGTTTATATATAAGCTTTAAGTTCAAGTTTGTGGACGTTGTTTTTTACTTTGATAGAAGCTGTGATCTAGACTATAGAGCCGGTGTAGTGTTAGAAAGTGGTTCATCGTCAGAATGTGGTATGCGTACCACAACTTGGCAGAAAGTGGTACAATGTCATTTTATTTTGGTACATGGGCAATCAATTGCGATCTGATGGGTGTTTTCCTTTTGTCTAACGAGGTACATTTACCATTAATTATACATATTTTTTTGCAAACTTAAATTGTCAACAGACAATTAATTTGTCTAAAAAGATAAAAACAATTCAAGAGAAAAAAGGACACGTCATTAATATCTCTGCATCACAGAGCCCAAATGTTCAAGTCCAAGTCACACAAGGTCGAGTCCGAGTCGAATCCGAGTCTTTTGCGGCCGTGACTCGAGTCTGAGTCCGAGTCACGAAAAATGCGATCGAGTCTGACTCGGGTCTGAGTCCTGGACTCGAGTCTTACAAGTCTGGTAAATAGACATGTTTTTTATCACTTAAAACATAAATGCTGCAAACATTTGCCTTTTTTATGCAGTACCTGTACACACTGCATAGAGCTGCATGTCTTCAAAGAAAAAGACACCAGCTGCATCACAGATTGGAAATATTTCTGCTAAATACATGTCTGTTGTTATTTTTACATTTATGTTTTTATTCTGTTTCAAATAACTTGCGCATAGCGTGATTTAAAAGCTGATTTTCCTTTCATCTGGGGTGTTGACATTTATACTGCAATACCAAGGCTGTAAACTGACATTGAAAACATGTGGCTAGACATGGAGCTGATTCCTTTCTTTAGTCCTAACTTAAGACCTACCCAAGTGTAAACTACGATATATACGGTATATTTCTCCTTCAAGTTTAATAACAGACTTCCAGGACCACAATCCCATAATTCACAGCAGATACGGCACATTTTTAACATTACAAGCAAAGGGAAATCAAAATTATTTTGGATCAAAGATAAAAGAAACATAAAAAAATAATAATAATAATCGCGGAGAAAACATGATTTGTTTTACCTTAAAAATCGCGTTATAGATCGCATTGGCGAAAAGTCGTTCCTTCCTTTTTGAGACTTCAATTTTATGAAAACACTTTTTTTTTGTGTTTAAAATAAAAAAAAAAATTACAATTTATTTTGTTCCTACATGCTCAACACGGATAAATAAAGAGATGCACAGGTTTCGTTTCAAATAGCCCTTGTTTGCAACATGTTATTCCATTAATAGTTTTACGGTGTTGTTTTTCATTTTTAGTTAAACTACTAGAAACGATTCAATTTTTCAAAATTTAAAAAGTAATAATTAAAAGAGGGTAAAATCAAGTTATACATCCCACATCACATATATATTAAACTACCAGTATTTTATTTGAGCTTATCAAGTACCTAAACAAGTTCAAGAACATATCTTCTTTGTTTTTCTGAACATTTCTTTCCAAAACCATACTTAGACAATAGTTCCTGCTACATTTGGCTCTTGTTGCATTAATTCAAATTTAAAAGAAAAGTGCGAAACAGTGCTGCTTGCATCAATTAAAAAAGCAAAACAACAAAAAAAACAATGAACTAAACAGTGCAGCATCTAATAACCAGTAAACAAAACATTTTAGTGTTACATATGGTGCAGTAAAATTGCATTCAATTTCCAGCCATACAATTGTTAATCAGAACCATAACCATACGCATACTTTACCACTACATTGCACTGACATGTAGAACAAGTTACAGTATGTATTAAAGTCATTCAAAGTACTCCATTCAAACAAAATGTTTTCTACATTGGCCCATAAACACTTTCCTCCTGTCAGCTCGTTTTCCATTCGTCTATAGTCACGTACTGTTTTTTCAGCATTGTGATTTAACATGCATTTCGGCAAATTCAACAACGCGCAATTTCAAGAATCATTTTCTTTGTTTTTTCTTACTGTTACACTTTATCCAGTCTCAAAGACAGACACCTACATTATTATAGCATTGCAGTTACAACGAACGGAAGGCTTGAAAAGTTTACTACTCGGATTTCTAAGTAATAGCTGTTCGGTACGGAACCCGTGGGTTCAGTTTGAATGTTGACAAATCAGTGGCTCGGGAGGTGGGAAAAAGGAAATTCATAGAGACTGACAGCTATTGTGTTAACAGTGAAGCAGTATAGCTGTGATGTCTTCGAGCGGTCAGTCAAGAGTCTGAAAGCTTGCGTTTAACATTCAAAATGACTAAGGGTATTGAGAGTAACAAATAAAAACTTTTAATTAGAACTGTGGTTTTGTGTTTCTACCTAGCAACATGATCCGTAGAGCCATGGCATTCAGATATGTGGATGTATCTATTTGTGGAGTGGATACTAAACTAGTGTCACTGTTAGGAGGCAACATGATGTGGGATGCAGAAGTGCCACAACCGCTTGGGACAATGACCATATTCACATTGAGTCATGTTGGTGATCTTTCATGAATGCTACCCACTTGAGAAACGACCTTCAAAATGTAACAGGGGTTATAATTTGTACACAGACGGCTTCATGGTGTTAGTATGAGATCCAGAAGAGCCTTAATCCTTTATTTCTGACTGACAAATCCAGGAACATTTGAGATGGGCTAGAGATCACATGAGGTGGAACATCAACGACTGGATGCCCCTCCTCTTCAATGACGATTCCACATTCTGTCTTGGTTATACCGACAGACAGCAAGGTGAACGTTTCTTGCCACATCGTGTTACAGAACACAATAGAAAATGGAGGAGGATCTGTCTTGGCTTGAACAGGGAGCAGTTGAGATGATAAATTGGCCAGTGAGATATTCTGATTTGAACCCTATTGAGCATGCTTGGGACATGCTAAAGAGAGCAATAGCAGCCTGTCCAGAACAACCAGGCACTGCAAGAGCTCCAGGAAATCCTTATCCAAGAATGGGCCCAGTTCCAACAGCAGTGTGTACAGTATCTGATTAGTGGGATGTGCAGGTACTGTTGTAGTGGCATGTTGTCTCGTGGCAGACATACAGGATAATGACCATGCTCAAAAACACAAGCAGTGATTCTTTATTAACTTGTTAAACTGTATAATAACACGATCAGCCATTCAATAAATCTCACAGTATGAAACTCCTTGTTGTTGAAAATCCTTATCCCTAGCAAATGTTTAGTAGTATAGAATTTTTTTTTTTTTTTTTTTTTTTTATGCTGACTTAACTGGTTTACACAATGTAAGTTACCAACCTTCAAAATGAACCCCATCTGGGTTTAAAACTGTTAATCTGCGCGTGAAACACAAACACTTTTAAGATGTGACGTGTTGTTGGGCCTTTAATATTTTGTATTGTACTGTTTTAACCCTATTTACTGATACAGCTCTGTACCTGTAGCTTATTGAACTGCCCCAGTGTGTGCAATAAATTGGGACATTTTTCATGGGATGTCAAAATTAAAAATGTATTTACTTTCCCCTACCCCTGTGAAATAATATGGTTTGACTGCAAGCTAACTCCAAAACAATGTAGAAGTACCTTTTTTTTTTATGGGATGGGCTGTGTAAATCTGATATGCCCTGAGTGGACTTTATTGGCAATTTTATTTAATATGCCCATTTGTTCTGGTAACATCTGTATCCATTTTGAAAACATATTTGGTTTCCAGGAAAACAGGTCTATATAGATTTCAGTGTGTTAGCAAACATCATTCTGTGATGTCCTACTTTGCCAAGCACACTTTCCCATTATAACTGAATGACCAGATAATGTGGGCTGAGATCTTCATGCGGAAAATTGCAGATTTTTACTTTTAAACTGTATCTTTTAGTTCTTCACAAACAAAATAAAACACTTGAATTAAATAAAATCAAATGTTTTTTTTTTTGTTTTTTTTTTCCTATAAAGGTTGGAGTTTACTGTGGTAGGAAACTAGTAGACAAATATTTTGGTAGAAATCTTTATCAATGTCTTTATTGTTACAACCAGTAAAGAGATTGATAGATGAAATATCTGTCTGCTTGACTTGAAAATACGAAATAAGTTCTTTAGAATTGTTTACGCCAATAATATATTTTTTGTACTTCATTCTGGTGGATACATAGCAAAGTATATGTATTAAATAGTGAGGAAATGTGTAAATGCAGTTTAGGTACAATGTAGTTGATGTTCCTGTATTTTGTAATGTATACCATTTGGATTTTTATCCATTCTCCAGTCGTGTTTTTGTAAATGTTGTACATACTGCATGCATACTATATTAGGTTAACGAAAGTTATCAGTTTGCTTACCTTGCCTTTCAGAAATATGTTACACTTGGACATTTCACCTCCTCAGTATCTGCTGGGTTAAGCCTCCTACTGGCTGCAAAGCATGCCAGTCATTAGGCAAAGCAATTGGTTGGTTAATGACAAGAAAGGAAGGATGGGGACAATTCCATTCTCCTAGTGAAATGACCACGAAGGTGCAAGAATATCTGAAGCTGGGCCTGCAAGCAGCAAAATAGCATAGAAGAACACCAATATTAATCATGGACATCTAGCTTTAGCTGAGTAGAAGGTAATGTGCCCTTTGGCTGCTATCTTAGCAATGATGTACAGTTACTTAATTAAGCAACACATTCCCCAGCCATGGATATTATCATTAGGGAATGACTGCTTTAGGGTTGTTAAGCTTCTCCTATGGCAATAGTAAAGATAATGCTCCCATCTCAGATGACTATTTACTGATATTCATAAATTGTATAAAGCTCCTCAGTACTTCACTACATTGTAACCCTACTAAGCCTCCCCATGTTTCTGCGTATCTCCTGTAGCAGCACATCGCTCCATGCTGCACATAAGAAATGGTATGGTGTCAGTGGGGTCCTATTACAGGAACCAAGTTCTTATGTGGACTCCAGTTGAGTCAAAGTGAAAATACAGTCTGGAAAACATAAGGAACAACAGAACAAACAGGATCTTCTTCACATATTTATGCTAATAGGAGGTAGGAACATGGGTTATAGATTTGTTACACAAAAAAGATAACAATTAGTTTAATAAACTCTGAGTTTAAAGTAATTGTAGTTAACAAAATAGTTAGACAAAAATAAATTCCTCATTCATTCCCCACCATTTATTGATTATATATGTCTCAAATGTTCAGTTTTGAAAAAAACATGTTTGTTTGTTTTTTAACAAATTAATTCATTATATCTGGTACTTTGCTAGGTTAAAGAAATCTGGGACTTTACAAGAGAGCACTATAGTTGGAGACTTATCCGTGACCACCGTGATATCAAAAGCCCCAGCAGTCCTGATGTATCTTAATAAGCTACTGCTGTAGTCAGTAGCTTATTGTGAAGGTGGAGATGGCTTACATTGACTGAAAATGAACAATCAACAGACACAGCACTCAGCAGGGGACAGGCAGAGGCAACGTAAAGTGAAACTGCACTGCTTACCTTTTAATTTTAACAAGTATTCCTTGTGTGATGTAAAAAAAAAAAAAAAAAAGCCTTTTTCCTTTCTCCTTTAATGCATACGACCCACCAATTGGTTTCTAAAATTGCATTATATTGTGTCGTTTTGGAATTCTTCTTTAAAACAACCCGCCTCTAATATAACAAACGTATTCAACATGTGTAGTCTGCATTGTATGAGTGACATTCCCATTAAGCCAATCACAGCTCACAGTTAATAAAATAGCCAATTAAATAGCAAAAAGGGGCCGTTTCCTTACGCACACAGCACACATAATTTTGATTAGGATAGCGAAGTGAAGGCTTGTTTAACTATTTATTTTGCTTTGTGTAAAATTTAAAATCACTATAAAAAAGTAGTTGAAGATGTCACACAAGTAAAAGGTGGAGGCGGAACACAGAAGATTTTCTAAAATCGTTAGCCAGATGATTATTTGTTCAATTAATAATTTTGATGGCAATGCAATATGTCTGATTTGCAGTGCAACGGTGGCAGTTATGAAAGATTATACCACACAACATCAATATGATATGCTGCACAAAGCAATGTATTTTGAGTTTTCTGAAAATGAAAGAAGCTACTGAGTCAAAGAAAAGTTTTTTTGAAAAGTGCTGTGGATGCCTTGAACAACACAACCACAAGAAATGACTTTTTTAACTTCAAGAAGCCATGGAAAGTGCAGAATTACCTTTGAAGAAAGTAATGGGGGATTACAACAGAGGGTGCACCATATGACTGTACTGGCTAGCTGAGTGCTGGAAAACATTAAGAAAGAAATACAGAAGAACCAATTTTCTTACACTGGATTCTGCATCAACAGGCACTATGAGGAAAAGTTGCAGAATCAGGACATGTAATGAGTATTGTTAACAAGTGTGCCGGAAAAGAAGTGCCAAGCGTCTGGACAGAAGTCATAAAAGGGTACATTTCATAGTGGCACTGTTTACAATTTTGCATTTTCACAGCTTGTCACTATCATTCTTTCAGTGCTGTTAAAAACTTGTTTTATTTTGGAATATAAGTTAATTTTTTTTTTTTTTTTTTTTTTTTTTTTTTTTCTTTTTGCTGTTTGAGATTTCCATTGAAATGAAATACTGTTTCCTCCATTATATTACATTTGTGATATTGATTTTTTTTTTGTCGGTGTTCTAGGAAAGCTGCTTCTAGTTATATCTGCCTATTTCTGTACTATAAAATACATTAAGTAATATATTGATTAATTGATTGTACTTATTGACTAGGAATTGTACATTGTGGGTAATGTGTTTTGAGTAGTATATTTGAGTATTTTGGCCTACATGCAATTTATAGACATTTTCACATATATTATTATATATATATATATATATATATATATATATATATATATATATATATATATATATATATATATATATATATATACTGTGCGGCCAACGCCGGGAGGTTCTCTTGTCAGAATTGACTTAAAGTTTAACTTGTGTATAATTTTCTGTTGAATTGATTCACTAAACTGAATGAATCAAATTAATTGATTCAGTAAAAAGAATCGACCTGCACATTACTAGTTTACAGCCCAGAAAAAGAAGTTTAATAGCTCGCCTATCAGTGGTTAAAGCCTGGTTCCCATACACACTAATAAATGCTCACCTTAATGCGCACACTAAAATAGTAAATACCATGTGAATAGTAAATACCATCTCATTATTCTGAGCTGGATGCTCATTTAAATACATCAGCATGCATTACCATAAAAATCAAATATTCATTCTGATTACCATAGTGTGAAGTACTACATTTAGTGCATGCCATAATGTGTCAAGTATGGCACGCAATAATTAATAAAATTGCAATAGTAAATATGGATATCATTAACGTGCACACCAATTGCAATTATCGTGCACGATAAAGTTTAACGCCCTTTCATAAATGAGGCCCTTAGTGTAGTTTCAAATGTCTGTTTGCTTCAACAAACAGCACATTTGAGACCCATGCAGGTATAAGCCCAGCATTTTTGCAGCCAGTGTCTGAGATTGTACACATCTTAGTCCCACAGTCTGGTGTATCGCATGTACTTGGGGCTCAGACATATTTACTGTATTTATTTATTTATTTATTGCATTTATATAGCGCTTTTTATACAAAAGAATCACAAAGCACTGTACAGTACATAGCAGAAAAAAAAGAACAAACCACAATACATTAGTGTAGCATGTCACACATACAAGTTCACAATCAGACCATTTAAATAACAGTATGCACATAATACAAAAGCAGCAGTTTTAAAGTTACATTAAAACCCACTAAGATAAGAAAGCCATTTTATAAAAGTGTGTTTTTACTCTTAACTTGAAAACTGTAACGGTCCCAGCTTCCCTGACAAATGAAGGCAGAGCATTCCATATTTTAGGAGCTCTACAAGAAAAAACCCTCCCTCCTCCCATGTTGCTTTTGTTTACCCTAGAAGTAACCAGCAGCCCCGCATCCTGTGATCTCAGAGTGCGGTTTGGAAGATACAGGGTCAGTAACTCCTGCAAATAACTAGGTGCTAATCCATTCAGGGCCTTGTAAATTAACAGCAAAATCTTTGGATATACCAGATCGATTTACCAGTGAGCGGGAGGATGATGGGAAATGTAGTTCTGAGAGGTCCATGTGGGTACATGGGAAGCCATCTTGAGGCAGGGAATGCAATTTAAAAGTTTAAAAAAGGGGTCAAAATGTAAAAAAAAATTAAAAATTAAAACAATACACATACCTTATCTAAACAGGTGTAGCAACACGTGGGAACATGTAACACAATAAAATACAAGGTCCTTATTTACCCTTTAAAGCAGGGGAGCCCAATCCTGGTCCTGGAGGTCCAGTGTCCCTCCTGGTTTTTGTTCCAACTGTACAGTAAATTGCTTAATTGGACCAATTAAGCTTCTAATAAGTGCATGATTGATCCAATTAAGTAATTTAGGGGACGGTTGGAACAAAAGCCAGGAGGACACCAGCCCTCCAGGACCAGGATTGGGCACCCCTGCTTTAAAGGGTACATCATCACTACATGAAAGATAAAATATAAGAACATAAGAACATAAGAAAGTTTACAAACGAGAGGAGGCCATTCAGCCCATCTTGCTCGTTTGGTTGTTAGTAGCTTATTAATCCCAAAATCTCATCAAGCAGCTTCTTGAAGGATCCCAGGGTGTCAGCTTCAACAACATTACTGGGGAGTTGATTCCAGACCCCCACAATTCTCTGTGTAAAAAAGTGCCTCCTATTTTCTGTTCTGAATGCCCCTTTGTATAATCTCCATTTGTGACCCCTGGTCCTTGTTTCTTTTTTCAAGCTGAAAAAGTCCCTTGGGTCGACACTGTCAATACCTTTTAGAATTTTGAATGCTTGAATTAGGTCGCCACGTAGTCTTCTTTGTTCAAGACTGAACAGATTCAATTCTTTTAGCCTGTCTGCATATGACATGCCTTTTAAGCCCGGAATAATTCTGGTAGCTCTTCTTTGCACTCTTTCTAGAGCAGCAATATCTTTTTTATAGCAAGGTGACCAGAACTGCACACAATATTCAAGATGAGATCTTACTAGTGCATTGTACAGTTTTAACATTACTTCCCTTGATTTAAAGTGAAGTATCCCACCTTGCTGTTTCAAATGTATTTAGTCATTGTATAATAATCCATAGGCGCCCAAACATCTGCATCATGCCACACTGCTATGTCCAAAATGACTGTTCTCGAGCAACCCTTCTGAGCCAAAAAACATGACTTCCACATGTACCCTCACATGTACTCTGAAACATACTGGCACATGCCCAATGAAGTGTTGTATAAGCTATATTAACTGTGTATGGAAACACACTAGTCTCTGTGACAAACATGGTCTTTCTGATTTTCCATAAGGAAGAACTTGTACTGGCTTTGTTTTGTGCCCTAGACATCTTTCACACTGTACATGTTTCCTTTGCATGTTGTATTTTGATCTATTATTATGATTAATGTTGCAATCGATAAAAAATAAATAAATACAACTTAAAAAACCCTCTGTGCTGTGTAAGTGGTTGCGGGGAAAAGAAAACCAAGGCAGAGTTGTTCTCAAGTCCAACTAATGAAGGGACCTACCTATAATTATAGCAGCACTGAGTTATTTCAATATACATCCCCAGTCTTACATATAGCTCCAGCTGGATCGGAATTTTTGCAGAATTGACACGTATCAACTAAACTAGCAAATGAGATTCAGAAACGATGTATTTCCTTTCGGAATGAGGTCTTTTAGCATGATCCTAGCTAATTTTTTTTTTTTTTTAAAAGTTGAATTCTGCCAAAAATCTCCATCTCCCTATCAGTTTCGTCACAATCTGATGTTGAAATATTGTCTGGCATTATTTCTAACGTTCACTATGTAGAGTCTCTCTGTGTTGCTGAGGAAAATTTGAATTTAAACTGTTAATAACATAGCTTCGATATGGCAGTGGAACAGCATGTTTTTCTTTCCGTTTGTAGATTTTTGCTTGCCATCACAGTTGCCAACTCTGATTATAATAAATGGAATTGGGCTTGTATTTTTAAAACGTCGCTTTAATTTTGAGAGTCGCGGGTTTTGCATGATTGACTGGTGTCAATGTATATGCACATCAGTAGAATTTTAGAATATAGCCATGTTAATGTACGGATTTACAGGCTGAATTGGAACCACAAACGTTATTATAATGGAACCTTACGTCGTATAGTAAATTATTCATCATGTGTGCTTTCGTTGTTAAATATCAAAGTTGTGTCATTAACAGTTTCAATTCTAGTTTTCCTCAGCAACACATTGTGACTGTACACTGGGAATGCCAGACAATATTTCAACATCCAATTGTACAGAAACTGACAGGGAGATGGAATTTGTTGCCGAATTCGACGTTCCCACTCAACAGTGTGTAGATGATTGTGCACGTGTTGTGTCAGGAAATGCAAATGAAAACAAAATACGAAGGATGAAAAAAATGCCATATTAATTTTTTTTAGGTCGGATCACCCTCAAAGACCTAATTCCATAAGTGTTTCTGAATCTCATTTGCTAGTTTATTTGATATGAGTCCATTCTGCAAACATTCTGACACAGTGCTTCTATAACTGCGGGCAGGTCCCTTCATTAGTTTTTTTTTTTTGTTTGTTTTTAATACAACATTAATCATAGTAATACATCAAAACTTAACATGTGAAGGAAACATGTACCGTGTGAAAGATGTCTACTACACAAAACAAAAGCAGGTACAAATTCCATTCTTATGGAAAACTAGACGGACCATGTTTGTCACACAGACTAGTGTGTTTCCACACAGAGGTACTGTAGCTTATACAATGCTTCATTGGGCATGCAGCAATATGTTTCAGAGTACCTGTGAGGGTACATGCAGAAGTCATGTTTTTTGGCTAGGAAGAGATGCTTGAGAGCAGTGATTTTTGACATAGCAGTGTGGCATTATGCAGATTTTTGGGCACATATGGATTATTATACAATGACCAAATACATTTGGAACAACAAGGTGGGATAGTTTGCACCTCCAAAAAAATTTAAATACTAGCCAAACGCTTGACTTTTTAACAAAACTGGTGCAGCGAGACGCATTTGTTATGTATACAGGGCATTTAGAGAGCCTTGTTATTTTGAGTACAGTTCCCCTTTTATGAGCTCAGAGTGGGTCCTTTTATACTGTGGCTGGAGCCTTAGCTACCCATCAATCAAGCAATGACCTCATTAAGGCTCCAGCCACATTCTTCCAAAGGTTTTTATGGATGGGGAATTAACCCCATCCTTGCCACAATACCTAATTCTAAATAATAATACATAATGCAAATAAATACACAAAACTACAACAACAGTAACAATAATAAATACATACATAAATATATAAAAGGGGTGGCACCCCGTCACAGATACATGCTACTTAGACACCGGCATAGAATTCTACTTGTTTGACATTTTATGTAATATATTCCCCTTAGTTTTGCCATTTAAGATGTAACTGAAAAACTATAACCAAACATTAATTAACTGCATCTTTGACATCTAGTGTCATCCTGACATGCAAAACTGTTCATGTGGGAAGCAGTTTGAGGGGTTTCTTTTTAAAGCAAGATGATGTAAATCACGACATTGTTTGCACAAGATCCTGATAAGCAAGCTAGGCCTTTGTACACCTTTGGTTTAATCCTCTGCTTTTAGAAACCAAGTGATTAGCGTTTGTTTTTCTGGATAAGCAGTTATATATATAAGATGAACTTGGTATCCTGGATGCCCTGCCCAAAATCACCATACTTACTGAATTATGTACTTTTGACACCGGGCACAAATACATATTTTAACACCAAGATGTGCTGTATGTTTTTAGATTTATGTCTACAGTTCACTTTACATTACAGAAGTAAGCTGCCATTGTTGTTAGAAATAAGTATTAGATCTAGAGTTTGTAGAAATAAAATGTTTTGAAAACTCTACATAAAATCAATAAATAGACTGCGTTCACTTTCTCTGCTAATATGAGACTGAAACTTGTACTCTGTGTCGCAGACAGTTTTCTCCAAAACCATTATCAAAATGTAGTAATTTAGTTCACACTGAAGTAAAATAACTGTATTGCATTTAGCAAAGCTATAAATAAAATGATAAACATTGTACTACTGTAGCTTTTAGTTGTCAGTATCATAATAAAATAATAATAAAGTTATCTGATGTTTAAATATAAATAAAAATGATGCTTTCAATGAAAGTGAAGACAACTGCCTTGGTACTAGTAATGCTTCTAAATCTGTGTATATTTCTCTAATTTTCTTCTATTTTTTGCCCACATTTTGAATTACATACATTCTTTATCTGTGAGAATCCACCTACGTACCAAGCTATTTTTATTTTGACCGGTTATGCAGGAGCTTTAAGGAATATTCTCATGATGTAAAATGAATGAGAGAGACCGGGGTACAACACTACCCTGGGGTACTACGTGGTGTCTAATATATAATGTGACATACTTACAAACCTACTCACATAGTTGGGCAATATCGAAAATACATCAAATTAAAGTACGCATTTTCATTACATTTGTATTTTGTAATTTGTAATGCAAATGCCAATTTACAAGTTTTGTGTATTTTGTATTGAAAATACATTTCATGAGTATTTTGTAATTTCAAAATATTCCAAAATACATTGTCAGTAATAGTTTAAATATTAAACTGCAGTTGTATAAAATGTAATCATAGTTATCGCATATTCGATAAAAAAAAATGCACATGCACGCGTCAGTCCATCTTGGGAGTAACTGTAAATCAACAATGATGCGCTGGCTACTACACTGTCTTTCTGGAGACACTAGAAGATTCCAGCAACTAATGCTTCAGGCTGCTGAAGAGCTGGGTCTTGTATCACAATCTTCTAGTGGGAGACCCCTTGAAGAGGAAGAAGATGACTTTGTTTTTATGGATAGCAAAGATGTTTCCCAGATAAGTACTCCCTCAACAACAACAACAAAGCTGAGCTGGAGATCCTTCATTTTCTTGAAGACCCAAGGAAGGATGTGGCATCTTTAGAGCAATACCCTTTCATAAAGAAGCTGTTTATACACTTTAATACAATTCTTCCTTCCTCTGCTCCTGTTCAGCGTCTGTTCTCTTTTGCTGACTTGATTTTCAGCCCCCCCAAAGAAATCGGCTATCAGATGACCTCTTCCAGAAACTTGTTTTGCTGAAGGAGAACTGATAGAGAACTATACAATGCCAAATACATCTATGTGTACTGAAAACTAAACTAATGTTAGACATTAAATAAATACTGTTTGAATATTCAAAGGTGTTTGCTTGCTATAGAATTACTCCCCCTACCCCCTACAAAAAAAAAAGTTCTAAAACTTCCTGGTGTTTAAAATTGTTAGTTATTTTAAAACTGCATCTTGACAGCAAAAAAATAAAGGTGCTTGGAACAGTAATTGTCTCTGAAGAGTCCTTTATCAAATGCTAAAAAGCTTAGATATTCACTAAAGAGCAACTTTGAAGGGTTACGCTTATAACAGCCATCCAAAAGCATTCCAAAATGTTTAGGTTCAGGCCTTATTATCTAAAATATCGATTTTTTTTTTTTTTTTTTTTTGGGGGGGGGAGTGAACTGTATATTTATTTCTACTTATTTAATTATTTATTTATTAAATGTATTTTGGAATTTCAAATTGTAATTTCCAAATACAATTATATTTTTATATTGAAAATACAGTGATTCCAAAGTAATTAAGTAATTTGTATTTTGTATTTTGATACATTGCTTTCTGAGTATTTTGTATTTTGTATTGAAAATACATTTCCTGATTATTTTACCCAACCCTGCCTACTCACAGGCTAATCTGAAGTGGGAAAACAAATGGGCAACAGAACTACAATAAAATAACTCCAACTCGGACTTCTGTAAGTTTTGTAAAACACTTTGGGGTAGATGTGCTAAAGTGTTGCTCCTGTCACTGTAGTCGCAAACGAGTTGCAAACGAGTCGCAAACGAGTCGGAAGTCTGGAGTGAAATGTACTAAGCAAGCGCAATGCTGTTAGTGACTTTTTATGGAGTTCTTTACGGCAGTTTTTCTTTGTGATTCAACCTTAGATGAATATGTAATTATGGGCGTAATTATGCAGCTCTTTTCATTAACATTTTCTCTTAGTACATACGACAAAATGTATACTTTGCGAACTGTCGCAATGAAAATGCAAATTGCGGTATGTTTGCGCTGCGACTGGCCCATATTAATACATCTACTCCTTTGTGCTTGCTCTCGTTACAGAACTCCTTGATGGAATTATTTTATTGCAAGTCACTGCAGCCCATCTATCTGCTGTTCTAACCTCAAACAAGCACTGGGGCACACTGTGTGCCAATGACGTCACTACAATTGTTGAGTGGTGTACTATATTTTAATATAGATGAAAGACTTTAACAGATCATTCAGGAGTTTTGTCACTACTCACAGATAATAGTGAACAGTAATCAACAACTTTTAGACAGTTCAGTTCTTTTTTGTATTTAAATGTTACAAGCACAGTTTGCCAGATTTCATGTTTTCACTAAAGAAAACTCTTTTTAAAAAAAAAAAAAAAAAAAAAATAGCTAGACAAATCACAGTTTTCTCCAGACATTGAAACCAAAAACAAGATGCTGGCTGGCTTCTAGCCCAAGCTGGAGCTTCATACAAACCTTTAGAATTATACTAGGCTGTAATTGATAAACTGATAATATTGTACAGATGTGACAGATATTTCAGAATGTGCACCGTTTTGTATTTACAGTTATACATAGATGGCTGTAAGGATTTAACAAGGCATGTATAATGTTTATAGGCTTGTGGTTTATTATACTGCATATACATGATAACATGTTAACTTGACAATTCAGTCAGTTTTGTGCCCCATCTGCACTCGGGAAGTTGTCCAAAGTGATAAAAGATGTGCAACATGCTTTTCCATTCCAGCCAGTAGGCCCAAGGGAGCTGTCCAGTTCTGAACTACATTGACCGTGATGTGGACATGTGTAATTTGCTATCAATCTAGCCTGACCTCTGTCAATTAGAAAGCTGGGCTGAAAAGGTTTAGAGTATTTCCATTGGTTTATGGTCCCATTATCTAAATAACAATCAACAGTGATACAAATGGGAGTATACTAGAGTTGCTACAAGCAGAGTGTTAGGAACATCTGTTTTAACTCAAAGTTTTCCAAGTTTAAGAAGCTCTGCATAATGTAAATGAAAAGCCCTTGGCATCTGTAGCAAACCATTTTGGTGTAAATGGACTGTTCCCTTTATTACTGATGGATTTGTTTTGTGATGGTTTCCCTGACTTGTATTTCCTGTCCCAAGTTCATCCTTCTTCTCCGACATGGTCCTCCTATCCCACAACAAAGCTCATTGCCATTTTACTCCCAGGAACTCGAGAGCGGATGTTGCCTCCCTTCACAGGCATTGGAACAGTAATTTATAATATCAATAATCACTTTTTTTTTTTTTTTGGAGCAATAATTCAATCGCATTGAAAAATTATCGATAATGAAAATGATCGTCCGTGACCCAATGAAGCAGGAAGCGCCTCTGCTTTGAGCAATAAGTGGCACTGAACTGTCTGTGTGAGGTGTAAAACATGATCTGTGTGAGCACTGTGTACACTGGGAAGTTAAGTAGACTTTAAACAATATGTTTTTAACTTTACATTATGGTTTCATCTTTATAATAAGTTGTATACTGGCAAAGCATGACTGGTTTTCTAACATAAAACACAAACATTACTAGCTCACTGTAAAATGACTGTATAAAACTTTTGACTATTAAACATTTTGACACAGGATTTTTTTTATGTAACTTGAATTGCAAAAAGAAAACAACAAATAAAACAAAACAAAAACACAATCATATGACAACCGTTTAATATAACCTGAACAACTTTGTTGCTCCTGTTGCTTTTTTATTATAGTAAAGACATGAGTGCTATACTGCAGCCTATGCACTGCATCAGGAAAAATAAATGTGTTCTCCGCACCCTCGTGTATATATACCTGTTCCCATGGCATTGCTATTGTAAAAAAAGGGTAGTTGCATAAATAGAAGAGTTATCTTTTAATGGAAGGATAGGAGCTTTATTTTATTAAACTGTCTGCAAACAAGCAGCGATGTGCAAAACTCAGTATGTTCCTAATAGTATACAACTCTATATACAGAGACACACACACAAATTATTATTATTATTATTATTATTATTATTATTATTATTATTATTATTATTATTATTATTATTATTATTATTATTATTTAATATTGATTTACGATCTAATCGGTGTGTTCATTTCTTTTGTTTGAACGTCCATTGCAATATAATTATTGGAATTTTAAAAAGAGCTTAATTGTATTTACCAATTTATTAATAATATATATATATATATCTATATATATAGATATATATATATATATATATAATTATATATCATATGATTTATATTTATATATGTATATTGTATTTATTTAATTATAATTCTACCCTTAGGCTATTTCACTGCAGCCACCGAGCTCTGAGCGCTATATCCTGCCTCTCGTGTTTTGCAGCTGCGAGATTTGATCTGCACAGCCTAACCTCACTGGCAGCTTTTTTGCATATTTTATAGAGCTGGGGAACCTTCGGCAAGTTTAATATTAGCTAAATTGTTTGCTCAAGCAAATTACATTTTCAGCAGTGTTTTCCAAGAGGTGAGGGGATGCTGCCTTAAATCTCTTCTCTATTAAAACCAGCCACGGGTATAAAGAAACACGGTTTCATTATTTAGGTACAAGCAAGTTTACTGGCAAATAGAAAATTGTATTTTCAGGCAGGCTGCTGTATTACTACCATATCTAACTTATTACAGTACAATGACACGATGTGACTAAAGCGAGAAGGTTGAACGCTCAGTAACATTAAAAAGCGGCTGTAAAGCGCCGTGCAAATCTGGAGAATTACTGAACAGCCAAAGTTCATATCTGCAACCAATCACAGAGAATTGCAGGTGGGTTTATCCACTGACTGTTGCTAAAACAAACTGGCGGCTAATCTTGTCACTCTCGCTACCTGAAGAAGTTAGACCACTGTAGTCTAACAATAACGGTTCATACAGGTACCACTATATTGTGTTGGAACTATTCTCTTTCCATGACATTTGTATATCTACGGGAAAAACAATTTGCTTCGTGTGTAGCTATAGGCGACTCTTGCGGAAATCAACGCCGTTATGTCACATCACCGTGTGATGTTTAAAACACAGTGCACTGAAGCTTTTCGTAGTTTGAACACTTTGTGCATCAAACATGAAACATATGTTAGTGAATAATACAAAATAATTTAGAACTAGTTATTTTCACATTTGTGAAACTCATGTTGTAAAAATATTTTAAGTTTCAGAACATTTTTTATTTCTTTAAGGATATGTTTTATATTGTTTTTAGCAATAATTAAATACAATAGTTTGAGATCTCCAGGTGCCCATTTAATTTCTTTTAACTATTTTAAAACATTTACAAAACGAATTTATGTCCTCATTTCATTTGACCTTTATTCTTTAAAAATATCAAAATAAGCTGCCTTAGAGGAAGGATAAAGCTCTTTTTAATTCCTTATTTTTTATTTCTGTGTTAAATGTATTATAGAAGTATATATACAAAATTGAGATAATGGGGTATTCACATTTAAGATGAATGCTATCTGTTGCAAACATGTGATAGCTGTTTAAGTATTTTACTATATCACAGCTATTAGTTTAATAGGGGTCGATCGCTTTGAGCTTCTCCAAATTGTTTTATTAAGTACAAACACAAGTAGCACCAAATGGCAGAACCAGTTCAAGTGGCATATCTGCACAATGCTGTACAGCACCTATAATCCCAACATGCAGCTTATCAAAGGGAAGTGCTAAACAAACACAAACAATACATGTACAAAATGTTATAACATGGCTTGTTTATTGATAGCTATATTGACATATGTATGTTAACAGTTAAAATATTCCTTGCTCGGCTTTGTTTTAAATGTAATGCTGGATGCTAGAGATTGTTTTTCACGTTTTGTCATCAGACATTGCTGAGCTCAGTTATCACAGTAAGATCAGCTGCTCCGAGACTTTTGTAAACACTATTGCAGGGCAATGGTTGGTGCTGATGGGTTGAAACAATAAGCACCCGCCCTCACGTTGTAATGCTTAGTGCTAATTGGTTGAAACACTAAATGCCAGCTGTCACACAGCCGATTCATGACACTATTACAAGGAGTGCAGATCAACCATACACTCCTCATATGTTAACAAGAGTATAGTTGTGTTTGTCCGCACTGACAGCACTTTCACTTCCTGCATCCTTAGGGACTAAAAAATAATAAAATAAATAAATAAATAAGAATTGAAGTGCCAAGTATGTGAAATGTACCAGCCCCAGACCAATGGAGTCGACGATATATTGAATTCTAAGAGATTTCTAGCTTGAGCACTGGTGTAGCCAGAACATTTTTGCCACTGGAGCAAAAATATAAATATATCTAGAAACTTTCAATTGCAGTAATTCCTGTTCTGATTCAGTTTTAAATACAGTGTAGTGTGTAGGTATACAATTTATTTAAAAATAAATAAGTCTATAGTCGCCCACCTAGGTGCACAACTAATCTAATATTACAGAAAGGAAATGCTATTGGTTAGAAATATGTGTGAATAGTATACAGCTCATTGATTCCTTAGTCAAACGATTACAACGACCACAACATTATTCGCACACATGGTTAAGATACTAATGTTTATTATGGTTAATCACAAAGTGATGTACTTTTCATTAGTATTTTCAATACTCGTTTCTTGTTTTAATCAATCATATTCCATATCAAAATGCATGAGAATTAATTCAACTTCCCATTCAGAACAGAATCCAAAATTCCAATAACTAATTTATCAAATTAGTTTTACCATGTTAGTTTAGATGTGATCTACCAAACTAACAATATGTTATCAACCTTAATTGATTCTATATTCAAATTAACTCAGAAATGGATCAAATTCTCTGCATTTATTAGGCAACTCCTCTGAATTACACATTTCAGCAAGTAAAATAAATTTCTTGCACACTCCAAAACAGGAAGTTATATTCTATTCCTAGAACAATGTATCCACTAACCTGATAGCATTAGCTACAGTTCATTTCGCGAGTCATGATATATTTGATATGTTGATATATGGAATAATGAGAACATTGCATTTTCTCCCATCTCTCTCTATCTGAAGTTCCATTGAAAGAAAAGGAAACGGTTGTCCTTGAGAATAAGGCATTATATTGTGGTGGCTCTCAGCAAAACAATAGTTATTTTCAAAGGGAGGCAGCTGTTGATTTCTAATAGTCTTGCAACATTATCCTTGGCTTGTCAGAAGATTTCCAACTAGAAATAGTTCCATTGATCAGATGTAACTCACAGTTGGAAGAATGCATTGCAATTGAAAAGTTGTGTAGTTTGCAAAAGTGTTCTTGTTGCAATTCTTTTTTTATAGGCTATGGGACCTATCAGAGGCACAGCTGCTGGCTCCTTGACTCAGTTCCTTCCGTGATTTCAAGCAGTGAATTAAAGACCCGTTTTCGGATCAACGCAGTATTCTGTTTCTGGTTCAGTCTCCCGCAGGGAACAGAGCAGGGCCCTCTTCAGAGCTGATTCCAGCCTCCTCTTAACCTTCTCAGAACATGATTTCAGCCACTTTCTGAACTGATTCTACCCCCACTTCGGAGCAGATTTCAGAACCCATTTCAGAGCATGACTTCAGACCATAACTTTTTACTTGTCCTCAAGCCATCTTGATTGGATTGTTGAATTTATGGACGATGTTTAAAGTCACGCAACATGCCTAAACACTGGATAGTTTGTCTCTGGGCTACTCCTTGGCCTTGCCCACAGCTTGATTGACAGTTCGACAAAAGTTCCTTTGTCTTTTTAAGGGTTATTGCCTGCTCTCTCCCCACCCCTGCTTTCTTGAGGGAAGAAAATCTCTGCTTTTCATCAATGTACAGAATTGCCTGTTTGCAGAGATCTCTGTGATTACACAAAGGAATGTTTACAACCCAGCTTCACAAAGCTGCATCTGTCTCACTTTGACCAAAAGATGGGAGAAAACATTAACTTGCAACTTTCTCAAACAATTTTAAACTGTGCAGATTAATATCCAGTATAGGAACAATTCAATAATTGATAATTTTAATGTTTATCTGGGTTGATTAGTTCTCTTACTAACAATATGTAATTGACTGGTTACAAAGATCGAGGATTTACTATGAACACACATTCATGCGCAGACACAAGGAATGTTTAATCAATAGTAGTGTTTTATTAAAGTACACAAATAATAAACATAAATCAGAAAAGTTAGAAAGTAAATCTTACTCTCTAAGCACAAACAATTCAAAAAAACTCTCTCTACATTCATGCTGGCTAGCAGGCAATTGAAATATGACACTGCCTGTCTCCTCACACACAAATTGCACTCGAGCAAGCTGTGACGTAGTAGCTTACTCACACACATGCCAACATTCAATCACTGCCTCAAACTTAGAATATATCACATTAAGCTTATTAATGGTATCTAGATTAAGTATATGGCAAGTTTACTTTTAAAGAAATTCTTCATTCAACAATATGAGGTAGATTACTTATCGTTACTTCATCAAGTTTCACTAAAAGTTATTTCACAAACAAAGTGTGAAAACTAAATAAACAGTTCAATTCTATGTGAATGTGTTACAATAAGTTAATTCAGTTCCATGAAATGAAAATGCAACTGGAATTTTACTCATCGGTTTCTTGAAGCTTGGACTTTTGGTCTGCTGGCTTGGAAACTCAATCTGTTAAAAGTATCCAGTACAAAAACTCCTCTCTGCAACAGTCTTCAATCCTACATTGGATCAAACTCTGCAACAAAGCTTTCAATTGTCGATAGAATCAACAAACAGCTGCAACAAAGTCTTCAGTCCTCGATATAGGATCCACAACAGTGCCTGTCCGCTCTGACCATGTTTAGCATTCGATGTGGAGTACAAAATGTTCAGTTTTGATTGGACATTTACAATCTTTCACTTTGCTGAGTTACCACTTTCATGAGATAATTTGTGTATTTTGCCTTTTTAACTCACAGTTCTTTGATGTTTTAACATCCTTTTCCACTGGGACATCGCTAGTTTAAGTCTTCCTTGTGTCAAAACGATTGTTGTTGCACGTGTGAATTATCTGCACGTAATTCAACTGTCCACTCAACCTAATCCAGTTCAGGCGCCGGTCCTCTAATCAGTAGGTCATATAGTCCAGTATGTCTGCCAGGAACCAAGGGGCCCTTTTTCTTAAAACATAGCAGTTTGCTTTTTTCCTAAGAAACAGCAGTTTTGTTAATTAGTTCAGTTATATCATTAATACACGTTCATGTATTATCATATTCAGGGAATATGTCCCACACCAGTAATACCCTGGCTTGAGTGCACTGTCCGCTACAGCTATGGCCAAACGTTTTGCAGCACCTAGAACATTTTGAAAGGGGGTGTACACTTTCATATATATCTTCAATTTGAAGGCGTAGCACTTGTCTTAAGCTTGCTCCTCTTACCCACCCAGGTGGTATCCTCCACGACATCGCCCTGTGTTGTCAGATATTATACGCGAAAAGCAAGACTCAGTGTGCCACTTGCCAGGAAAAGTCAGGAGGGTTATTTAATGTGCACCATATACCATCCCTAGAACTAGATTCATGCAAGTAACCTTTTATTTCTAGGGATGTGGATAAGGTACCCTATGGCAGACTCCTAGCAGTTCTCTTGGAGGAGGGTTAAAGGCGATAGGTACAGGTGTGTGCTGACTTCCAGGTAGCAGCCCTGCAGATTTTCTGGATAGGAATGTCTCTGGAAGTAGCCACCGAGGCAGCAGTACGTCTGGTGTAATGAACCCTAAGCCCCACAGGAGGCTCCCTACCAGCCAACCTACAGTATATGGTTATTTGAATACTTTGAAGTGCAAGAAAACAGTAATAGTGCATAGACACATGTCAGTTACTTTCCTACTTGCATTGAGATCAAAAGTGCATGCAAATATAGTTCTATTTTTATAAAGATGATGCAGTTCTGCAGTAGATGTGTACGTGTTGAAGTGTACATGTGTATCCATGGCTACACCACTGATGGACCATGATGATGGATGTCTTTTGTGTCATCTAGAAAGAGTTGAATGTTCTATGTCTTACCTGATGACGGCAGTCTGTGGTTGCTTGTGTTGTCTGGTTCGTATGGCTGCTTGTGTGGTGTTGGCAGGGGGTTGGGGAGTTAAGGTTGAAAACTGCTGCATTAACGTAGTGTTTTGCAGCCTTTTTACAAGTTGACTTCCTGAATTGAGGTTTTTATTCATTTCAAAGCTTTATAGATTGATATTGATAACCATGCATGGAGTAAGTTGCAAATTGCACTACAAAATATATATTTCAAAACACCTATGAGGTAGTCATCTTGATCTCTTTTGTGAATAGCACAACGTGACAACATCTAAGCAGGAGTTATAGTGTATAGTGTTTTTCCCTTTTGAAACCACACAATACATGACAAAGGTGCTTGTCTTAATCCCAGCTCCGAAATGAAATTACAATGTTCAGAGCAGTCGTTTTCGTAGCATGGTCCTGAACTCCTACATTCAAGGAAAATACACTTCTCACTCAAGCAGTAGAAAAGGGCTGTTTTAAATTGCATTTTCACTTGCTGCTGCAGAACTATTAAGGCTTAACAAACACACTGAAGTGAATAAAGCAGTTTACCTGAAACACAGCATTGCATTTGTGATTCACAAAAAACCTTAGACAATTTACAAGCTAAGACAATTTTCTTCCTTTTTTGCGGGCCTTATTTCAGATTTATGCCCCTATAAACACATGACCCGGAGACTTAATTTGATATTTTAGCACTTTCTGTGTACTTTTATTACACAAAACAATAAAAAAACTAAACAAACCAAAACCTAACTCCACTTTGGAGTGCTAACTAAACATTTTTGCTAGTCCCCGACCAACATGCAGGACAGCTAAGCTGTTTACCTGATATACAAAAAATACCAACACTTTTAAACAAATGCGCTTAAACCAAACTTAGGTTTAACTTTTTCACAGTCACAGTAAAATAATCTGCTTGTAAGAATCAAGCAATCCGCTTATAAGAATAATTTTGGGGCAAACTGACTACATGTTGTAACACGGTACTGTATCAAGTGTAATGACGTGTACAGCCAATAAAAGCATTTTTTGAATTTGATCACATCTCTCGTGATTAGGCACGTACGCTGCATGGATAGTGCAGTGATGCAGGAAACACTGTATTGTTTGTAATCAAACAAGACTACACCACTGCATTGTGCAGGTATGTTTTTTGTGTTTTCTGTTAGTGAAAATGTGTTTCAATAAAGTGAATCATTGAATACATACTGAGTACAGCAGTGTTATTAAGTGATATGCATGTAGAGGGAGTGGGATTGCGACACAGTGGTGCGCGGTGAGGAGGGAGGGGGGGGTCTCGGAGTTTTGCATTACAAGTAACACCGCACAGCAGTTAAACGAGCACCCTCATGAGACGATCGCTTCTCAAGTATACTGTAGTAAAATAGGATTCTGCAGCCTTGAGTAAACATAAGTCATAACCGTGATCGTATAAAAGCTGCTTACACACAAGGACTTGTTTTGATGTATTGTCCTCAGTGATTGAGAACCATTGACATCTGTACTGTATATAAACTGCTGATGGCACGCTTTTGCTAATTGTAATGTGACAGAGTGGCCGAGGACAGTGTAAATTATCAGGCTGGAGTATTGATTTACAGTTTTAAACTGATGTTGGTTTTATTTTTCTTACACTGCAGTGGCAAAACCGCTAATAAAACAAGCAAAATAAACCTAGCTCTCAGCTGGATCACTAACTCAGTACTTCATGTGGAACAAACACTAGATCTCTTACTCAAGTTTTGGCTTCTTTTTGTTACTTCTGCTTCCTTTCACCTCTATACCCCCATCACAAAGCTATTGGCTAAGCCATTTCTATCGAGGTGTCATTAACTTTAACAAGCAGTTAACCAATTGACTATTATCCATAATTCGTTAAGGAAAGCAGCTGTGGATTTTTCATGGCCATACATGCATACAGGAACTCGTGACATCTAATGGTCAATCCATTACACTACAGCCAGGGAACAAGCTCTAATTCTCATACAAAGTTTGATTCAGCACCACAGTAGTCATATTGGTCCACTTTTAAGAATCATCCGTTTATAAGAATCAAAATACCAGGGATGGATGCGATTCTTATAAATGGACTGCACACTGTAATTTATTTTATATATATATATATATATATATATATATATATATATATATATATATATATATATATATATATATATATATATATATATATACACACACACACACACACACACAGTAGACACATGTTAGTAGCAACACCTGGTAAGAGCAACCGCAGCTTACGAGCAACATTTCCCTGGGAACACTTTCTTTACCATTAAAAATCCACTCAGTAACAGCAACATGCATGTCGTTGTGACGTCACATCCTCAGCAGTCGCCCTTATCCAGATACCGTAAAACTTCTATTAATCGCCCACGAATGCACCCAAAAGTCTGTACAGTGCACTTATCAGTTTGTTTATCAAGTTAAATTCGTTCTCTGCTTAATCATTCCAGCATTTATTTCCTGTGAAAAGACAAAAACTGTTTGCTTTGTTGTGATCACAACTAGAAGAAAATACAGCAGTATAAAAAAGAAGAGCAAGGGCAGTGAATGCAAGTACTGCAAAAAGCTTGCTTATTGTATGATATTAAATAGTATCTATTTGTGCAGTTGGGCATTGTTGCCTTCATAATGACAATAACTTTTTATCTGTAAACATGTAAGCTACATTTAAAAAAGTAAAGAAAATAAATGCACCAGAAGAGGACAAGTTTGATTTTTTTTTTTTTAAGAAATGCTTTAGAAAGTGTCTTCGCTACAAATATACTTGAAAAGAATGGATCATGTACTGTAGCTGTTTAAGTATCAGAAAAAGTAGGTTGCCTTTGTTCAGACGTCACTCCCCACAACAGCAACCGTCGCTTAACAGCAACATAGCAAAGGGCACTGTTATGTTGCTACTAACAAGCCATATATATATATATATATATATATATATATATATATATATATATATATATATATATATATATATATATATACACACACACACACACACATTGCCTATAGAAAGTCTACACCCCCTTGAACTTTTTTCACATTTTGTTGTGTCAGTGCTTCAGAGTTTCATGCATTTAAATGAGGATTTTTTTCCACTTCTCTACACACCATACTCCACACTGTTAAGGGGAAAAAAGTTTTTATTGAGAAAAAAATTATATATTAAAAATTCAAAACTGAAAGATCATAATTGGATAAGTGTCCACCCCCCTGAGTTAATACTTGGTGGAAGCACCTTTGGCAGCAAAGTCTCTACCAACTTTGCACACCTAGATTTGGCAATATTTGACCATTCTTCTTTACAAAACTATTCAAGCTCTGTCAAGTTCCTTGGGGAGCGTTGATGGACAGCAATCTTCAAGTCATGCCACACATTTTCCATTAGATTTAGGTCGGGGTTCTGACTGCGCCACTCAAGGACATTTACCTTTTTGTTCCTTAGCCACTCCAGTGTAGCTTTGGCTGTGTGCTTTGGGTAAAGGTGAGAATAAAGGTGCATAAAGGTGAGAAACATCCCCATAACATGATGCTGCCACCACCATGCTTCACAGTAGGGATGGTGTGCTTTTGGTGATGCGCTGTGGGGGTGGGGGGGGAGACGGGACGCTTATCCAGCCAAGCTATTTCAGTTTTTATTTTTAATTAATTTTCTACAAATTTCTAGAATATTTTTTCACTTGGAAGTTGTGGGGCAAGATTTGTAGATAAATGAAAATATATATATTTATACATGTCAATATATATTAATGCATTTTAGTTCCAGGCTATACAGTGGCTCTCAAAAGTATACACCCGCCTTGGGCTTTTCCACATTTTATTGTGTTACAACATGGTATCAAAGTGGATTTAATTAGGAGTTTTTGCCACTGATCAACATAAAAAAGTCCATAATGTCAAAGTGAAAAATAAAATCTACAAATTGTTCTAAATTAGTTACAAATATAAAACAGAAAATAATAAATAATTGCATAAGTATTCACCCCCTTGAGTCAATATTTGGTAGAGGCACCTTTGGCAGCAATTACAGCCATGAGTCTATTTAGATAAATCTCTATCAGCTTTCCACATCTGGACACTGCAATTTTTGTCCATTCTTCTTTGCTATGACACACCTAAATAAGCTCTGGTGCAACCAAGGGCACTAGTCAGGGAGGTCACCAACAGGCCTATGGCAACTCTAAAGGAGTTACAGTCTTCCACGGCTGAGCTAGGAGATACTGTGCATATGGCAACAATAGCCTGGGTGCTTCACAAAACTGGCCTTTATGGGAGAGTGGCAAAAAGAAAGCATTGTTGAAAAAAACTCCCATCAAATCTCGGCGCAAGCCTAACACAGCACATCATCCTGAGAACACCATCCTTACCGTGAAGCATGGTGGTGGCAGCATCATGCTATGGGGATGCTTCTCTGCGTCAGGGTCTGGAAAGCTAATGAAGATAGAGGGCAAAATGGATGCAGCAAAGTACAGAGAAATCCTGGAGGAAAACCTGCACCTGGAACTTAGAAGAAGATTCATCTTCCAGCAGAACAATGACCCCAAACATACAGCCAAAGCCACATTGGAGTGGCTTAAAAACAAAAAGGTCAATGTCCTGGATTGGCCCAGTCAAAGCCAGTCAAAGACCTCAATCCAATTGAGAATATGTGGAAAGAGTTGAAAATTGCTGTTCACCAAAGGTCCCCATCCAAATTAACAGAGCTTGAGCAATTTTGCAAAGAAGAATGGGCAAAAATTGCAGTATCCAGATGTGGAAAGCTAATAGAGACTTATCCAAATAGACTCATGGCTGTAATTGCTGCCAAAGATGCCTCTACCAAATATTGACTCAAAGGGGTGAATACTTATGCAATCAATTATTATCTGTTTTATATTTGTAGTAAATTCAGAATAATTGGTAGATTTTATCTTTCATTTTGACATTATGGACTTTTTTTGTGTTGATCAGTGGCAAAAACTCCTAATTAAATCAATTTTGATTCCATGTTGTAACACAATAAAATGTGGAAAAGTTCAAGGGGGTTGAATACTTTTGAGAGCTGCTGTAAGGCAACAAAAGGTGAACACTTTGAAAGGGGATGTATACTTTCTATTGGCACTAATATATATATATATATATATATATATATATATTATATATATATATATATATATATATATATATTACATACACATACACAGTGCCTATAGTAAGTGTTCACCCCCCCCCCCCCCCCCCAGACATTTTCAGTTTGTTGTGTTAAAACTCTGGGATAAAGTTTTGGAAAGGCACAGATCAGGGGAGGGGTATAAAAAGATTTCAAAGCCATTGAATATCCCTTGGAATACAGTCAAGTTGATCATGAAGAAATGGAAGCTATACGACACCATCCAGAATCTGCTTAGAGCAGGCTGTCCTCCCAAACTGAGCGGCCAGGTACGAAGGGCATTAGTCAGAGAAGCCAATGACAACTCTGAAAGCCCTACAGTGTTCCATGGCTGAGATGGGAGAAACTGTCCATGTGTCAGCAGTAGCTGAGGTACTCCACAAATCTGGCCTGTATGGAAGAGTGGCAAGAAGGAAGTCATTTCTGAAAAGAGCCCATGTAAAATCCTGCTTGGAATTTGCAAAAAGTCACGTGGGAATCTCTGAAAAGATGTGTCAAAAGATTATGTGGTCCGATGAAACAAAAATTTAACTATTTGGCCTAAATTCAAAGCGTTATGTCTGGCGCAAACCCAGCACATCACCCAGGTAACACCATCCGTACTGTGCAGCATGTTACTGTGCAGCATGCTATGGGGGTGCTTTTCATCCGCAGGGACTGGGAAGCTTGTCAGGGCAGAGGGCAAGGTGGACGGAGCTAAATACAGGCAAACCCAAGGGGGTTGAATACTTACTATAGGCACTGTGTGTGTGTATGTGTATATATATATATATATATATATATATATATATATATATATATATATATATAGACACACACACACACACAGAGTACTAGTCAAAAGTTTGAGTACACTTGCTGGAAACTAGGTTTTTTTCATAAATGACAATGTTTTACATTGTATACGTTTCTGTAAATACTTGAAAATGAAAACATGTTACAATATACAAAACAAAACATAAGGAGTATCAAAGCAATGTTCAAGAAAATTGAAAATTGTCTCTAAATCTTGGATTCCTCAAAATAGCCACCCTTTGCCTTAATAACAGCCTCACAAACACAAGGCATTCGGTTAACAAGTTTCAGCAGGAAATCACCCGACATGTCTTCCCAGCTCTTCTGCAGCAATTCCCAGAGATGTAGGGCACTTGTGGGTAGCTTTGCTTTGACTCTTCTGTCCAGTTCGTCCCATACAAGTTTTATGGGATTGAGGTCTGGAGACTGGGCAGGCCAGGTCATTAGATTGAGTTGTCCTTCACTTTCCTTCTTTGCCAGATAGTTCTTGCACAACTTTGAGGTGTGTTTTGGGTCATTATCTTGCTGAAGAATGAAGGACTGCCCAACTAGCTGTAATCCTGATGGAATGGCATGCCTCTGAAGTATGCTATGATAGCCATGCTGGTTGAGCTTGCCATGGACTTGGTAAAGATCACCAACTCTGTCACCAGCAAAGCAACCCCAGACCATGACACTGCCTCCTCCATGTTGACAGTGGGAACCACAAATGCAGGACTCATGTGCTCACCCTCTCTGCGTTTTACAAATACTCGGCGGTTGGACCCAAATATTTCAAATTTTGACTCATCGGTCCATAAGACCGACTTCCACTCCTCAAACGTCCAGTTTCTGTGTTTTTTGGCCCAGGCAAGTCTCTTCCTCTTATTCTGCACTCTTAACAATGGTTTCTTTGCAGCAATTCTTCCAGTTAGGCCAGCTTCACGCAATCTCCTCTGAACAGTTGATGTTGAAACATCTGTACTTCTAGTGGCATTTAGCTGAGCTTGTATTTTAGGGGCAGTTAATCTCCGGTTTCGCAGACTTGTGACTCGAATGAACTTGTTCTCTGATTCTGAGGTCACTCTTGGCCTGCCTGACCTTGTTCAGTCCTCATGAGTGCCATTTTCTTCAAATCGTGTGATGGCCTTGGCCACAGCAGTTACAGGCACTTGCAAAGTTCTTGCGATTTGTCTTAAAGATTGACCTTCGTTTCTTAAAGTAATTACAGACTGTCTTTTTTCTTTGCTTAACTGAGCGTATTTTGCCATTTTCTGCTCCCTTACATTCAGGAATGACAAACTTGTGCCTATGCTACCTGTGTATATTTATAGTATTCATGGACTGTAACCTGTTAACAATAATTGGTGGCAAAAGGTTAATTAGGTAACATGTTAGTTAACTCAGAGAACATCTAACAAAGACACTTTTATACTTAGGCCAGTGTTCTAACACTGTGTTATACACATTTCAGACTTTTAACTGACTTGGGCTTCAGACTGAAATCCCCTTGCTTTGTGTGACCGTTTCAAGACTTACATTTCCATTTAAAAATTAAATTTTTGAATGCAATTCACTTATGATTATCAGCTTATATAAGTACATGTATCATATAATGAAATATTAAGTGTTTATAGACAAGTTTATACAGTTGAAAGCATAGGTAATCATGAAAAATCTGGTTTCAAGCAGATGTACTCAAACTTTTGACTGGTACTGTGTGTGTGTGTGTGTGTGTGTGTGTGTGTGTGTGTATATATATATATATATATATATATTATATATATATATATAATACACACACACACACACACACACACACACACACAATTATGTGTAATATCAGATTTGAAGTAGTGCAAATAAACTAAGCAAACTACATTTGAATACTTGACCAATAATTATCCTCATGACTAAACTAATATGCACTTAATCCACTGCAGTACCACAGAACCATATGATTATCTGTTTTCTGCTGTATTAGTTCCACCGTGCTGCCATTACAGGTAATGCTGTGGTCAGCTACCAGGGTCTCTTGAGGGTACTACACTGGTATTGTAATAGAAACCCGACAGTATTTATGAAATTCTTTTTTAAGTGCTTGAAAGGCACAGAGAGTCTAATTTTATTTGAAATGAAATGCTCCTTGGAAATCAACTTTCAGGGAGATGAATATTCATTACTGTAAATCAGCCTTGCCTTCTCTCACACCACAAGATATTTCACAGGAATGAACTCGCTGAATTACACTTTACATCAGTGCCTTCAATCTGAAGAATCTGCCTCCGGCCAGCTTGCTTTTGCTTGCAGTTTGTCTGCAGTGTGAGCTTTCTTCCCTCCCTGCCTGCATGCTTACTATTCATTCTCCCCAGCATACCCCTATTGAATATCCCATGCAATTAAAAATGTGTCTTGTATATATTAACTTACTATCAAGAACGTAATCTGTCAAGAATGTAATAGAAGTTACTTGGAATATGCATCTGTGAACAAATACAGGATAGTGATGCAGAGATCAAGAGTAACCTGCTTTGTTAATGTATTCTATACATATTATTATTCTGTTTTAAACCGGTCCCAGCTGTAGCCGTCTGTCTTGATCGAAACTAATATTTAACATTACTACGTTGTCACGTGCCGCTGTTTCATTTTTTTTATTTATTTATTTTTTACCAATGCACCATCCGCAACCTTTTTTTTTTAGTTTTTGATTGATGTCTCAGCCTAAATGCCACTGGATCATAGCTCAAGGTATTTGGTCAAATGAAACATTGCAGGTTGTATTAAATAGTTTGCCACCAGTAGAATGCAAAATTATTGTAGACTACGTTGAACTCATTTTGGACACTCGCAAAATGTTCACTCGCTTAACAATATCAGTTCAGATCTCCTATGATACTAAATGTACCCAGGTGCCCATATTTACCAATCAGTGAGGAGAGCCCAGAGTGGTTATTGGCTGCTGTTAAGTGTCAATCAATAAATTCTGTCCGGTTTTCATTTTGAAATTGAAACAAGCTTATAATCACATCAGGAACCTGAAACAATACACATAACTTAATTGGATTTAAGTGCAGGGTAAAAGTAGACAAAATAGGCAGTTTTCATGGTGAAGAATGTATTTCATGGTCCTTGTCACGTTTTTCACATTCTTGAAATTGGTAGGTCCTTAGTAATGCACTGTATAAGTGTAAGAAAATCCACCTGTGCGAAACGCTTCTCTGAGCAGCACTCCAGTATGTGACACATTTTTGGTTGCGAGGTGGGATGTAGATTGATTAGGCCTTATACATGTTTTAAAGAGATATTCTTGGTTTGTGATGGGGGCAGTAAGTCAATTCATAATAAATCAACATACATGTATGAAAGAGTTATTATACATATTCAAGTATGGAGACGCAAAATAAAATTATCAGCCAGAGTTATTGCTGTTGAAAGTTCTGTTGCAGGAAAGAGGAGGCTACCTCTAGTACTGTTTGGAAAAATGACAATATAGTTGTATTCAATGAAGATAATACAAATCTAGTGTCTGTGCAAAGTCATGTAAAGTTTTCATTAAAATATAGCAGCAAAAAGGGAAACGCATCTCTGCAGCAGCGGCACACTGAAGGGACTGCTGCTTTTGCTAGCAGAACTGGGCCACGTAATTCATCAATTGTAATCAACAACAACTTATTTCCATGTGAAAAGACCATAATGTTAATGTAGTTTTCAAACCTTGTTTTTTTCTCCTTTGGACAGTGGGGTTGATTTTATTGATTTTTTCTTAATTTACTGTTTGTTTACATTGGAAATTTGTCAGATTATACACAAAACAAGGCAAAAGCTAGTGACAGCCGGAATATGAAAATTGGAGAGCACGATATTTAAATGCTAATGTATTTATCATACGTGTGGAAACACAGTGGAAACCTAGTTTAAGAAAGCTGCATGACGGCAGCAGTTGCGCAAGGACAAATTGGTACTCAGACAGAAGCCTTTAAACCCTAATATTACTGCTTAAGATTTTTTGACTAGAGCATATTAGTTCATTTTCCAGAGCCAGTTTTACAGCATAAGATTGCATCGGATTTACCAGAGCACAGCAACATTAGTTCCTACAATACTGGTCTTTAACTGAATTACTTGGAGGCAGAGTTTTAATCAGCACAAGGTATTTACTCTCGCCCAAGCGTTGTAGCACCAAATTGTTTCAGTTCAGTCCTGTGTAAATGCTTAGAAAAGTGAAGGTAAGATTTTTTTTTTGGAAAAATTAATTGCTCAGCTAAGCAAGGCTGAACATATATTTGATATTTTTAGGTGCAGCTTAATTTGCATCTTAATTAAGCTGGTACATTTTTTAAATCCCTTCAGGAAGTACAGCTCACACCTTTTTTTATTTAAATGCCTGAGTTTTTTAGGTAAATTCTTTGTATGACATTTGGTGTTTTTCCAAGCTATTTGTCTACAGTCAGTAGTGCATCCTGGTGTTTTCACATAGATGATTATGGAAAATAAAATTTATTTTTCCAACAATAACAAGCATGGGCAGCCCCTGTTAGTGTTGCTTATTTTTACTGCAATGTAAATAAAATGTAATAAAAAAACTAATTCCACAAATATGATTAGCTGTAGTGAACTACCTTAAGCATGTATTATTAAAAGTGTTTTGTTGTATCTTCATTTCTTTACTCTGATTTAATTCTGTTACGACAAAAAAAAGGCTACGGAATACTGTGGTCTGTTTGATGTGAAGGATTGTATCTATAAATTAATAAAAAAAAAAAAAACCTTCTGTGCTGCGAATCCCAAGAGCATCCCTGTTGGTGAGATAAGAAGGTGAGAGTGCTTGTGTTGATGGCAGCTTTCTTTCTGTGAAATTTGAAAGTCTCACAGGACAGTGCTAATGCAGTATTCGCTGTCGAGATTGACTTAAGACCTGACACTCAGTAATAGCATTAAAATCTCAGAAAAAGAACAAAAAAAAAACCTATATTTGTGAGGTTCATGGAAAAACCTGCCAATATGGGGCTTTTCTGAGCATGTATTGCAAGAAAGGTCAGCAGAAAAAACTTAACACTCTTAAATTTGATATCGGGAGAAGAAACATAAGCTATAATAAATGGTCCAGATTTGGATTGAAGTGTATTACTGCTACTCACCATTAAATAAAGATGTCTTCCTTCAATTGACCTTCCTTAACTTACAGGGCTCTGTTTTAATGATCTGTGTCTAATCTTTCTGGCTGATAGAGCCATACTGTTAACCAGGGAGTTCCTAAATAGCCATATAACAAATATATCTTTAGCAAAAGAAAAAAATGTAACCTGAAACAAGTTTGGTTTGCAAAAACTAGAAATCTGACGAAATATTAGAATAGAAAATGAAAAGGCTTAACCAGACAACACTAAACCAAGACTTCTGTATTTTTTACTCATTAAACATAAGTGCAAACAAAGTGTTATGATTGGCAGTTAGCGATCATATGACCGTGCATTACCGCACAATTAATTTGGATACTTGGTGCCCCATTTATGAAACTGCACTAAATTTGGAATTAGCACTTAGCACGCCCTTAAAGTAGTCAGTCTAACTGCCCCATTTACCAACAGAGAATGCATTAAAATATGTGTACAGTATTTGGCTAATTTGTATACCATACCATGCGCACTACATGTATTGTGAGCGATAATTTCAGAGACTTACCCGTGACCTCTGTGATATCGAAATTGAAACTACACTGCTTACTTTTAATTTTAACATGTATTCCTTGTCTGATGAAAAAAAAATAAAATACAATTTTCCTTTCTCCTTTAATGCCCATTAGTTTCTAAAATTGTGGAATTCTTCTTTAAAACAACTGCCACTTTAATATAACACGTTTGAACTGGAGCCATTGCTATAAAGTTGTCGGGTACCTCTCCTCACAGAAGAACAAAACAATGACAAGAAGTTTGTGTTTTTTTCACACATATTTATGATGACACCCCTTGTTGAAGAACCCTCAGAGACTAAATAGCAATCACATGTGATCTTGTGTGCAGGGCAACTTACATTTGACAGAATGAGCCAACAGTTACACCAGGTTATTAAGGGTAATATATACATATATATATATATAATATATATCATATATGATATCTATATATATATATGATTATATATTATAATATATACTATATATATATATTAATTAAATACAGAGTCAGGGGATACAAATACCCTATCAATTAATTCTATATCCTGGGTATTTTCACACAAAAAAGTAATATAAATGAGAACATGTTGAACAATCAAGTAGTTCAGCTCGATAATTTGGGATAAGAATATATGCATCTTTGTTTTTTATTAAGTAAAAGGGGAGTGTTACAATTTTACTACCTATATGTTGTCAACACAGGAGGAAAATTACGAATAAAAATGCGTTTAATGTAAAACTTGACAGTCTTATAATTGATTTCGGCGCATTCTACTTGATAAGTTAAACGATTACAAAAAAAAAAAAAAACAATCCACAAACTCCTTGTGCAAGCTGCCTACACATTACTAATCTTCATTTTCACCATCAATGACATTTGTTTCATTATGAGGGTTGAAACAGGCCTTCCAAGCACATACATGACAAGCCTTCTGCATGGCGTGAACATGGTCTTAACTCTGCAGTCATGGTATGTGCAATAACGAGGTGTAATTTCCCTCACTCCAACGGGAGCAGGTTCTCCATCGAACACCTTTGGTTGTAGGTGTCCCTCCTGATCCAATTCCCAACTGTGTCCATCAGGATCTGTAATGTCAAAGCTAGGTTTATGACTGACACCAGATTGCAGTCTGGCAGTGAGCCCGGAACATGTTGCTTAAATGCTTTTCATTTGGTGTTAGCCGAGCAACTGATATGTTCATAGTGACTGACATGCTCTACCTTAGCTCATCAAGTGTGGTGCATTGTTTGCTATTTTAACCATTGAACGTTGGCATGAAGTGTCGGGCAGTGGAGGAAACATTGTCTTGCAAAAACTTGCCAAACTCTTGATAGTGCTTTAACGGCATCTGCATTTTTAAGCAAATTAGTGAAAGCTGTCTGCTTCCCAATTTTTAAGAGGGCACTGGTGGTGTCACAACCTGTTAGAGCATGAACTGCAGGCAGGCAATCTGGCACCACATTACCAAGGCTTGCTGTAATAGGGTGAATAGGAATAAACTTCTCCCGAGTGACAGTTCTTCCAGAATGCCCAGCATGCCAGCAGACATTGCCAGAAATAACAGATCAGGATGTCCAAAACACCTGTCGTCACACTGCAATACAACTCTGTAGTGGTTCTGGTGTCGGCCTCCTCTTGTGTAGAAAGCAGAGCAGCTCCACCCAAATACGTCAAGTGTATTAAATGTTTTCCATCAACAAATCTACCAGCAATCACAGTGGATTTACCTTCTGGAAGATGTACAGGAGCCTGGGAAGCAAGATACTTGCTTACAAACTCAGCAAGTGCAGCTTTGTGGGCATAGAAAATTGCTGATGCAACTACTTACAGATCGATTCAAGCTTCTTGGCATTATCCGATTTAGTTGTCTTTCTCATTGAACTATCGTTATTGAACAGTGATGGTGATACTGCAGCAAGCTCATATGACAGTAGTTTTCAAATTAATATCCCTTTGTTTGGACACTGCAAACAGGCAACTGAAAAGCACCTCAGACTTTATCAAAAGCTTAGTGGGCACTGTGTTCAGGTCAAATGGGTTTTGATACTGGCTCTGTATGGTGGTAATAATTTTTACTATGCCAGACCTATCTCTTGCCTTCCTAGAGCTATCAGGGTCTGTGAGTTGGATGGCTGTAGGGGTGAAGTCAGACCAGAAATAAATGCACAACTGAGATGCTACGGTGCTCTGTGCATTTATTAAATAAACACAATAAATGATTTTAAACAGAACAAAACAAAAGGGCACATTGGCCAAAACAAACAAACTGATGGAACAAACAAGTACTGTAAGTACTGTGCTTTTGTAGACCCAGCACGTTATAGCAATTGTTTTCTATTCACTTTAAATTTTTACTTTCCTTCACCACCCGACTCATTCTGCCTCTCGAATAGGGATGAAATGATATTTCCACAATACAAATAGTTGAGAGCCCTCTCTCACGATAAACGATAGTAGCCATTGTTTTTCAATTACTTTTTTAACTGAATAATAAAAAATAAAAAAAAAACTATCATGTAATGTCTTTTTTTCTCTGTGGGATATGGTTTGCAACACAAGGAAGCTACAGACTTTAAAAAAGAGCAAGATTTTAGCAAGAATGAAAAAACTTACAAGCTCACAGGCAGAAGCAAAATGATCTTAATGAAATTGTCATTATATTACCATTATTGATAGTTGCAAAAAAATGATACCTTTAAGTCTGTCAAAATGGGACTGCAAGCTTGTTTCTCCTCCTGCTTTATTTACACATTTTATTTATTTAAATGTACTTAGAAACCGTACATAATTACAACATATGAAGCATCTGTATTTCTTTCAATAAATTTAAAGTACTTGCTTTACACACATACTGCTAACTATTCTTAATTTTTGTTCAAATAGTCTGCAAAATAAATACATTATTTTATACTATACAACCTGTAAGCATGGAATTGAGCAGTATGGGCATGATGTTCTTTATGGATATTCCTTTTTTTAATTCATTTTTTGTCATTATTTCATTTATAATTTAAGAAAACACATTTCAATATGTTATCAACATTACCCAAGGTAGCCTGTTTTTCTGGTGGCATGACAGCCTATAAAGTGTACATTTAATGGCTGTATTGAAATTATATACTGATAATTGATGGTGGAACGGAGGACAGTATAGGGAGGATGCCGAACTGGAAAAAAAAATTAAAGTGTATTAAAGTGACCTTGCTTGTTGACTGCTGACGTTTTTTAACTCCTGGAAGGGCATGTTCCTGCTTTCGTCGTTGTGCTTTTACCATATTCTACTAACAAAGAATTTTCAAAACAAAGTCGCTGGTAGGATGGGACCAGTAAATCAGATGCTAGTTAAATGAGCAGGCAAAGAAAAGCACGCCCATTGCTTGTCTGTGGCAGAAATACTGTAAATAGCAAGGCAGGAAGTTCAGTGCAGTTTCGTTGTTAACTATGCGCATTACAAAAATGTAATTATTGAATCGGTTATGCAGTATTTATATCCATGCATATAATCAATTGAAAAATTGATTTTTTATTTAATCATAGCAGTCCTAGCACTCACGATGAATGTACCCATATTTTGAGAGAAAAGCATCTGTTCTGCTTCCAGCAACATCTAATGAGTATGTGACTATCGTTTTCTATGATTATCGAATAATTAAAAAATGTTAACAATATGATTATCACGAATATTCGTAATCACGATATATGGTACTTTCGAAAAATCATTTCATCCCTACTCTCGAACACACTCATCACCGTACAGCCAACCTGCAGGTCTTTTATAATTACGGCCGATGGGATTAACTAGTTATTAATTATCTTATTACCCCTTGGCCATAGTCTGCACAAGTTTATTAAGTCTGCATGACTGTCAGCCAGTTATATAATCAGTAGATGACAGTCAAGCATTCTCACAAGGAATTTAAAATACAATAACAACAAATATTGCCAGTGACTTTTCATCCGTGCTGCAAACAATAATAATACAATAAGACTTTGGCAGTTATATTTACATAAATCATAATACAAGTATAATAATAAATAATAACAGTGCATTTTATATATATATATATATATATATATATATATATATATATATATATATATACACACACACACTGGGGGGGGGGGGACTCTGCCATAGGGTCCCATTTTACTTCGGTGGTAACTGAAGAGCTACTTGCCTCTGCATATTCTCCTTTTATGTATCTTGTAAGCAACCATCGTTTTAGTGTTCCTTTTCTAAGGTGAAGCCAATCACTCCTCCCTGACTTTCAGCCTCATGATTAATTGTTTGCGCCAGTGCTTGGTCAGTGGCAACACAGTTGAAGTTGAACTTTTCTGATGTACGAGAAAACCACCAGATTTCACCTGCTTGTAGACATTTGGCTGTTTAGCCTCCAGTTGTTTCATCTCGGATTGTGATAGAGAGAGAAAGGATCAATGCTGTAAATCTCCCTCCCAATTAGAAATGGCGCTGTGTAAGGGGGAAGGTAAGCTGCCTCCTAGAGCTGCCACCTCGGTGGTAGGTGGAAACCGGAAGGTGACCATATTAGGAGGGGCGAGTAGCTGCAAGTACTCAGGACAATTCCATTGCAGTCAGCTGCGGGGCAGCCCTCTATTAGGGAAACCATGGCGACACGGTGACTGCGGGGAGGAGTTTGCTGGGTACAAAGGGGAGCAGCTACGTCAAAACCTCCGGCTTGCGCTGAGAATGAAAACAGATGGACGGAGCCTGTATTGATTTGTTTGTTTGGGGATTACATGTGTTTTGTGTTGCAGAGGAGGAGTGAGTAGCAGAACAGCAAAATACAGAGCACGTTCCTGAACAGCACAGGACAGCACAGCACAGCACCACTCACGGCACCACGCTTCTCAGGACCGAGAGCATTGTGTGCACGGAGAGCGTGGGGACGGACAAAGTCCCGTTTTGTTTACTTTTTATTTCAATTAAGAGAGCTGCCATGTACCCCCCAATACCATCGCTGGTAAAGGGGTGGACTTATTTGTGTTGTTATTATTTTTGTTATTATTTTTGTTATTAAAAACACGCAGACTGTTTTGGGGAGAAAGATTGTGTGGACCTGATTCATTCACTGCACCTGACCACACTGATTTGTATATTTTGCATAGTTATTTCTTCCACCTGCAAAGAAGAATGGTATTGTTTCAACAACTGCATTGAGATTAGGGTGACCAGACACCACGATAAAATCTGAATCGTCCTGATATTTGGGACTTTGTTCTGTGTCCGATCAAGGTACTGTCCAGACGCCATTTGAGTAAATGTTGAAAACCCAGATGTAAAATGTGGTATTTTTATTTTCACATCAGGAAATTTCGTGTATGTGGCTGCTGTACTGTCTCGCCGTGCAACAGCATGCTCTACTGGTTTAGGGCATGTTGTTTTTGAGTGAGTTGTTTGCATTGTATCTATGCAGCTATCCAATCACGTTAACCTGCAGTCATATGGTGCGGTGTGCGTCATGTGTTTTTCTTTGTGTGTGCGCCTGTGTGTTCGGTTTTTAAAAGGCGAAGTGTCAATATGGCTGGTGTTGTTAACGTGCTAAAAAGCAGTTGGGTGGGGAATTGATTCAATCATATGTCCATGGTCAAGTCATCAAATCGTCCAATTAGGATTTCATTATAATTAGGATTACATTTCGCGGACCTGTTTAAACATTAAATACACCTAATATTTCAGAGCACTAAAATAGCCTAAAAATAGTGGTACCTGCTTCCTTACTAAAACAGAGTGCTGTCATTTGTTAAAAGGCAAGCATTTAACATCTCCCAACAGTTGCTGCCGACATTCTCTGTCTGGTGTGGATTTGCTCATACATTGAGACTGCACATCTGCATCCACTGAATTGGTTGGAAGTGTAAGGCAAAGCTTTGCCAAGTTATACAGATGCCTACATTTAGAAACAGTCCCAAAATTTGGTTACCCAAAGGTATCTGGCATTATTAAATAAAGTCCATATGTGCAGCACGTTCGTTGTCATGTTATTTGTCCCATCCAGGAATTTATTTTATCATACTGAGTCAAAACAAAGAAAACATGCCAATTCGGGTCTAAAATTCTAACTGTGTTTAAAAAGTAAACAGCAGGTTAATTTAACTTGGGTACAACCAACACACTTTTTTTTGTCTGTGCTGACTTTCCAGTTTGTTTTCTGAAAGCTGTTGTTTGTTTTACGTTCTGTTCAACAGCCTCTATAGTAGCCTTTTGTTTAATGTGTGATTCTGAAGTTATAGTGATCGATCGTATTTTCATTAAGTCACATTACAAGATGTGCAAAACAATGACCTCCATATGTATGTACAGTTTCTTTCGGAAATGTCTTGACACAATCCTCAGCCAAAATATACTTTGCTTGTTTTGCTTTGTCATCCATTTGTGATATTTTACGTCTAATGCTGAAAACTAGATTTTAGCAATCTTAATCAAAACAATGCAGCACTGACTTTGTCCCACCTGCTACATACAGTGCAGATGCACAGACAGGCTGATTAAAACATTGTTGTCATCTGAACAGTAAACAAGAAAGTTAACCGCTTTGGAGTATTTTTTTAAATGATATTTCTCTTTTTGTTTAAGTTTTTGTTTTTGCACAGGAAGGAATTAAAAAAAAAGCCTATGTACAGAAGAAAGATCCGAAGCTTGTGTTGCTCTTTCCTCCTCTCACCAACTGAAAGTGTCCCGATTTTTCACCTTGCTATCTGGTCACCCTAATTGAGATGTAGGTCAAAGTCTGCCTCTCGTTGCTCTGAGCAATCTCAACATGATGCAAGCTGCTTCTATATAGTTGTCCCAGAAAGCAAATGTAGATGACTGCACTCTTCCTGCTGCTTGAAACTTCCTGTTTGTATCAGCAACACCTGCAACTTTCAGAGCATTGCCAACCGATGCAGATAACTTGTTATTCTAGATACAAAGGGTGTCCTGCAAGTCTCTCAATCCTTGTTCCATATCAGGATCAAGCCAGTCAGGACCATGTGCTTCAGACCTTGACTTTGCTGAGGACAGATTTAACTGAGATAGTGCATCAAGTACCAATGATTCCCCTCATTGCCCTAGACAGTTGTTTGCCTTGAAGTTTAAGATGTGCTGTTGACTCTGCATATTGATCTGTTGCAGTAAGAAGGTGCCAGAGACATCCATCTTCAAACAGTTTGCCAATGCTTTCAATGAAGGCCATCAATAAATGCATCCCTCCAATTCTCATGGTTACCTTTCCATCAAGTGTTCCTGGTTTGCTCCATAGTACCTGTTGTGTTTTACTGTATATCGCCAAGTCTGCTATTACTAGGATGTGGGGTTGTCATAACTTCTCTGCCATGGCCACTAATTTCAGTAGAGTTGTATAGATGGTACTGATATACAACGACTGTTGTCAGAGGCTGGTGTATAAAGGTAAGTCAAGTCAAAAAGGAAGTTAGAAAGGCCAAGAGAGAAATAGAAATAAACATTGCTAAGGGAGCTAAAACCAATTCCAAAATGTTTTTCCAATATTACAACAGCAAGAGAACATTCAAAGAGGAGATTAAATGTTTAAGAGATACAAATAGCAAAATCGTAGATGAAGAAAAAAAATAGCAAATATGTTAAATGATTACTTTTCACAAGTTTTTACAAAGGAAGATACTGACAACATGCCCCACATGTCATCCAGTTCCTGTCCAGTTTTAAATAACTTTAGCATAACTGAGGCAGAAGTGTTAAAGGGACTAGGAGCTCTTAAAATAAACACATCCCCTGGGCCGGATGAGATCCTCCCAGTAGTACTCAAAGAAATGAAAGAAGTAATTTACAAACCGCTAACCAAGATCATGCAGCAGTCTCTTGACACAGGTGGTACCGACAGACTGGAAAATTGCAAACGTAATACCGATCCACAAAAAGGGAAATAAAACTGAACCAGGTAACTACAGACCAGTAAGCCTGACTTCTATTATATGCAAACTTATGGAAACTATAATAAAATCCAAAATGGAAAATTACCTATATGGTAACAGGGTACTGGGAGACAGTCAACATGGTTTTAGGAAAGGGAGATCGTGCCTAACTAACTTGCTTGATTTTTTTGAGGATGCAACATCGATAATGGATAATTGCAAAGCATATGACATGGTTTATTTAGATTTCCAGAAAGCTTTTGACAAAGTCCCGCACAAAAGATTAATTCTCAAACTGAACGCAGTTGGGATTCAAGGAAACACATGTACATGGATTAGGGAGTGGTTAACATGTAGAAAACAGAAAGTACTGATTAGAGGAAAAACCTCAGAATGGAGTGTGGTAACCAGCGGTGTACCACAGGGATCAGTATTAGGTCCTCTGCTATTCCTAATCTACATTAATGATTTAGATTCTGGTATAGTAAGCAAACTTGTTAAATTTGCAGACGACACAAAAGTAGGAGGAGTGGCAAACACTGTTGCAGCAGCAAAGGTCATTCAAAATGATCTAGACAAGATTCAGAACTGGGCAGACACATGGCAAATGACATTTAATAGAGAAAAGTGTAAGGTACTGCACGCAGGAAATAAAAATGTACATTATAAATATCATATGGGAGATATTGAAATTGGAGAAGGAATCTATGAAAAAGACCTAGGAGTTTTTGTTGACTCAGAAATGTCTTCATCTAGACAATGTGGGGAAGCGATAAAAAAGGCCAACAAGATGCTCGGATACATTGTGAAAAGTGTTGAATTTAAATCAAGGGAAGTAATGTTAAAACTGTACAATGCACTAGTAAGACCTCATCTTGAATATTGTGTGCAGTTCTGGTCACCTCGCTATAAAAAAGATATTGCTGCTCTAGAAAGAGTGCAAAGAAGAGCGACCAGAATTATTCCGGGCTTAAAAGGCATGTCATATGCAGACAGGCTAAAGGAATTGAATCTGTTCAGTCTTGAACAAAGAAGACTACGTGGCGACCTAATTCAAGCATTCAAAATTCTAAAAGGTATTGACAGTGTCGACCCAAGGGACTTTTTCAGCCTGAAAAAAGAAACAAGGACCAGGGGTCACAAATGGAGTTTAGAAAAAGGGGCATTCAGAACAGAAAATAGGAGAGACTTTTTTACACAGAGAATTGTGAGGGTCTGGAATCAACTCCCCAGTAATGTTGTTGAAGCTGACACCCTGGGATCCTTCAAGAAGCTGCTTGATGAGATTTTGGGATCAATAAGCTACTAACAACCAAACGAGCAAGATGGGCCGAACGGCCTCCTCTCGTTTGTAAACTTTCTTATGTTCTTATGTTCTTATAACTGATTTTGCAGTGTTGAAACTATTCCATGCAGGGATGGCTTGGTTTTCTTTATGTATGAACCGTGCAAGCTTCCAAACCAGGTCACTTGCTATTGCTTTCTGATAGGATTTGCTATTTATATCCAGCAGCAACATATATATATATCTATATATATATATATATATATATATATATATATATATATATATATATATATATATATATTGGGTTTAGTGTACCATTGTAATTCATCTTGATCATATGTTGATCATATGTTACTCCTTCAAGTGACTTTTGAATCAATTAAAACTCTGAATACATCAAAAATCTCCTTGGGGTTTGAGCAGAGCAAAGTAGCCAAGACTGAAAATGTATGGTGCCGAGTGAAGCAAGGTGAACATTTTTTGCAGTTTATAACAGTACTTGCACGTATACACTACAAATACATAGCACATATACATACAACCTACAGAAACAAACACACTGTGCACAATAACTGCAAAAACCGTTTAATTTGACAAAAAATTGCAAACAGAAACAAAAAAAAATCTTAGCTTTATTGTAATCTCTTAGCTACATTGTAATAACTTGTTAACTCCGTAAGACGCCCTTCATAAGGGCGTCTGTCAAGCAAAAATTAAAAATCATGCTGAGCACCTGCTGCCTTCAAATCAAAATAAAATCTTAGCTGTGCTGAGAATACATTGTTTTCAGCTAAATATGGCTGCTTTAGTTTTCACTGCATTCTCAGGTACAGCTAAAGAAAGATATGGCGTTGGCTGCAAAAAACCTGACAAGCGGACAAAAATAGATTTTTTTAAAAACAGCCTTGAGTGATAAATTCAGCAACATTTTTCAAGTTCTGTAAACCTTTTAAAATTATGTTGACATGCTAATGAAAAGGAACGTGCAATTTCCATATTTTGCTGCCATTAAAATAAATCTTATACATGGGAGAAAAGGTAACAGCAAACTTTAAAGACAAAACCCCAGTTTGTGTATTTCTTTACATTTATAATACTACGTAAAAATAATTGTAGTTTTAAAACCACAGATACCTTCAAACTAGTCATAAATTGTAGCATCACACCTGGGGCGTAGCTAGGAATGGAAATTTGGTTGGACCCCAATTTAGGGCGCAGGGGCATGTACGAAAGGTCTGATGTCGCAGGAAATAGTTTACATTACAAACATGACTTAACAGGGGTTGCACTAGCCTTTCAAAATGTGCATTTTTTTTAAAAAAAGCATACCATCTCAAAAGCTTTGTTTTCAATTACAACACCTGTGTTTTAAAATATTGCATCAAAATAGTTATATTATTTTCCTATGTAACTGTTTCAGATTAACAAAGTTAACATGCAAAACACTACAAAGTATATATAATGATAAAGGAACAAAAACAATGTTACCATTAAACACTTTCTTTTGAAAATCCCCCATTCATGATGTAAAAAACTATGTGTTGTAGACAAGCTGTACCAATGTCGTAGTTAGTAATGTAGTTTTGGCTCTCCCATCCTTCACAGCGCACTAAAATAGTACGCTTCTTGTCAATAATTATCCCAATGTACGAGCTATCATTCACTTACTGTACGATTTGCTCTGTAAAAGCAGTTGCAAAGCAGAATTCCATTCCCAAAATGCAAATTCCGCGATTCCGTCCCTGATTCCATGATCGTGGAAAATCAGTAGCCCTATATAGTGTGTTATTTATATCTTTGGCAACGATACAACTGTTACTGAAATACACTGTCTATTATTAAACCGAGTTCACATTGGTGCAAGGAAAACAACGCTTCTCTCCACTCACCTCAGGGAGCAAGGCTGTTTTTGGGCACTAGCCTGAGTGCTTTTCAGTGTGATGTGGAGTTGCTGGATGGTCGTGGGTTGTTACAGTCTTCTACTTTTAATTACTATTTCACTCGTATTTCTTAATGGTTACCCCTCTTTTACTTGTTAGGTCTATGGTACTCGATTTTACCCAGGTGGCCAAACAACAATCACTTGTGCAGGTTAAAACTGAATATCCTCTTTCAAAAGTATCACTTAGGAAATTGAAGACCACAACATACAAATCACCTCAAAAATGCACTTTATTTTTGTACTACTATATATATTATAATTCTTATAATTATGCTTCCATTGGATCCTATCAGTAGCAACTACACTTATAAATCTGTTAAGATTATCCACATTATAAATCTTGTCCACATAACTACAATTCTAAACATAGAAATTCCTTATTGTAATATGAATGTCAGGGTAAACAAATGACTTTATCTTGATTCTTTGGTCAAGAACAGCTGTGCTAGTCTATATCTGACATAGATTTCAAGAAAGTTTTTGAGCATAAAAGATTAATTCTCAAACTGAACACAGTAAGGATTCAAGAAAATGCGTACACATGGATGAGGAATTGATTAATGTAGAAAACAAGAAAACAGATACTGATTAGAGGAGAAACCTCAAAATGGAGCGAGGTACACAGTGGAGTACAACAGAGATCAGTATTAGGTCATATGCTATTTCTAATCTACATTAATGACTTAGATTCTGGTATAGTAAGCAAGTAAAATTTGCAGGCGACACAAAAATAAGAGTGGCAAACACCGTTGCAGCAGCAAAGGTCATTCAAAATGATCTAGACAGCATTCAGAACTGGGCAGACACAAGGCAAATGACATTCAATATAGACAAATGTAAGGTACTGCATGCAGGCAATAAAATTGTCCATTATAAATACCATATGGGAGACACTGAAATTGAAGGAATCTATGAAAAATATCTAGGACTTTATGTCTTCATCTAGAAAATGTGGGAAAGCTATAAAAAAGGCCAACAAAATGCTAAAAAGTAAAAAGTGTTGAATATAAATCAAGGGAAGTAATGTTAAAAGTTTACAATGCATTAGTAAGATCTCATTTAGAATATTGTATTCAGTTCTGGTCACCTCACTACAAAAAGGCAATTGCTGCTCTAGAACGAGTGCAGAGAAGAGCGACCAGAATTATTTCTGGTTTAAAAGGCATGTCATATGCAGACAGGCTAAAATAATTGAATCTATTTAGTCTTAAACAAAGAAGACTATGCAGCAATCTGATTCAAGCATTCAAAATTCTCAACAAGGGCCAGGGGTCACATAAAGGGGCATTTAAAACAGAAATTAGGAGCAACATTTTTACACAGAGAATTGTGGGAGTCTGGTACCAACTTCCCAGTAATGTTATTGAAGCTGCTTGATGAGATTCTGGGATCAATAAGTTACTAACAACCAAATGGCCTCCTCTTGTTTGTAACCTTTCTTATGTTCTTAAAAGACAAGAAGCTGTAGATATGCAACAGTTACAAAAAAAGTTTTCAATCAAAACTGGATTAATTGACTTTTTAAAATGTTTCTGTACATATAGTGTTAGCATCCTTTCTCTTCCTTTGCCATAGCAGGCCTTACATATTATATGAGAAAGCACTCTTAAAATTATAAGAGGTAGCCCACAACACATAATTCACAATACAGGACTTATTATTTCATGTTATGAATGGGCTTCTTGAGTATCTTCCTTAAACCTCCAAACTTCTTCTGTGTGTGCAGGTTCCATCGAGAGATGCTCTTACATGAAGTACCACTACTCTTCCGCTGCAATCCCCAAAAACCTCTCCTACAACATCACCAAGACTATTCGACAGGACGAGTGGCACTCTTTGCGTAAGTCCAAAAGGGGTTTTGTTGCTACTCTGCTGGTTTCTAGTGTTGTGAAATGCTGGGATTTCTAAAGAAACAATAAGAGTAATGTCCTGGTAGAGGGCTTGAGGTAAAGCACTTCTTGAATGACATGCAGTGCAAGTTATTTGATTCAAGGTCAGTTTTAAAAGTATTAAAATAATACTATGAGTTTGTAAATATATGTGAAATGCGAAACATCCCCTGTGGCCTAATGTGTTACAACATGTGCAGAGACTTGGCAGAAGCATCTCAAGATGAAGTACAGTTTATCATATTTAAGCTAGAAGTGCAATCAGCAACCAATTTCCTAATCAAATGCCATGCAGATAAGCAATTTTTGAGAACACTTTATTATTCAAAAACAAGAAACAAAAATCTGGAAAATATAATATATGCATTGAGAAAGTCTTATTAGTATTGTTTATTTAGCAGATGCCTTTATCCAAGGTGACTTACAGAGACTAGGGTGTGTGAAATGCATCAGCTGTAGAGTCACTTACGTCTCACCTGAAAGACAGAGCAAAAGGAGGTTCAGTGACTTGCTCAGGCTCACAGTTAGTCAGTAAGTTAACTGGGATTTAAACCAGAGGCCTCCTGGTTACAAGCCTTTTTCTTTAACCATTGGACCACACAGCCCCCAATATTCAAAAGCAAGAAGAAAACAAATGTATAGACTTCATGAAGCCATCAACTACACCTGAAGTCATGCATGTGCTAGTAATACAATATATACATGTAGTTCCAAATAGGACATCAGGACTATTAATCAATCAATGAATGTTTATTTGAGGCTCTCATGGTGATCAGTTATTGATTAATCATCATTTGATAGATAGCTGATTCTGTTTCGCTGGTAACAAAAAAAGTCACATGACCACAACTTTACAGCCAGGCCATGGTCAACTCCATTCATGGAGTTTATATAGCCCTGAAGAGATGCTGAAACGGTTCTGGCAGTCGATTTAATAACAGGTATGTACAGAGTGGATTTACACACCTGAGTAGATAGTAATTCCCACTTCAAATATATGCAAAAGATTTAATGAGCAAGCTGTTCCCATTTACTGTTGTGTAACTATTCAGATCAATGATTTACCTAAACAATACTAAAATATAGGGATTTTTTTTTTATACTGCTTTAAAAGGGAATATTTATAGGTCTGATAGTTCAACAAAAAAAAAGTTTACCATCATTGCGTGAAAGTTTTCCTTTATCCTAATGCATTAATCTGATTTTTGGAAACACTTTGAACATTAAAACGATAATACACCACCCTGCTCTTATATATAAATATATGTCATATATTTAAGCCTCAGAACTTAGATATATATTGTGATGGAGTGTATGTTTCAAACACTAAACTGAAGGCTTTAGGTCCCTGGGCATGAGAAACAAACACTCCATCACGTTAATGGGATAATTGTTTTATTGATTTTATTAATCCTGTAGAGTGGGGAATGCAAAAATAAGGTGGTCGGTAAACTCCTGACAAGAGATACAGTTTTTGGTTGGTGTAAGGAGGCTTAGTCTTCCCCGGTTTAGACAGAAAACCATCAGTTTAGTGGAGGATTGGAAAGGGGGACCGGTTTTTGTTTTCGTTGCTGTGTTTCATCGTACCTCTGTTGTTCTGGTCTTTGTGTTACAAGAAGTATGTTATAAGAAGGTGGGAATACATCACAAAATTATACACACACACACAGATAGAAGCCTTAGACTGGGCGGGGCCAATACAAATTACTTCTGACGTATTACCCCTATCATAAGCCATAGCATTACACATAAAACTAGTAATGTAATGTAATTCCAACGTTATTTTTAGAATTGTTTCTAAGTGATTCAAAACAACCAGAAATGAGCACAGAAAAAGAAGGATGGATTTTATTCTGGTTCAATCTTGTGATTTAAAAATAAAATGCACAAAGTTTTAATTTGATGTCAGGTTGTTTAAAATTGAATTAATACCAATCTTGAAATTGAAGGACACAAATGCAATAACCGTATTGAATTACAGACTTTTTTATAAAGCTTTGTCAGATGTAAAGCATCATAAGGCAGATGCAAGGATATCGAATATATATATATTCTCTCTCTCTCTCTCTCTCTCTCTCTCTCTCTCTCTCTCTCTCTCTCTCTCTCTCTCTCTCTATATATATATATATATAGTAACACAGTGGCTGGAACTGTATGCCAGAATAAAGTGCTTGGAGGCTGAAGTTGGTCTTTAAAAGCAAGACTTGCAGTTTATTTTTCAAACAAAATAATAATGCCTCACAGGGCACATAAAGAAAAAGCCTAACTCTACACAGAACACTAACTAAACACTGGTTTCCTAAACTACAGTTGTAACAGCTAAGCTACATATTCAACAGACAAAACATCAATTTTCAAACAGTAACCAAACACAAGGTTACTTTCTTTATTGAGGAATCTTTCTTCTTCACAGACCATGTACAGTATACAATGAGTGTACAAAACATTAGGAACACCTGCTCTTTCCATGAAATAGACTGATGAGGTGAATCCAGGTGAAAGCTATGATCCCTTATTGATGTAACCTGTTAAATCCACTTCAATCAGTGTAGATGAAGGGGAGAGAGGTTAAAGAAGGATTTTTAAGCCCCCCTTGACACAATTGAGACATGGATTGTGTATGTGTGCCATTCAGAGGGTAAATGGGCAAGACAAAAGGTTTAAGTACCTTTGAACGGGGTATGGTAGTAGGTGCCAAGTGGGCCAGTTTGAGTGTGTCAAGAACTGCAACGCTGCTCGGTTTTTCACGCTCAACAGTTTCCCTTGTGTACCAAGGATGGTCCACAACAAAGGACAGCCAGCCAATGGCAGGCCAGTGGTCGAAAACGGCTCACTGATGAAAGAGGCCAAAGGAGGCTGACACGAATTGTGCAGAGCAACACACTACAGTTAGTCAAATGACAGTCTAGTACAACATTGGTGCCGAAAGACCCATAAAAGAATACACAACTCGTTGTACCTTGACACGAATGGGGTATGGCAGCCGATGACCTAACAGAGTTCCACTTCTTTCAGCAAAACACAAGAAACTGCGGTTGCAGTGGGCTAAGGAACAAAAACACTGGACACTGGAGGATTGGAAAAACATTCCTTGGTCTGATGAATCCTGGTTCCTGCTGTTTCATGCTGATGGGAGGACTAGGGTATGGAGAAAACCACATGAGCACATGCATCCATCATGCCGCGTGTCAACACTGCAGGCTGGTGGTGGTGGTGTGATGGTGTGGGTTGTGTTTTCATGGCACACATTGGGCCCCTTGATAAAAGTGGAGGAACGTTTGAATGCCACAGGATATCTGAACATCATTGCCAATCAGGTGCATCCCTTCATGGCAGCAGTGTATCCATCTGCTAATGGATTTTTTCAGCAGGATAATGTCCCATGCCAGAAGGCTAGGATTGTCCAGGAATGGTTCCACGAACATGACAGTGAATTCAGCTTACTGCAGTGGCCTGCCCAGTCACCAGTCTCAATCCAATTGAGCATCTGTGGGATGAGACGTAACGAGCTATTCAGAGTACAGATCCACTACCAGCCAACTTGACACAGCTGTGGGAAGCATTGGAGTCAACATGGGCCAGCATCCCTGTGGAACGCTTTCGACACCTTGTAGAGTTCATGCCTTGACGAATTGAGGCTGTTCTGAGGGCAAAAAGGGACACAACTCAATATATATTGTGTGTTTCTTTTTGTTACATAGTAATCCTTTACTGGTCCTTTCGTAACCATAACAAAAGGAACAGATTGCTTAGCCACATCCCCTGATATACCTTCAGTCACGCCCCCTTCGGTAGCGAGTGCAATCACGTATCCTCCAATCCATGACTAACACATCGCCTACCGCATTAAGGCGATGACTTCTGGTATTGTGACTCTGCCCCCTTTCTGGATGGCTGACTTCTGACTGACCCTGGAATTAACTGCCAAACCATCCAGTTGGGGCACACTGTTCCTGTTAAACAGCGCCCTCCCAGGTTGGGAAGGAGATTGTTGACTAGGATTCATTCACTCCCATTTATTAAGTCTTAAATTTAAATGTTTTTTGGCTGGTTTAAAAAACACAGTTTCACTACTTTTGGCTGGTTAGCCCATTACAGTGAGTAACACAGGAATTAAAGAGGTACAAGAAAGAGCATTCCATGCCTTCGAAAGCTATAAAGTGGAACTTGAAAAATCTGCACATGCCCATTTAAAGTAAGAAAAATAATGCTGTTACAGCTAACAAAAGGTGAGAAAGTGGATTTCAAGTCTTGGTTACAGTAGTCCGGCAGCACAGGAGACAGCTTCTGCCGCTACTCTCAAAGCAGAGATATATTTAACTTTCTAAAACGTCCAGATTTAATGCTATTAAACAGTTTGGTGGATCACCGCTTTGAACTTTCCAAAAGCCAGTTATTCAAACTGTCTGTTTGCATGAACAGTTTCATCCCCGGAGGAAAATCCTGTCCACAGATTCAATACATTGTCAGCAAGTCTGACTGATACCCAGGGCTTTAAATTATGCAACTTTTAAAAAGGGAGCCTAAGGCACTCCCTATCGTGGGCAGGCAGGCTGAGGGGCGAGCTCTGGCTGCAATCCCTTGCAATTAATTTGATAAATTAGCAAGACCTTGTAATGGTATGATTACAAGGCAAAATCTATAGAGGAATAGTGATTGAAAACATTTGTAATTGTGAGCTGTTTCAACATTTGTCATTCCAGGGGGTATGAACCAGGAAAGCAAAGAGAGAGAAATCAATCTCTGAAGCATTTAAGGGCTGAGATAATAGTGTAGTGTCAGGTCTTATGAATCCAGACGACAACAGTAATAACAATAATTGATTTTCAAGACTTTGGGCTAGATTCTCAAAGCTACTGTCAGCAATGCAATTTTTGTTTCTGAAACAAAAAGACACCAATTTCAGCACCAAAATAAATAAGAAACAACAAAGGACGGCGTAACAAGTGCCAAAAATTGAGTGCCTGAATTGTTTATTTCTGGTTTGAATTGTTTATTTCTGGTTTGAATTGTTTATTTCTGGTTTGAATTGTTTATTTCTGGTTTGGTAACTTATTGGGGAATCGTTTCTTTCCTTATTAGCATTTAATAAATCTTAACTGGTCCCCATTCTCAAAAGATGTTTGTTATTTTGGACAATAAACATTTTTCAAGTGCTTGATTATCTGAGCACCTCTGTTATCCGAGCAGACCCTTGTTAATCTGTTTTGTTGTGTACAGTGCTCTTCTAATCTGTTGTCTTAGAAAATGCACCAACCACCCCTCTATCTCTTGTACTTACAGAACCATGCAGTACTATATGTTTTATATTTAAAGGTAAAGTGGTTGCATAAATAGATCTTATATTTTCTGTGGGAAAGTCAGTTCAAACAATTTCATAACAATGGCCTTTTATTGAACCAAGATAGCAGACTTTGCCTTTACTTCTGTCACATGGCTGTATAAAGGGAGTTACACAGGGTTATGATTTTCTTGATATTTAAAACCTGAAGAAACTTTAAAGGCAAATGACGACATAATGTAATTGATCCAATGAGCTTTTCTAAACAAAGTCGTAAAATGGTGCCTGCACTGAAATAGGATTTCTAAAGCAGCATAGTCATTTACTTACTGCAATAGTATAGTTTTGTAGTGTAAATACTAAGTAACTTTTTTGTAATATGACCATGTAACAGGGAGAGATCTGTGCTGACTCTGCTGGCATGTTCATGGGCTGCAGGAAGAGGGTGGCAGTCGTCCAACAACCACCTGTGAGTCATGGCAGTGACACGGGGAGGTGGGAAAGTGGGTGTGTGGACTTTCCCCCTCTCTGAATGGCTGAGAGGTGCGTCTTGGGAGATTGTTAGCCCTATAAATTAACGCTCTGTTGTTTCCTCAGATCTGCCCTTTTAATCGCGTAGCGTGCACGGAAACGCTGGTCCATGACCGAACGGAACGGAACGGAGGTTCAGAGCGAGACAGTGAGGGAGGGGAACCCTTGGGTAGATCCCTGAATAAGGATAGCTGAGCAGGCTAGGTAGCCGACAGCGTAGGGCGGTGATCTGGGTCGCACGGGCAACGGCGACCGGGATTTTGCTGCAGAGTGCAGCACCTTTTCTTTGTAGTTTTGTTACTGTTTTATTTTTCCTGTTTCTTTGTGCCTTCGATTTTTGCAGTATTGTTTTGAAGCACCTGCGAGTGTGCCTGAACTGTTTACCCTTGCTTGGTATTCCTGTGGTTCTGTTTACCATAGTTGGTAAGCAGACCACGGACCAACAACACCCTCTGCGGGCTAAAGAAACCCAACTTGCCCCTGAAATAAAACTGGGCACCTGTGTGGTGTTTTCAATTACACCTGTCTGTCTCCTGGTCAGTGAATTACCCACACCCCTTCCACAGACCATAATTAAATATTATGTGAAATAATGAGCTAAATAGCATCATTGGTCCCTCCAGCAAAATTGAATTCAAATCAAAGCAAGTCTTAAAAAAATAACCATGGGTGCTTTATTTAATTATTTAGTATGTATTTTTTTAAATACTTTATAGTAGCTAACAAATAAAACGTCAAATAACAGTAACTTAAAATTAAATCTGATGCCTAATATTAATACCCACATTTCTATAAAGCACCTGTCCTCTCAGTACCATGTCTTAAGTGTCTGCTCACTGTGCATGAGCCAATTCAACATTGTGTAAAAACAATTACATAATAGAGTATGTTATTATTTGCCAAGGTTCTAGACTGTGCATGACAATGGTGAATAGTTTATTACTTAAATATGCTCCATTAACCCTTAATTTGAAACAGCTCTCTTTATATCCCATTTATAATCCTCAGCATGCAGAGTGGCGGAAGTCCCCATAGAGAATAAGTGGAGTTGGCTTTCCTGGTCGTTTAAATGATCTGGTACTTTACTGGTTATATCATTTCCAGTGATACAGAGCTTTACTGGATCTAGTTAAAACTTTCACTTTAAATTATTTTTTATTATTATTATTATTATTATTATTATTATTATTATTATTATTATTATTTTAAACATATACACACAGATCAGGATCTTAACAAATGAAACTTCTAATTTTAATGACACTTCAAGTGAACACACTTACTAAAAATAAAAACACAACATACACACACACACACACACACACACACACAGTGCACTCCGTTTATAAGAATCACTGATATAAGAATCAACTGCATTGCATGTAGTGATCAAATCTACTGGGACCAAATCTTTCTTATACTAATCAATGTAAAATAATCCACTTGTAAGAATCAAGCAATCCGCTTCTAAGAATCATTTTGGGGCAAACATATAATGTGGTACTTGATCAAGTGCAATGACATATATAGCCAATAAATCTGTTTTTGAATTTGATCACATCTTGCATGATTAGGCACGTACGACTGCATTGTTTGTAATCAGACAGTGAGTGCACCACTGCATTGTTTGAAATCAAACGTGACTTCACCACTGCATTGTGTTTTTGTGTTTTCTGTTAGTGAAAATTTGTTTCAATAAAGTGAATACACATTCATTGAATAAATGCAATCACATTAATTTGACCAAATTCTGTTTCATTGTGCTACAATTAATCAAATAATACCTGGAAATACACAGAGGGCGATCTCCATTTCCTGGTTTGGAGCCAGGAGACTGACCTCACAGGGGGAGATACCTACAGGCTTCTTGCATCTGCCAGTATGGCTGACAGCAACAGTGAAAGTGACAGGAGCCTAATTTTTATCAATTTCAGACACCTCTTATGAATGTGAATCATGTAGTGATGGATCTGATGTAGAGCGAGAAAACAGGGATTGTCTCCCCTATCAATTGGAGCCATATGCCTCCGAATCAGAAGGGTCATTCTCCGAGAGAGACAACACCAATGCGGACGAACCAGAGGGACAGCAGATATAAATCTTATATACATTATGAATAAATACAATTCTAATTAAAAGTGATGTACTGTTCATTCCCCCCCCCCCCCCTTTCAATTTTTGCCATAGACAAGACAACCCTGCTCTTTGTTCCTGTACAGTCAAAGTAAGTAACGGTAGTCCGCACAGTACACTTACCAAATAGTGCCGGGGAAAACGTGTGGTTACGTTTACCTCTTTCTTGTCTTGTAAAAATGAGTATGAAACCATATAATTCTGAATTTTATTATATAATACATATTTTAGTATCTTCATAGCTCAATAATTACCTGTTTTGATTTTTAGGATGTAAAAAATAACAGTGAAAAAAGAAATAAGATCACCCACCTCTTTCTGATATGCTGAGAGCAGCCATAGGCTATAATTCCCTTCCTACGAATGACATCATAGAGTTGTAAAACAAACTTTATTGACAAACAAACTCACAAACTTGCTGCTACTTTTGTAGCATCTACTGCCAGCTTCTGGTACGTTTAAAGCTGTAGTACACCTTAATTACTGGAATTTAGGCCAGGATTATATCAAAACTTTACAGCCAGTTTCAGACCACAGACCCTTATTAGCAGTAAATTAACTTAATCTCTGACTAAATTAACTATTTTAACTTAATTTTACCTAAATTAACATTCAGTAAATTAGTCCAAGATTAGTGCTGATCTGGGTCTGTGAAACCAGCCATTAATGTCTATGGCATTTTTTATGTAAAGTTACATTAACTTATCTCTTAAACTCATAAGTTCATTTTGTTTGACTAAGGTTTGTTTAAGTTACATAAGTTATATCTTTATGTGATTTGTATGTTTTGCATAACTACAGAACTTCAAAACTTACCTGATATATTTTTTTACACATCTAAAAGTCTTCTTACTGATTTGTGTTTATTAATTGCTTTTAGGTGAAATGCAGTCAGGGTCAATAATGACAGCTGTAGCAGAGAAAAAGAAAAATATACAAGAGAAGTGTAGAAGAAAGCAGTAGAAGAGGCAAAGGCAGGAGGAAGTTTGCGTTTTGTAGCAAAGAAATATAGTATTCCCCACACTACAAAAAAAACAGAAATACTGCAACCAACAGTGGTCTCAGCATCTCTGATGAGGCAGCACTAATCAGTTACCTCTTATGGATGCCAGACCATGGCTTTCCACTCACACATCAAGTCATAAAATGTCTGGCCTTAAATATAATTCAGGCAAGTGGAATACAAACCCTTGTGAATATAGAGAAGGGTCTGAGTGACAATTTGTGGTCACGCTTCAGGAAGCACCACCCAGAAATTTCTTCAAGAATACCAGACCACCTTGAAAGATCAAGTCCATGCTGGCACCCTAGAAGCTATAGAAAGCTTCTTCAAAATGTATGAAGACCTGCTCATCAAATGCAATTTGCAGGGAAAACCAAATTTAATTTATAACTGTGACATGATTTGGTGACAAACCCAAATCACAAGAGCGGGTGCTGTGTTCCAAGGGAAGGAAACGTGTATACCAGCAGCAGACTACTACAAGGGATCACATCATAGTACACTGCTGTGCTAGTGCTTCTAGACACTCATTCCCCCCTTCATTGTTTTCCCTCGCTGCCTTCCAAGCACAGCATATGCTTTAGGGCCACCCAAGGCACTGTATGGTATATCAGAAAAGGAGTATATGGATGGTGAGCTCTTCCAAAGATGGCTTCGCCATTTTGTGAAATACGCACCTGCTCAAAGGCACCCACGTCTCCAAACAAGTGGTTTACATTTGTAGGGATAGCCTCATTGAAATCATCTGCCTGCCAGCACAAACAATACAACACAGATACTGCAGCCACTTGACATCAGTATGTTTGGGCCATTAAAGAAAACATTTACTACCATTGCTTATCGACTTGGTTTAGTTCAGGGGGGATCTGATGATTGGCAAGAGCCAGTTTTCCTCCATATTAAAACATGAATACACACGGGCTGTGTCAGAGTAAAATATCAAGATGGGATTCTATAAAGTTGGTATCTTCCCTTTAAGTAAAAGTGCCATTGATAGCACTCAGCTGGTAAAGCTTGTTCCCTCCTTTACACCAGGAAATGATTCTGGACAGTCAAATGCAACTGCAACAGCCACAATTTCCCTTGAGCCATCATGTCCTATCATAGGTTTCTCCTGAGCCATCATGTCCTATCGCAGGTTTCCCCTGGTCCATCATGTCCTGCCACAGTCTCCCCTGCACTATGTCTGACCTGCCACACTATCACCCTCACTAATCCACTGGTCAAACAGGGTATAATCTCAGAGAGTGGCAAACATCTTGGTGCCACCATCCTTTGATCACACCCAGGCAAACAGAAGAAGACTGCCCCTGCCTGCACAAATCATTACTGCCAATGACTATATGAAGATGCTTGAAGAAAATGAGAATGAAGAAAAAGAAAGAACAGGAAAAAAAGAAAAGGGAAAAGGCAAATAAACCAAATAAAAGGAGAACAACAAGATGTATGCCAGTGCCAGAGAGCAGCAACAACAACAGTACTCTGGATGGTGAGGATTCTGAGGAGGACCAAACACACTGTGCAACATGCAGCAGAAAACAGCCACCCAGGTGCAAAAGCAGCTCTGTAAATTGGGTTCAGTGTGACTACTGCACTCTCTGCTTCCACATGATATGTGCAGCTGTTGAAGAGGCACCAGAAGAATGGCTGTGCTGTCTAATACCCATTTTATACATGAACACCAGGTCCTCACGTCTTGGGTGGTTTTCCACTAGCAAGATACCCGACCCGAGCCGACCCGTACTGTGAAACTCCAGCCTCGCAACATATCTGAATCTGGCTCAGGGCCGAAGCAGGCTGTGGGCGGGGTTATTGCATTTCGTCAACACGCTCAAGTGTCATTCCAATAAAAAGTGACAACCTCCAGGAGCACAACTGCTAAATGTTTTCCTAACTCTTTACCTTTACACTGCTGGACACTTAACAACACACAGCTGACTAAAATACAAAATACAATAACTCCATCTCCATAATGCACATATAGTGAAGCAAAAATGTAACTTTCCGTGAATTTACGATGCATAAAGCACCATGTAATCAATGCTATACTTTTTACAACCACAAAAAAAGATAACATTCCCACTGGTGGATCATTTTAATTAGCAGTTTTTAAAATATAGATAGCCTGGCTAAACAGTGGTCAGCAATTCAGTTCGAACCGACAGACAACCACATCAAGTTTGAGTGGGTCGGGAGAGGGGAAGAGGGAATGGGCTCGCCTCAGGTTCGGCTGCCAGAGCGGGCACCCCTGGAAGTACGGTTATTCCAGCACAACCAACACCCTGTCGTGTTTTATCGTGCTTATAAAATGGGTTACTAGTTTTAGCAATAAAGACATAGACACATTTGTATTTAAAGATGAATGTTAGGTTTATTTTTTCCTAAATTTATTAATATGCCTGGAAAGAATAGTTCCAATAAATGTAATAGTTCCAATGAAGTTAATAGGTAAACAAATTATTTGTAATAATAAATTAAATTAATTTAAAAAATTAATTAAATTATCAGAATATTTTCAGCATCTGTCTCATGAAGTTGCCTGTACCAGGGAATGTACATTTTTCTAAATTAAATGGCTGGTTATACAATTGGACAGATTGTGCTGTAGGTGGCACTGCTTGGCGAGTAGGGGAGTTTGTTTCTGCCTTTTGTTTGCGAGTTGACAATGATACTCCAAAGAGGATGTAACTCTGCAACTTCCTGACTTTCCTAGCTGGTGCCCAATGTAGCTTCTTAAACTGTGTCATGAGTATCAATGACTTAAGTTTATTTAAGTCTGTTTGGGTAAAGCAGGGTGAAGTTGTGACTTTTTGTTGTCGTGAATAAATGAAGACGTGGTTTGCTGTTTGTCACACACTGCCAACAATTTGGGGATAATTGTTGGGGATACTTGTTAGTCATACATTATATTTCTTAAAAATGGTTCGGAGGGTGTCATAGGCACTTTCAGAATCAATCGCAAATCATCCGGGATGGATGTGATTCTTAAAAATGGCGTGCACTGTATATGCAATATTAAAAGAGGAATATTTCAGGGTAATATTATAACTGCCATTTTCTTGAAGGGGTAAATGGGTGAACGCCTTTTTAAGAAACTTTAAATATACATCAACATATAATATAGTTTAGTTTTTTTTTTTTTTTTTAATTTAGAGCTTTAAAAAAAACTGGTTGTTCTTTTTGTATACTGTTTTCAGAGCATGAGACAACACGTCAAAATAAGATGCTCCACAGTCTTCAGGAGTTGAGCATTTTGTTTGCTTGTGAGGCTTTTCAATGATCAAGCGTCTTCAATATTGGTCAGATGTTTTGTTTTTACAAATGAATGTAGGTAGATTTAATGAGAACAAAAAAACAATGAGTGACACAGCTCCTCATCACAGCGAGTTGTTATAATAAGAATGTGCCAGTCAGGCATGATGCCAAACTGCTCAGAAAAGAAAAATCACAAGCAGGTTGATGAATAGTGAGCTGGATCAAACACTCCTGTGGGATTCTGGCCAAAGATTCAGGCTTCAAGAGCAAGCTTTGAGCCAGCAAAAAGAAAGAGCGATTCAGTGGGTGTTTGTCAGAATTAGCACATTGATATTCTCTCTCTTTAAAAAACCCTTGTTGATTTCTGTACTCCTATTTTTAGTTTTGAAATGTTGTTCTTATTGTAAAACTCACATAAATGGGTTACAATATGTAATATTACTTAGCAAAGAGACAAAAGGCTATTAAAAATTCTGAGAGATATACATACATTACTCCCTGTTTATCAATACCAGTAGAGCTGGATTCACAGACCCTGGTTAGACTACATTAGCAGGTAAGGTAACATAAGTAGTAACAGATTCATGCTAATTGGGGTCTGTCAACACAGCCAGGGACTAGTTCGACCTCCCAGGGTGGATCATTTAGAGAGAATCATAACTGCAACAGCTGGCAATGATGCCAAGCCATGGGAGATATGTTCTGTAGGGATGGGACAGTATTGGGGACACACTATTCGTTAACAAATGTATTAAATCTCATGGTTTTGCTCTTAGGTTTATTTTGTGTGCCTGATAAGCTGGGTTGTACCTAGTGGGAGGGGCTTCCAGAGCTGATATAGTTGGGGACCGCATAAAGACGGGTTGAGATAGCTGAAGCCAGGATGGGCAGTGTTTTACAGTTTGTATCTGTCCTAACAATAAATAAATCCCCAGTCTGTTTAAGCTTACCTGACTATGTTGTCCTGAATCAACTCTGGCACTGCAATATATATTGCTTCCACACGTATGGTAACTGCAATACACTGCACAACTCAGACACATATATTGCACTTTTTTTTACCATAATCCAAGGTAAGCAAATGAGCAAACAGAGGGTGGGAGGCAAAGTGGGTAAGAAAAAGGCAAAAAGAGAAGTTAAAGCTGAGGGATGAGAGGACCACTGTATCGAGGCACTGCAGGTTCAATGTCTGCGTGATAAATGCTACCTTCAGATACTCCAGGGCAGCCCTGATAAGAAGAACAGTCTGCTTAATATTGCAGAAGATACACACCTAATAAAGGTCACAGTACAGTAAAAAAAACAACACTGTGTCAAATTCCATACCAGTGTAGTAACACTGCGTTGGTAATTCAATGGGCAATGGAAGGGCAAAAACAATAGAGAGAGCCATTGGTAGAATGCTAAGATTTTCATATGTTAAAAGCACAATGTACACTACTGTTAACTTATTCTAATACTATGGTACCGTGAACGTTCTGGAATGAGTCCTACAGCATCAGAACAACTGCAATATCTGCAATTGGTTTTGCAAAGTGTTTCTTCAGGTTACTACGAAATGAAAGAATTATTATCATCATATTATTTTGAAAATCAGAAGAAACCCCAACTGGGAGTCATTTTCACTGAGACAGCAGTTTCATCACAGAGCATGGGATGGCATACGTCTACAAAGTTGGAGCTACTGTATTGTATATGGAATCATGTATTCGGATTTTACATAGATTGAATATCCAAAAGATCACACATGCCATGCTGTGTATTCTGAATGCTGAAAGCAAAAGTTATTTAATAGAAATTGTAATCTGGATACAGATCAAGCACAGCCAGTATCCAGGTAAACAAAGTGTGAGCCATGTAACCACGGTAACTGTTATAACACGAGAGGTGTTTCACATTGAAACATTTGTCCTGATTTGTACTGTAACTTTCTCCGCACAAGCTGTCTCCCTTCCTACCCTAATCCTTCTCATGTCGGGCTGAGGCAATTGAGTGATAGGGCTGTGAGAATGCCAGCAGGCAGAGCCAATAATGAATTGATCGTATCTCTCAGTATCAGCAGTAAATAATTATCTCAAACATACAGATAAAGCCTGTTTATCCCAAAGCCAATGTCTCTGTGGGCTGAAAGAAGGTGATTAGTTTATTGCACTTTTCCTAGGACACAAACTTCAGAACGACCAGCCCGCTCCATTAACCTTCTTCAAGTTGCACTGTTGTGTACCATGGCGATATATCATTGAAAGTGAAGTAAATCATAATCATGCTTGTTGGTTTTTTTTATAAGCATGGTATGGAATAGGCACCCACAAATTAAAGTTTGAAATATACTTTTATCAACATAACAGTGTGTTTCCATGAAGAAACCTTGAGAACAATTAACAGACCACAGCAATTGCAACACAAAGGATATGGTCACGTATTTCATAGTGTCAGGTTGGGTCTGAATGGATCCAAGTGATTCTGCCTCAACAACATGACATGGTAGTCCATTCCATCCCCTCACTACTCTATGTGTGAAGAATTGTCTCCTTTGTTCTGTCCTATGTTTATCCCCACTTCATTTTCAACTTTCTAGGTCTTTCATTTGTCTCCTTGCAGCAGGTAGATCAAGTCAAGAAGACAAACATTTGGGCAGTTTCTTCATCATATATTTCAAACAAAACAGTAAAACAGTAAAACAGATTGGGTTTTATTCAGAGAAGTCTGTTGTGAGATTACTAACTATGTACTTTTGACTGCCGCGGAGAAGCACTGATGTAGCTCAGTAGACTTTTGCTGGTTGGCTTTTTTTCATTTATTAGCCCTTGTGTTGTTTGTTCTGAAGTTGTACAATATACAGTACATTTCTTAACATGAGATAGAGAAGTGAATTTCTGTCTTAATAAGATGAGAATTCTTCAATTTGTTCCTTGAATTTGATGTGTTTTGACCCATGGAACGATGTTAATTGTATCAAATTGGCATTGGCCTACCCCCTCCAAGTTTTACTGCTTGGAACACAGTTCTAGAAAACTATAGTACAGTGACAGTATGATCACAAATCTAGAAAAGGAAAGGTCAATGCAGAGTACCAAAAGTCTTTGTAAATGTAACCATTAATACTAGCAATCATTTAGTAAGCAAGATGATATTTTGATTGTATAAATTGTGAGCTCTAATGGGAATCTCTTAAACTGCTTAAACTGAATATATAAATAAATAAATAAATAAATACACTTATTCAACCTAATTGCCTTCCACACTGCGGCCCAGCACTCTAACTACTGAGCAACTCAAGCCCACTACCTCCCACAAACTGTAGCCACAGCATTGCATTGCTTTCTACATGACAGTCAAAATAATTTGTTGGACTCTTTTGCTAAGAAATATATCCTTTTCTGCTGCAAATTGCAATGTTTTAAAATAATAGTTTTTCAACCTTATCTTGCAGAGTAGCACTACACCTCAGCCTCTCTGTGTAGCTGATAAATTACATATTTCTCACAAGAAGGATTTGGCAGGATCTTATTTAAGTCGACCGCACAAAATTACTTAACTTCTTCCTTGCTCATGTAAAATTGAATAAAAGCATGGCCCTGTTGGTAATTAAATCTTATGCCTTGTGGTTAAAAACAAGACAAACTCCATAATGAAATATACAAAAAAAACTGTTTAGGAGGGAGCTCCATTTATGTAAGGATACATTTTAAAAAGATGAAAGGAATAGAAACACACCCCTGGGACAAAAGCAAAAGAGGATTATAAAGGGGAGAATCAAAAGTAAGGTGGTAAAAAAAAAACACAATTGTGCAATGAATTGCTCTTTTTTGTTCAAAACAAAGTCAAGTAAAAAGTAACATTCTGCCACCAGTGTTGTAGTTTTCCTTGCAGATGTTTGCGTGGAAGATACTGAAGGGATCTGTTTCCTCTCACTTAGAAATGTCATATTGTAGGTTGTTCCACCATATTCTATTCTTGAACTGTATTGTGATGAAATAAATAATGTTGTTTGTGATCACTTTATTTTCATTAGTTATCTCTTCCATTTGCATTGTTATGTTCTAGTTTTCCTTAAGAAAGAATGATATCATAAGTATCAATTTCTTCTCACATTGAGCAGATCTTTTAAGAATACAACATATTACATTTATGAAAGAAACCAGGCCATGTAAGCTCGTTCGGCTCCTAGTAGTTGATTGTTTTCAAAGCCTTGTCAAGTTGGGTCTTAAAGGATCTGAGTGATTCTGCTTCATCACCACGACTAGGTTGCCCATTTCATCCCCTCACCACTCTCTGTGTGATGAAGTGTCTCCATCCTTCTTCCTTCTCTTTATCCCCACTTAATTTTCAACTTCCTGGGTCATTTGCATTCTTGCAGCAGGTAGTTCAAGTCAAGAAGACAAACTTTTGGGCAAACCCTTCATCATATATTTCAAATAAAGTGACTGTAGCTAACAATAATTCCATAAATCTTACTTGTTGTGTTTTTCCATTCATTATATACATCTTAAATGTTCAGTTTTGAAAGAAACATGTTATACAAAACATGTATTGTTATTTTAAAGCATAATACATGGTACTACTTAGTTGAAGAAATATCTGTCCCTACCCCTTTAATGACTTCTTTCCAGTCATTAATCAACCAGCTGCTTCCCCTATTGACTGACATAATTTCAGCCAGTAATATACTTTGACCCAAAAGACTGCTGAGGTGAAATGACCCAAGAAGAGCAAGTATAACAGGTATTCTAAGAATAAGTCATGGAAACTAAGACATTTCTTTAAACATTAAATTCAAGACAAGTTGACAATCATTTTGCCTAAAGAAGGAATTTGATGACATGTTTTACCTCATAGAAATAAACTATGAACCCAAACTAAATTGCACAATTTGAATGTTGCCTCGTTGCTGTAACCCAGGTCAGCAGACCGAAAATCAGCTGTCAAGCCAATTGTTTATTTCCACCCATGCAACAATGTAAAAACTTTTAGCAATTTAATAGGAATGTGAGAAAAAAGAGAAATTCTACTTCAGAAATTACAACTAATTAAAGCCATTAAATCTTACCCCGGTGTACAGATACAACTGTAATTCCCTATCTTTACTGGGTGAACATTGAATCATTTCAGCCTTAGGGTGTACATGATTCCTTATATTGTATCTTGGTACATTGTGCATGTAAAGCATGTACAATGTCATTAGGATGAGTCTTGCTGTGGTGTTTTCGGGTTGGTGCCTCAGACATTTGGAATGGGGTCAGTCTCGTCTAATATTAATGATAATCCTGGTGGCTAACTGTAAAAATCTTGGAGAGGACAGGCAGCACGTTTCGAATCACAGCCTCTGAAGCCTGACACCAAAGCTGTGATCTATAGGGGTATGTATTTGTCTGATTGATTGCCATTGCCTCAGATTTACAGTCACTTTCAAAGCTAGGTTGTCTATGTACCCAGAGTTTATAACCAAGACAGACAGTGAGCAGGAGCTTTACTTCCCAGTCTAGACCAGGAGGGCAATGGGGGGAGGGTGTCTTCTGCTCAGATTTTAAATTTGATTGCATAGCTTAAGTTTGACATTATTACAGTCATCACATTTTAGCAGTAAGCACATGTTGCTGCTTTTTGTGTTGCTAGGGTCTGAGTATTGTAAACATGCATCTTCTGTAGAGATTACATCATTTCACTATCAGTTACCTCTCTGTTACTGATATGACAGCTGCTGTTCTACAGTAACTGAAGGTAATAGCACACAGCAGGAGGTTCCAATGTAGTCCAATATCTGCCTGCCTAGGTGTGTTGTTTGGCAGTTAAGCCCTGCGTACTTTAGACCATATTTGGGCACCTTGGAGGGTGTTAATGTGCTTATGAAATGGCACCCCCACCCTATCAAAATGAATTTGTTGTCAAATAAATCAGGCAGAGTACGGTGACATATCTGCACAGGTTGGAACACTTGTTAGTCAATGAGATTGCTTCCTTTATTCTTGCTATTTTATAACTTCAGGATTTCACAGTAACTAAAAGATTAAAACCAGTGAACCACACATTTGTCTCTCCATAGATAGTTCATTTAGTTGTTACAATGGAGTCAAAAACAATAATATCCTCTTCTGTTGATTCTGATTTCTAACTTCCGTAATTGCTCCATAGTTACTTCAAACCGGAACCCTGTCACATGTATTATGGGCAACTGCAAAAAATTGCCTCTCTCAGTGTAATGAGCGTGCATGCTTGACTTAGGGTCTGATTCCATCAAAAATGACACTTATGACCCTGACAGTGATTCTCTTTATCAACTTGGGGTGAATCTCCTGTCATCACACTGTGGGAGTACAAAGGTAAATGCACCTCCTGTCTTTTCCAATAAACCTCAGCCTCTCTTTGTAGCTGATACAGCAATCCTATTGGGGCACTGTGGTCAACTGGCTAATAAGTCTATTAAAGCTTTCTAATACAACCCACCAGCGTGCATTATTGAGGAGGTTATCAGAATGCCCCAATCCTTTTCCTGTAGAAGTTATAAGGGTTTTCAAGATTTTGTTTTTTAAATAAAATAAAACTCATTGGACTATGCTTGTGCCATACATTTTCCATATTAAAACAAAGCCATTCATTCTACTACACTGCCAGTCTGGTTCCATGCACATTCATTTCATCATTAGTGAGGAGATAAAAGCAGACAAACTGAAGCACAATTTGACAGCCCCTGGCAATGCATTCCACCACAGAGTGGGCTGCGTATGACATGGATTATCAGTTAAAACGTCAGGTTTCCGTTTTGATTTTTAATTTGGGTAATGAGAACTACAGCTGCTAGAAACAAATCCAATAAGCCAATTGCATAGAGTTATACTACAGTAACAACATGAATAATATGCTGGCATCTGATTTAGAGTACATTCATTGGTGATTTTAAGCCAGTAAAAACAGACATTATCCTGTATACTGTACATTAGAGTCCACAATAAACAGTAAATCCATATACTTTAGGGTGTCTCTCCACAGCCAAATGAAGACTACATACCCAATTGCTTTTGTAGAAATATTTGCATCATAAGAACGTACCAATAATATGTATTACTTAATTTCTAGAAATTTCTCAAACAAATAAATATAGGACAAATCTTTTGTAGCAAAATTTTTGCTTTTGCGGATGAGGAAAAAGTTAGAAAAAATAGATGTCTACAGTTATTTATTTAAGCATTATTGATATTTGTCAATGAGCTTTTGGGATGATTCTCTGAGGACTTCTCCAGGGATGTGGGAAGTGGGGGTGCGGCCGTACCCCCACATGCGGTGGCGGTGTGGCCACACTGGAAAATTTTCTCGTTAACTTTAGTTTATGAATAAACATTTGTATTGCCAGCAAGAAAGTCATGAATCAACCAATTAGCACTAAGCATTGCTATGCGAGGACGATGTTAATTGTTCCAACCTATCACTGATAGTATGAGCACCAAGCACTGTCATGTGAGAGACAGCGATTACTTACAAATGTGTCCTGACCTAGCAGCTGGTTTCGCTATCATAGCTGTGTGTTTAACAATGTAGGATGGAAAAACATTAAAAATGAATCTCTGTAACTTCCAGAACCACATTTAAACAGTCGAGAATAAAGGATATTTAACTGTTAACGTGTCAATATACTGTATTTCTCAATAAACTTTTTACTAGTAGTAAGGGCCAGTCCATGTTCTGTATGCCCCTTATTTTAATTTAATTAAACGAAAGAGATTATACTCTAGCTTTGTCTTTTAGTGGTGCTGTCTTCTCTGTCCTTTTTTTATTCACTATGCCCTTTTGTAACTGTTATTACAACAGCCCAGGCTAGTGAGGCATGATAAGTTCCATTAGTAGGCTCTTATTAGTACTGTATTTGGAATTCTAGATTTTTTTAGTATGGATTCAAGTAGAAAGTGACATTATATGTTTTCGGTAAGAATTCAGTCTTGTTTTCACTGTGAACCTGGACAATAAAGATTAATTTTTTTTGCAATCTGCCTCTTTGTTGTTTTGCATACTTCCTAACAGTCACTGGTGTTTGGCCCAGTTAAATATCTGTGTGGGAAATCATTAGAGGTCCCTCACCTTTACTGAGAGTGGCGTAGTCGAAACATACAATTGATCATTTAACTTCTTGTTTGATTGATAACTAAATTCCAATAAAGCGTCACAGCAGGGATGCATAGATGCAACAATAAAGTGATATTCTTCAAAATAAATTCACCATCTGAATAAGGATGCTTGGCACAAGCTTTTCACTAAAAGCAGGCATGAAAATATTACCAAGAAACAAACTCAAATTAAAAAACCTGAAACTGTCATGTGATACTCTACCCTCAACAGACTACAACAAACAAAGGAAGAGAGAGAAGTGCAAATATAAACAATATATATATATATATATATAGATATATATATAATATTATATAATATATATATATATATATATATATATATATATATATATATATATTACATTACATTGTAAAGCCAGTATAAATGAAGCACAAGATCAACATTTCTGATCTGTTTGATTTAAAACATCCGAACCGGTAACATCGCTTTCACTTCTGTCCTCCATCTACTGCATTTGTATACAACAATGAATGTCCTGGTGTGATGTCACGCACGTATGCTCTTCCAAATAGAGGTCTTGAAGATTTCTGTAAACAGTCTAACCACAAATTTGCCTTTTTTTCTACTTTATAAGTAACGAATGTGAATGAAACTGTCAGGACACCTATAGAAAGTTTAGCTGCACTCGACAATGACTTTTTTATGTCATTGCACCACACCTTTAAGAAATGTAGAGCTACAAAATATTTGAGCTTGATTTAATCCAGTCCATGGTTAAACATTGCTAATTACAGTTTTAAAGACAGGTAGAGAAAACAGAAATAAATGTAAAAATCTACCAACCCCATATTAATAAGTAACAGTTGCTACCAAATGCCAAGTATTTTATTAACAAGGATTCATGTATTTGCTTTTTTAAAAAGACATCTAAGGACAGCACAAAGTAGGCTATGTGTTTAGTATGTCACTGCATTTTATTTATGTAACATCTGATTTGCAATGTAGTCTTGTTGATTTGAATCTTACATAAATATTTTTAGACTTGTGTTTCTGATTTTTTCACTTTGTTCCGCTGTGTCTTATTCCTTATGAAACTCACTTCATCTGTGTATATTTTGATGGTGAAATGCACACAAAATGACAATTTTGTATATTTTCTAATATTGCCCGAAGGTGCCTCCCCAGCCCGCTTTCATATTCAGCACCCCCAGTTTGAAATTCTTTCCTGTGTCTCTGAACTTCTCTTGTGCACAGCCTTCTTCAACTCATACAAAATATTCTCAATTGAATTTAAATCAGGACTTTGACTAGGCCATTCCAGAACCTTGATTTTATTATTCTTTACCATTCTTAAGTAGATGTGTGCTTTGGATCGTTGTTGTGTTGGAATATCCAGTAGAAGAGGGTTTCAGATGATTGGTCAAGGGAAAAACTGGAATCCAAGGAAAAAACTGCCCCATAGAAGGATATTACCACTTGCATGCTTAACAGTAGGAATGGTGTTCTTTTCTTTGTATGCCTCACCAGACTTTCTCCAAATGTAACAACTATTAGCAAGACCAAATAGCTCAATTTTTATTTCATCACTCCACAAAACCTTTGACCAGAACTCATCTCCATCATTCAAATGCCATTTTTCAAACTATAAGTGAATGTCCTTGCATTGTTTTCCTAAGATTGGAGGTTAGGCTCTGCCTGTCACTCAGAACAGGAGTGAAAGAGCAGAGGGAGTAATTCGGAAGCAGTGGGCAGACCGCGGTTTGCCCAGTCAAAGCCCGAAATAAGTCATTTTAAATTTTAATTTCGAGTTTTGCCCAAAGTCAGTGAGCAATCTACAAATTGCCAGCATTTTGGGGTTTGTGTGTATATATATATATATATATATATATATATATATATATATATATATATATATATATATATATATATATATATATATAGTGAGGAAGCTGCTCTCACTACTGTTCGTTTGCCCCTTTAATAACATAGACCCGACACAGAGACTGACAGTTAAGCGCTTTTACAAAATACATTTGGGCAGTTAAAAACACATGAGAAAAAGAAAGTGATTTCTGTCATTTATACTTGTTCTATTGAAAGATATAAATTAAAGTAGATTGAGCTTTATAATAAAACAACAAATTATTACACAACATGCATAAAATGAAAAATAACATGCAAAAACTAATTTAATATTTTTTACTAAAGTATTTGGTCACCCTTACGTTGGTATTGTGTGTGCCTACTCTTTGCTTACTTTACAGCTTGCAGCCTTTTTTTGTATTTTGAAACTAGTTCCTGGAGTCTTTCCAGAGATATTTTTGCCCATTCTTCAACACTTACAGCTTTGAGCTCTGCAAACGACATTTGTTTCCTTTTGGCAGCAGCATCCTTTAAGTCAATCCACAACATCTCAATAGGATTCAAGTCAATCCACAACATATTGGTGGGTTTCAAGTCTGGGGACAGGTGGCCAATCCATAACTGTAATCTTCATTATCCTGCTGGAATACAAACTTTCGTCAAATAAGACTTCCAGCACTGGGTAACAAATGAGAGTTCAAAATGTCTTGATATTTTGCAGCATTCATTGATCCTTTTACAATATAAACATATTGGTGCTTTCTTGGTGAAAAAAGTTATATTTTGGATTTGTCTGACCATAAAATTTGGTTGAAGGAAAAATAAAATAAATAAATAAATAAATTATATATATATATATATATATATATATATATATATATATATATAATATATGTTATATTATTAGAGAGCATCATGGGTAGAAAATAGGGAATTGGGTATCCATAGGTGAAAAATACCCAGCTACCCTGATCTTTTTAGGGTAATGATTTTTAAAAAAAAAAAAGACATATATTAATGTTTTAAGTGCATGATAGATATTTAAATACTATATGGTACACATACATTTAGTCCCTTCAGATCTGAAGACTTGTAGTCTTTATAGTATAGTGACCGGGTGCTCGTGTCACGTGTGTGGGTAACCGCTGCTTAAGCAATACAGAGAGACATGGGAGGTGGAGTTGAAACACTCCTCAGGCTCACAGGATTTATTAATGCAAACAGAAAGTAAACAAAGGGGTCATGTGACGATACCAGCGATGGTATCGCACAGAGGACACATACAGCAAGCTGTACAAAAGGCAAAATAAAACACAGTACAAAAACTACAAATAAAAGGTGCCACACAGGGCGAGCGCTAGCCTTATAAATGAAGCGTCCTGCTCCAGGATCCAGCTATTCTACGTAACCCTCTCTATACATTACATGGGATCACTATCCCCTGAACTAACCTACTTATGAGCCGGTATTGATGCGAGGACTCCTGCTGCTTCTTACAGCCTTGGCTGGGCACTGCCTTCACAAGCACCGCTTGCAGTTTCAGGGTTGCGTAGCTGTAATTCTTGTGTGGACTCTCTCCTCCCGAGTGTACACAGCACCCTTCTGTGTAGCATGCAATTGCAGTCGCCCAGAACAATCCCCACCAGATGTTTTTATGCTGACGGACCCTCAGTCGAGACCCGCCCACCTGCTGATTGAGGACCAGCACAGCCAATCCCTCGCTGCCCTTCCCTTCACCCAAGCTTAGCAGGCAACAATTGTCAATCAAGCGCATGTCTGTAAACAATAATTTAATCACACAAAGCAAACCTGTTTCACCAAATCAATTACCAACTCTAATTTCCCCATGTGCAGGGCAATCACCTTGCCACAAGTATAAAGAGATTAACCTGTTTTGACATTATTTGTATATGCAAATTTTGAAATTCCTGTGAAGTACTTTTGATAATCGTGGGGAAGCAATTTTTCTTTTTTTTTTCTTTTTATTCTTTTGATTTTTTTCAATGGCCCTTGCATTATTTATTTGATGTAGTGTGATATGTATGTCTCAACACAAGATTTGCAATGGGATTACAGGAGATGAGGAAGTGTATTTCTGTCTCAGCAAGATGACAATAATTCAAATTGTCCCTTGAATTTGACACATTTGACCCATGGAACTTGCATTGGCCTACCCCCTCCACTTAGAACATGCATTTGCAAAATCTAGAAAACTTTAGTACGGTGACTGTAGGGTAACATCACAAATCTAGAAAAAGAATGTTTCATGGGTGCCAAAAGTCTTTGTCAATGTGGCCAGTATCTATTCACTATAGTGCTCCTCAGGGGTATGTTTGATGTTTTTTGTATTTTCTGTATTAAACTGTAGATTTGAGCATAAAATGGTTGTTTTAAACAATTTGTAATAATTGTAAACATAATCGATCCCTGAAAGACCATCCAATCAGTATGTATCCACCATTTAATTTAATTACAAAGGCAGTGAAGTTTAGGTAGACATTTTTACAGTGTATTTATTTCTACTCAGTTTTTGAATTTATTTTTTATATGGTGCAGATATTTGTTAAAAGGGAGGTGGTTTGTGCAGTAAAGGGACTTAGAGGTTGATTTGGTCAACCTATACTCTGGTGCTGGGATAAACCACAACTGGATTGCATTAGCCACTTATTTTTAGAAGATAGAACACCTCACTGCAATAAGATTTTAAGCAATTCCCAGATATCCTTCCAATTTACTATTTGAGCACTGTCACTGGCACAAACAACAACATCATCAACAAACCAGTAACAATTAAAAATAGAAATAACTCACATTGGCTAATATTCCTATTGCAGTAGGCTACAATATTTTTTTTTTTCATTAAATAGTTGTTCTTTGTTGAAATTAATGTTCAGCTTTCATATTTTGTTGTGTACTAATTTAATCAAACCAAGTAGTGTAAGAAGTTACTTGTACCATTCATGATGTTTTTTAAAATCAAGTAAGCTTTATTAAAAACAGCTATTTGTGTATAAAAAAAATAAAAATGACAATAGAGTTGCAGTCAGTGTCATCTTACTTAAAGGCACTCAAGCTGAAGTCGTAAAGTAATTTAAAGTAGGCTACAAACGTGGCAGTGGATTGCCTCTCTTTAGCGCGCATGCAAGAACTTGCAGACTTGATACAACTGTGTTTGAGAATTTAAAAAGAAAGCATTTTATTAGAGATTTTTAACTAGAGGTACCGGGAATATGACTCTGCATGCCCAGAGGTTCCAGGGCTGTTCCCCAGCAAGCCCTGGCACAAATTAAGCACTGGATGTATGCTTATTTGATGAAAAAAAGTCAACTAGAGGATGCAGCAGTGGAACACTGGATGTTTGAGACTGTTGGCACTAGACACACTGTTGACACACAGCAGGACATGTAGTCCAGAAGTTCTCTATAGGTGTGGAATCACCAGCAGCAGAGAAGTGTTTTTCAGAGTCACACTTGGGCGTTTAAAATTCTGTTTTGGACATGTAAAATTTAGAGCCACATGCCCGAGATGCTGGTGGTGTTAACTTGCCAATGACTGTCTTGAGATACAATCATTGCAAGTTAAAACCACCAGCATGCTGTGTAAGGCCAAATAATAGTTTTGCTGTTATAATGTAGTCAGTTTGCAGTTTAACCTAGTGCAGTACAAAAATGGTAGAGCAGGTGACATTTAATAACAGACAAACCCTGCACTTTCACTGAAGAAAAGCTGTTTCAAAAAAGTCAAGTAAAATATGATTAGAATAAAAGTATAATTTTGGTTAATTCATCTGTCCCTGTCTGCTGCCTGCTAGAATATACATCACAGTATTGAAATTTTACTGAGGGATGGGGAAGGTGCTCCCTTTGTACTTGTTATTTCACAGAATCCTTCTGCCATTTCATTTGTGGTTAAGTATAAAGTGTGGTGAAGTAAAGACTTTTGTAATACATTATCAAGGGTTTTGGAATATACTTGGCCATGTGCTTTATATAACAAAGCTGGGTCTCACACTTGAGAGTGTAGCGATCGGTAAATGTGCACCAACTCTTTAATTAGTTTTCCTTTAATAGCGGCCTATAGGGAGCAGAGGAAGAGCTGTAAGGACCAGTAGAGAGTGAGAGCGAGAGAGAGAGAGAGAGAGGAGATGGACCAGAGATTGTACAAATGGAAACATGAAAGCACAGAACACTACCAGTAAACCCTAAACTCCCCAGAAATTAAAGAAATGATAAGTGCTTTCCTGAACAAAAACTACAATCAGACCCAAAAAGATACCATTACAGATCTAAACACCACCTTCAAAACGACTGAATAAAAATTACTATACAAAGTATCAACAGAAATTACTAAGAAAAATGAAAAGAAAAATGAGGAGATGGTTTGACAAAGAATGTGCAAAATTAAAACAAAAAGAAAACAGGCCAATCTGAAACACAGAGAGCCCCTCAGAACTGGTCTGCGAGACTACCACACACTGAGAGAGTTCAAAGCCACTCTCAGACACAAACACACTCGCTACATGCAACACACACTGGTCCAGATCAAAGAGGCCATAGACGACAACTCCTTCTGGCAAACCTAGAGCAAACTGAAACCCATCAGAAAGACACACCCAAAACTGACAAATCTGAACAGAACATTTCCAACACCTATATAAAGGAATCCAAACTGAAGTCCTCACACCACAACACAAATAAAACTGGTCTCCAGGGAGGCAATAATTAAAGATTACCAAACACCCCTAGACACCCCCATTACCACTGAGGATATCAAAGAAAACATTTCCAAATTGAAGACCAGAAAAGCCAGTGGTCCTGCTCAGATCCTCACCAAGATGCTGAAACACAGTGACCCTCACTTCCAGGCCGCTATGCTGAAGCTGTTTAACCTCATCTTGCTTTCCGGGCAATTTCCAGATCAGTGGGCACAGGGGCTCATCACCCCTATCTACAGGAGTGGAGACACCCTCAATCCACACGAGTCTGTGTGGGTAGTAACCTCAGCAAAAAAGATGATTTAGTCATCCTATCTCCCACCAGGGTTTCCCTTGGGTTCTAGATTTTTGTAGTCACTAGTGACTAATCCTTTCTAAAGACGTTAGTCACTCCAGATCTTCAAGGGTGTTATGAATCCTGCTTTTATTTTATACTTATTTCTATATTCATTTCAGATTTCCTAAATGAAAGTATAATATTTCAGAATTGTGTTAACACTTCAGCTAAAATCTACCAGTCAGTGATATACAATAACATAAAAAATGTAATTGTTTTACAATATATATATATATATATATATATATATATATATATATATATATATATATATATATATATATATATATATATATATATATATATATATATATATATATATATATATATATATATATATATATATTTTTTTTTTTTAAAGTTAGATATTATATACTACAAATCATCTTTGTTTTAACAAAACCGTATGTATTGTTTGGTACAATATCCTTGCTTCACTTTTCCAACAAGATTTTCAACTCCTCTCTGCTACAGGTTCAAACTACAACCCTACGCTTTTTGTCCATACACCAATATCTGAAAGCGTTTTCTAAGTTAAATTCAGATATTTTGTCAAGATCGAGTCTGTTTGAGTTGACAGACGTTTGCATTAGTAGGTTTACATGGCTCTCTTTAAGTTGGTTTCCTAGGTCTGATTTTATCACAATGTAGCGGCTAAAACCACGCTCACAGTCAACTGTTGACATCTGAGTTACACTTACAATAGAATCGATTGTTGTTATGCATGGAAAGCTAGTTTTAAAATGATCACAGACCAACGGTTTTGACCATGTGCCTACAAAGGTGTTTCTTCTGAAATTATCACTTAGCATTGGTTTCACTATTTTTCACTCACACAGTCACAGGATCAAACAGTTGCTTTGAAAATGCTTTAGAGATGTTTACAAGTTCAGTTTCCCCACTGAACTTGTGGGGAGAGGAAAATTCATTAGATGTTGGTGCTGGTAAATGTCCTGGATCTAACACCGAAAACGCAGAGAAGATTTCACGACATTCGAAACGTGGGTCAACTGCACCTAGTACAGCCTCATAAAGCGGTTTGGGTTACCATGGTACCTCACACGCAACATGAAACTGAGGCGCTGACTGCATTTACGTTGCCTAACACGCTATGAGAACGTTGCAGAGTCAATGAATCGAGAGGCTGAGGAGCTGATCTGACCAGCAGCAGTGATTCTATGGTTTAGCAATCCCTTCTTGAAGAGAGAAATTGTGTGTGACTTTAACAACAGGGATTTTTTTTTATAGTACAAGCAGAAACGCTCGTCACTAGTGACGATTCCACTTTTATTTTCGTCGTCACTTTCAAAAAACATTCGCAAATTACGAGAGTGAGGAGCGACAACGAAACCACTGTCTCCCACACAGAAAGGCCTGTAGCACAGCCTGGAACTGCTGCAGACATACTGCAAAACATGGGCCCTGGAGGTTAATCTGAATAAAACAAAAATTGTGTTTTTCAAAAAAAAGCCAAAAAATAACCTGAAAAAAAAAAAAAAAATTAAATAACACAGAAGAAAATTGACCACACTCTCTCATACAACTACCTAGGACTCATATTAAGTGCATCGGGTAGCTTTAAACTAGCAATCAAAACACTAAAAGAGAAAGCTCTCAGAGAGTACTACATAATTAATAAACAACTAATTATTTTCTATGGGAGTGAAGTCTGGGGCCCAACCCTGAGTACAGAGTACACACAGAGGGACAAGACAGGAAACTCCCACAGAAACCAAACACCTGCGCTTCTGTAAAGAGCTACTGCACTTACACAGAGAAACAACGGATGTAGAGCAGAACTAGGGCCAGTGCCTTTGTTGATCCCCATAGAAAATAATCACCCAGTTCTTGCTCCACCTAAGAAACAGCAGCCCAAACTCCCTCCACTTACAAGCCCTTGAATCCTCCCTGGGCAGTACAGCTAAACCCTCGCTACAGTCCTACATCACATCCCTGTCCACACACACCAGGATCAACATCCACAATAGCCCCAACACTAAGCCCAGCAGCAAGAGGGCACTAAGAAAAGTTGTAGAATCTGTCCTGATAGAGAAATACTCCCTCTACTGGAGAGAACAGATTAAATGGCAAAATAAACTCCACCTCTACAGCTCCCTCAACTGAGAATACATACTGGCCGAATATCTAAACTTTGTAAAAATAAATAAATAAATAAATAAATAAAATAAAATAAAAAACTATGTTAACAAAATATAGGATTAGTGACCACAAGCTAGCAATTGAAACACAATTATAGAGCACAATGGAAACTTAGGGAAGCCAGAATCTGTACCCACTGCAACAGTGGAGAGATTGAAACTGAGACCCACTTCATCCTTCACTGTGAGAGACACAGAGAGCTGAGAGAGAGATGCTGTCTCAGACTGGCAGATAATATATAATTTTTTCTACTCAAGAGCCAGGAAGAGAAACTGTAGGTTCTTCTGGGAGAAAAAAGTGAAGGAGCATTAATAGCTGCAGAATTTGTAGCATCCTGTCTTAGAGCCAGAGTTCCACCATAAGATGTACTTAATATAACCAGACTGTATCTGTTCTAAAAGTATGTTTATGCATTGTGTTGTAGCTTTGGCAATACTTGTTCTGCTTGTCATGCCAATAAAGCATTTTGAACATTAGGTTACTTACTGTAACCCTGGTTCCCTGAAAGAAAAGACGACCACAAACCAATACTTTTGGGATATGCCTGCCTTAGGTAGGTATTTGCTGAGCATTTTATGTCAGAGCTGCAGATTGGCCCCTTCGTGGAGTGACGTCCTCGGTCCCGCCTGCCTAGGGAATAAGTAGTCATGTCCACTTTTGCATTGAACCCGCGAGTGATGCAACCTCTCAAGGTTTGGTGGTCATCTTTTCTTTCAGGGAACCAGGGTTACATTAAGTAACCTAATGTTCTCTTTCAATTCGAAGACAACCATCAACCAATACTTTTGGGAACCTATACTGGAGCCATCGCGAGAGAGCATGAGCGGACAGCATACGAGGGACATATGCTTGGAGTGTTTGCGGTGTTCACGTACAACCTCAAGGAGCCTTGTGCCTAATGAAGGCTTAGAGAAATCTACCATATTAAGTTAGTAGAACCTAGTGAATGTATACAGCATAGCCCAGCTAGCCACAGTATAAATGTCAGTCAATGAGTCACCTCGAAAGAGAGCACATGATGCAGCCAATCCTCTCAGGTGGGGGTAAGCTGGCATTAGTATACACAGTCGAGACTATCCACAATCCAGTGGGACAGTCACTGCTTAGAGAGGGCTTGACCTCAGGCCATTTCACCATGACAGACGAAGAGCTGGACAGACTGACGCAGCGCTCTCGTCCTATTCACATAATCTCAAAGCCCTAACAGGCAGAGGGTATTCAAACTCCGGTCCATCTCCTCCACAAAAGGAGGGGGGTGGAAAGCCTTTAGTTCCACTGATTGATTCAAGTGAAAAGCCATAATCACCTTAGGGAGGAAAGTAGGGTTTGTGCGCAATGATGCCCTGTTTACATTGTCCCAAATAGGCATACAGGAACTGTGTACTGACAGAGCTTGCAGTTCGCTGACTTGCTTAGCGCAGGTGATTCCTAATAAAAGGGCTGTCTTCATAGAGAGATATTTCAACTGTATGAAATGCATAGGCTTAGTGAGAGCCTCAAGTACCATGTCTAGACTCCATTCGGGGAGGACGTCCTTCTTAGGAGGCTGTAACTGCTGAGCACTTTTCAGAAAACGTATCGTTAATCATATGAGCGCCCGAAACACTGAGTCAATGTGGACATGGCATGCAGATAGTGCTGCTAGGTACAATTTCAATGTAGAGGGAGACCTGCCCGCCTGTAGCAAATCTTGCAGAAATTGTTAAATAAATTCATATAGGGCAATAAATGGGGTAATGACCTCTGGTCATATAACAATTCTGAAAATACTTCCACTTATAAGCATACAACGATCTTGTGGAGGAGGCTATAGCATTCTGCAGTGTAGTGACGACTGCGTCTAAGAGCCCTAAGGTGGACAGACGGTCCCATTCAGGAGGCAGACCCACATTTGAAGTCTGTCCGGTTCTGGATGCCAGAGGGTGCCTTTGCCCGACTGATATCCATGCACAGCAGGATCTATAGACGACTTCGGCTTCCCCGAAGCTTTCTCAAATGCATTGCACCACCTGAGGGTGCAGTCGACATTCTGACGGGTGAGGACCCTCCCTCTACATGAGGTCCGCTGCCCAGTTCACCACCCCCGGGAGATGAATAGCCCTAGGGATATAAGTGCCTCTGTGCCCAGATCAACAGACGAAAGGCTATGTGGTGTAACCTCGGGGACCGAAGTCCCCCCTGGTGGTTCACATATGCTACTACTGACAAGTTGTCCGTGCGGACAAGGACATGTGTGTTCTGGAGCACAGGAAGGAAATGTTGACGCACGAGGTGGACCGCTCTCAGCTCCAGTGCATTTATGTGCAGGAATGTCAACCAGGGTCTGTGGACTCCTCTCCCTGTCCAGACCTCCCCCCAATCAGATTTGATGCATCTGTCAACACCAATTGACGGTTGTGTATCACTCCCATCCTTACACCTTTGGTCAGGTGAGAGGCTTGCCTCCACCAGTGTAGGGCTTCCCAGCATAGTTGAGACATGGTCAGCCAACGGTGTCTGTCACAATTGGGGTGTAGCCGAAAGGCACTGAGCCATGCTTGGATTGGGTGCATGTGAAGTAACCCCAGTTGGATGGCTGATGAAGCTGTGGCTGTCAAACCCAATAGTTTTTAACACAACACAAATTGTACTGTGAACCCTTGTTGAACAGGGCCAGACAGCTGCGAATGGCAGCTACTTTGTTGTCCGACAGGTAGGCTCGCATCATAAGGCAATCCAGCAGGAGACCCAAGTAGACAGTACTTTGCACCGGTATTAACACTAGAAGGACCGGAGATATACTCATACCTAGAGGCCCCACAGCAGTCTTTCTGACGGCTGTATGCAAAACACTGTAAATAGTATAACAAAAGGAGAAACACTCGGATGTAATTATTTGTTTTTATTTTTTTGAGTATGTCACACAAACATCTGAACAACTGAAACATATTATATATACATATGAACATTTATTTTACAAATCAAGACAAGAAAATGCAAATAAATAAACATCTGAACAGACATCAGTTTACAACATACATATTTATAAAACTGAAACAATAGCAATACTTTTTAAACTTTTCAACAGCAATCGGTTTTTATCAGATGTGCAAAAGCAACTGAACAATATAGATAAATAAACTTTAAACTAAACATTTTACAGAAACGCACAGCACAAGAGGTTATAAAAAAAGTCTAATTTATTTTTCTTTGTTTTTGGCAAAAGGGTATTCCTTTACTTTGTGTCTAAGGCTATTCACAATCAACACCAATAATGCGCTTCTCCACGCTGCCTTTCTGCACAGGGCACAGCTGTCCGAAGTTTTATTTTTTGCACTTGCCAATCTGGCATTGGCATCTCTTGCAACTCTCAGTGGGGTTGCCAGCTTCAGCTGTGGGTACATGCCTGGCAGTCTCCCTCTGTTCTTGCAAGGTTCCTGTGCTAACTGTAAAATATATTCTCTCCTTGGTAAATTCTTCTCTGTGCATTCTTTGTAAAGTACCCAGGAGTTGATGGCTGCTAGGTCCAATACATTGTAAAACACCTGAACAGACCACCGTCGGGAGCCAGATTTCACAGAATAATGCCATCTGTTCCAAAACATCAACTCCATATTTTCTTACGTTGTAAAACTCCACGGTCTCTGGTATTTATTTTCACTAGTTCCGATGCTAATTGACTGACCAAAACAGCACAGCTGGCAAGCAGGCGCCAGCCTTTGAAAAGGCTCATTGAAAAATAATAGACTTTCAGTTATTCACTCAGGCAGAGAGTAGAGACTAATCTGATTGCAGCTAAACACATTGTGGACTGGTAAATAAAAATAATAAAGTAGAATACCGTTCTGTATAATCAAAATATAATTGTTTTCTGTGTGGCCGTCAATGTGACTGCTCCTGGGGCTTTTAGGTATAATGTAATATTTCTCCTTTAATTATGCACTCCCATGTTTCATGCTTTGTCAGAATATTTAATACATACGGACAGAAAGGTACATGAACGTGCAGCCCCATATGTGTTACACAACTGGAGAAAATTTACATTTTAAAACCAAATGCCACCAAAATGAATGCAGCGGGACTTTTGGTGTTAATTGGCTCCTGGCTTTGTTGAGGGTGAGACCCAGCGGAATTCACAGAATTGGAGTTTCTGATTCCAGCGAAGTGGCAAGCCGGCTTACAGCAATAAATTGCAGGAGAACTCCAGAAAACTCAAGAGAGAGCTGTTTCACACAGGCTCAATCACAGCAACTTGACAAGGGTGTCTAGCCTGGACTGCATGCAGTCACACAACCGGGGCAGCGTATAGCCTGCAGCGGAGCAGAGCACCTTCTACAGGCAGAGGGCATTGAGGTACCAAGCCCCGTGTCACATGCACCACATACTGAGGCATCGAAGCGCCAGGGGGCAGGGACCTAACTGTGTGTAGTCATCCGAGCAGCATGCATCAGTGGCCACAGGCCGAAGCCGAGGTGGACGAGAGCACCTAAGCATTGTGCACACCGAGCACTGAGGTGCTATGCACACCAAAGCACCGAAGCGGCATTCGCAGCGAGTAGCATGCACAACGAGTGCACCAAGCACCAAGGCATTAATGTACCATGCGCACCGAGGAACAGCTAATGCAGCGGTGCCTACCCAACCGCATGTAGTCAGCCACCTGGTCAGTGCGCAGAATGCACCAGGGGAGACATAAATGGCGAAGCCGAGGCGGGTGCATGTGCACCGAGCACCATGTGCACCGAGGCACTGAAGTACCAAGGACTAAGCGTGCACCGAGGTACCGAAGCACCGGGGGGCAGCTAATGCAGTGGTGCCAACCCAAACGTGTGTAGTCAGCCACCAGGTCAGTGCGCAGCATGCACCAGGAGACACACAGGCTGAAGCTGCGGTGGATGCAAGCTTAGTTAGTTAAAAAATAACAGAGCAGAAGGGAGAACACCCTTTTTTTTTGTTGTTTTTTTTTTTTTTTTTTTTTTTTAAAGGCCCAACGCACCGAGGTGGGTGGGCCGAGGCAGCCAGCGTGGTCTACTCGGCAATGGGGCAGGTTAAGCACAGTTAAGCACACAAGGCTGACTGACTGTGTTTTTTTTTTTTTTTTTTTTTTTTTTTTTGCCCAAGCTGCACGAGCGACAGCCGGCAGAGTCTCTCAACGAACGGACTGCAAGCCGAGCCCTGGTGGAGGAATGGTGTCCTCCCTGAAGTGTAGGTTGAAAGGCAACACACACACACAGCAATACTGCACAGGCAGTCACACTCATATGATGGACAGCTGAGAAAAGACTGCAAAACAAGCGAAGCAGGCCATGAGAAAGAAAAAAGAAAGTCAAATGGAGCTGCTGGTTCCACAAGAGCAGCAAGCCAGCTCAGCATGAATGCAAGGGAACTGCAATCAACTCAGAGGACTCAGGTTAGTGACACGGATAGCTTGCCTTACCATCGTAAGAGGCAAAAAAGGAAGTGAGCTCTGCGGAGCGACTACTTATTCCCTCAGCAGGTGGGACTGAGGATGTCACTCCACGGAGGGGCCTATCAGCAGCTCTGACATAAAATGCTTAGTGAATACTTACCTAAGGCAGGAGTATACAATACCAAAAGTATTGGTTGGTGGTCATCTTTGACTTGAAATGGAACTTTATCTTGAACTAATTTGAGAGAGAGAGTGAGTAGCAGGGGAGGCAGAGCAACCACACAGGTTGAGAAGACGTAACAGGAGAGAGACTTTGTTTTTGTAGCAGTTTGTTTTACTTTAAAGCATAATGCAAAGTTTAACTATCAATATATTATCGAAGAACTAAGTAAGCCGAGTTACCAGCGCTGATGCTGATCATATTTTTCTCTCTTTGGAGTTTGTATTTGGGAAGTCGCCTGGATTGCCTGGAACTATCAACTGATTTCCACAGGTGCACCGTTGTCAGACTTTTTGGAGCTGGGCTTTTATAATTCCTATTGAGAATTGACTGTGCTAACCGGATGAACTTTTCATTATTTTTTCGGATTACCTACATTGACTGTTGATATATTTACTACATTGCTATATCTGTGGGCATTTGTGAATAGACAAGCAGTGAAATGTTTTGTGAAATGGCTGTTTGATCTTATAGCTTGCTTACCTGTTAACTGCTGCTAATGGAGACATTATGCTGTTTCTGTTTGTTTTTGTATGTTTCTGTGTCTCTCTGGTTCCCAGTCTAGATTTAAGATTGCACTAATGCACTTTATTAATAGGAGAGTGACAAACCAACCTTTACCAGTTGTTGCTGCTTACTTGTGAATAACTTATTGTGATTAACTGTGTGTACATATTTGATGTGTTATGTTGCTAACTTGCTAATCCAGCAATGTTAGTTGGCCTTGCTTAATTGTACACAATTTGTTAGTTAAAAAGCTTGCACATGTTTATTGCATGATGTGCTGCTGATTTATTTTTCTAAATACAATACATTGTATGCTGACTGCTGAATGATATGTCACTTCTACTCATAATGGATATTACTTTAGAGCGATTTGTTTTGGTTGGTGGGGTAAAATGGATAAAATGGTACTGTCATTTATTTAGCTATCCACTTTGGCTTTGAAATAATGGAAGTGGCATGGTATAATAGCCATGTCATCCTCTCTTTCTCCTAATCTGGGATATTTCTAAATGTGTTTAAATGATGAACTGGAATGACTTCCTACAGTTAAAGATATATTCTGACATTTGTGAAACTTAGCAATATTGTGAAATTCAAGTTGTGCTCTTATTGAAGCTGGTTCTCTTAATAAATGGATCAGTGTAATCAATTAGTCGTATTCATTTTGAGTTATAATAGGATTTAGTGATACAATTAGGGTTACATAGACTCATTTTAATTCTGTTTTGGTGGAGGGGGGGGGGGTGTAAATATTAACCCAACATTAAAGAATTTGGCAATCATGGACTACCATTTCAAGATGAGGGTCACCCCAGGAATCTTGTTTAACACCAGTACTACCCAATCGTTTCTTCCACCATGTGCAGTAAAAACACAGGGCCAGGTGACAGGTGTTGGATCTGTCAGAACTGTGTCAGTATCAGTGCTGGCTGTCAGGGAGGGGAGGGTTGCCCTAGAGCCAGCTCTTTGTATGGTATTAGGAATCTCCTGCAGACACAGGCCAGGCTGGCAGCTGGTGCTGTTCGCCTTGTCTCTTTAAATCGATCACTGGCAACACCAGTGTGCCATGTCTACTTTGTAACTAGACTTTTAGAGAGAGAAACATTGCTGTGTTCATCAGCCTATTTTTGCCTATACCCAGTTACCCTCTCTCTCATGCTGTCTTTCATTTCTCCCCTTATCTCCTCTCATTATTCTTCAACGAAGGAAGCACTGGCATACTTCATTCTATAAAGGTGTATCAGCTCAGGTACTGTCATACTTTTTTAAAAAATGTTATTAGAAAAGATAAAAGGTAATCTTTGATATCTTCACAAGTCTACAACATACCCAGAGAAGGATTTTGGAAAAGAGCCTTTTTTTACACAGTACACAGTGGACAATGCGTACCAAGTGTCTTTTAGAGAATCGTTCTGATTCGTAGTTTTAAACACAAGCTGTAAACTCATTGGTGTGGACATATTTTTTATTATTATTAGTTTAAATACTTTATTTATGCTCGCATATGCAGTTTTAGCATGAGAATTATTTTAAGCATCTTTTTCAGAAATTCTAAACAAAATATCCCCATCAAACATGGCTGTGTAATGTTATTGTGACGTAGAGTGTTGTGCTTTCCACAAATGCGAAATAACAGGAAATAAAATGAAATGCAACATATATTTGAAATTTCAATGTACCATTTGTAATTCAGTAATATGAGAGAATTGGTCAGGGGTCTGAATACTTTTGCAAGCCACTGTATATATATATATATATATATATATATATATATATATATATATATATATATATATATATATATAAAGACTACACCCCCTTGATATTTTTTCACATCCTGTTGTGTCAGTGCCATTTTTCCTGACAAGTGTCCCAGTCTCTGCCAATCAGAAACATCCCCATAACATGATGCTGCCACCACCATGCTTCAAAGTAGGGATGGTGTTCTTTGGGTAATGCGCTGTTTTGGGTTTGCACCAAACATACGCTTTGCATTTAGGCCAAAAAGTTCAGTTTTAGTTTCATCAGACCACAAAACTTTTTGCCGCATGGCTACAGAATCTCCCAAGTGGTTTTTTTTTTTGCATACTTCAAACGGGATTCAAGGTGGGCTTTCTTTAGGCTTCCTTCTTGCCACCCTACCATACAGGCCAGATTTGTGGAGTGCTTGGGATATTGTTGTCACATGCACACTTTGACCAGTCTTGGCCATAAAAGCCTGTAGCTCTTGCAAAGTTGCTATTGGCCTCTTGGTAGCCTCTCTGATCAGTCTCCTTCTTGTTCGGTCATCCAGTTTGGAGGGACTGCCTGATCTAGGCAGGGTCTTGGTGGTGCCATACACCTTCCTCTTCTTAATAATCGTCTTGAAGTGCTCCAAGGGATATTCAAGGCCTTTGATATTTTTTTATACCCATCCCCTGATCTGTGCCTTTCAACAACTTTGTCCCGGAGTTCTTTTGAAAACACCTTGGTGCTCATGGTTGAGTCTTGGCTTTGAAATGCACTACACAGTAGAGGGAACCTACAAGAACTGCTGAATTTATCCTGAAATCATGTGAATCACTACAATTTAACACAGGTGGAGGCCACTTAACTTAGTGTATGATTTTGAAGGTGATTGGTTACACCTGAGCTAATTTAGGATTGCTATTACAATGGGGGTGGACACTTATCCACAAGCTATTTCAGTTTTTATTTTTAGTTAATTTTCTACAGATTTCTAGAATATTTTTTTTCACTTGGAAGTTGTGGGGTAGGATGTGTAGATAAATGAATATATATATATATATATATATATATATATATATATATATATATATATATATATATATATATATATATATATATATAATGCATTTTAATTCCAGGCTATAAGGCAACAAAAGGTGAACATTTTCAAAGGGGGTTTAGACTTTCTATAGGCACTGCATGTGTGTGTGTGTGTGTGTGTGTATATATATATATATATATATATATATATATATATATATATATATATATATATATTATATATATATATATATATTGTAACGACCCTGGCGATGGCGGCATCCGAGACATTGTGTTTGTCTTGTTTGTTATGTCTCGTTTAATGTTCTGTGTATTGTACATGTAAGGGGCATGTCTTTAGTGTGTGTATGGGTTGCGTACGTCTGCAGTGTGTGCGACTGTTTAGTTGGCGGGTCCCCCAGAGGCTATAAGTAAGAGCGGGGGTTGCCAGGACCAAGAGAGCGCCTGTGGACTCGAATGGAGAAGGAACTGTGAAGGACAGAGGGAAAGGTGAAAGGAGCTCCTAACTGCTAAACAGTCAGATAATCTAGAGCGAGTCTGCAGGATTCTATGAGAAGAAAGCCAGTGAAAGTGCAGTGGGAGAGAGAATCAGTTAGTTTTGTATTTATTTTGGCATGAATCCTGGCCCAGACAGGGATTCGCTGTTCATGTATTTCATTTTAGTTAACAATTAAAAATCTATTTTGAATCTCATCTGGTCTCCCTGAATCTGTTTAACTTCCTTAGCACAGAACGCTACAATATAATAAAGTTCAATAAAATAAAATTATTGGCTAACCTACTGTAAACCCTAGATTCAACATTCCTAAATTAACAGCAGTTTTGGCTGCTGAGAGATGCACACAGTGGCAGATGGTATTATGGTGCTGGAGGATCTTTTTTTTTTGACGGGAAGTTCTGCCTCCATGTCAAAGTCGTATCTCTCATTAAATAAAGTAGTCACTGTAGAAAATCACGTGATCTGAGCACTGGTTTTAATTGGAGGAGCTATTTTTTTTTCTTTCTTTAGAGGAGGCAATAATGTCACCATGGCAAACTCCTATCTCCCATTAAATACAGTAATAGCATTAGAAGATATTTTTCCATCAACCACCCTTGCTTAAAGATATAGTCGAGTAATGTACCTTGCTCCAGACCTAAAGTTTGTCTAAATTGCTTAGTTTTATATTAAATGGATAAGTTTTGTATGTACAGAATGATATCTAATTATTTTGTTGGCTATTTATTAAGTTTAACAAATTAAGTTGATAAGGTGTGCTTGATTTTTGTGACTTTCACCTGCTTAACAACTTTCTTAGAAAATATGTCATGCAAAGTATGTTACAGTGACAAGATCTTGAAATCTAAATGTTATGTTAATGTTGTATTTAAACATACGTTGGCAGTATGTAAAAGTTACGTTTATTAGAATTTTCTGCTGGCTGGTGGAGAAAATTCATTTAACAGCTTTGAATTGGGACAAAACGTTAAGATATTTAAAGTGTTGTCAGTCATTCAGTAGAATTCTTCTGCTGCTGGTGGCTTAAGGGAACCCCAAGACCTCTGCTTTTCTTCTGCCTCCCCATTTTTTTTTGATCACCAGCTACCACTGGTGTGAAGTTACAAAGACTGCGCTTGCTGAGCTGGTTCCAAAGTTTTCAGGGCCTGAACAAGCTTTTACTTCTCCATTGACCTCAGTGCTAGGACGACACTATCCCGGTTTGTCAAAGAAAACCACCAGCAAAGCTGAACTTATAGAAGCTCTGCTAAATTTGAACAGTTGAGAGTTATAAATTAACTAGTTCAAAAACGGGGCAGAATAATCCCCTGAATTGTGTTTCAGGGCCACAGCAGTCTACCTCTGCGTTGACTATTAAATCTGGCTATAAGTTAGCTATTGTTGTTATGAATATGGGAAGTTTACTTGTATGTGGTGAACCATGTAATTTGAGGGAGGAGTGTAATATATTTGTAATATCACATGGGGTAGCTCTCGTGTGGTGGGCTGGTGTAAGACTTGTACCTGGATGTTAGAACAGAAGAGAACTCACAATGTAGCAAGTAACAATAAACTGTTTGATTTATTTCAGTAAAAAAATCCTGTCTGATACCTATTTAATACCCAAGCATCAATATAGTACAACTACAGTCCGGTTACAGTTCTAGCAGCGCAATGGACTACAGGACTTAAAATGACATTACCCCACCATGCACTCAATTTTATGTTTACAACCCGGAAAATATGGAGCCCGTGCCAATGGAAGACATAGCTCTTCTTGGCTTTGTTTCTTAAAAACACAAGGTACATTTTATCATAATGTCTGCATTTTGTTTTGACCTATGAAGTTCAACTTGACCTATTTCATCTCTCCAGCTATCAATGTGCCTTGATTTCGGCATCTAATCACGTCGCTCTTGATCCATGATTTTACAACAAGCCTCACCCGCAGCTATGTTGTTTTCTGCAAAACTAGCTCTTGATCATTGTGATGCAGAGTACGCTCAATTGCCTGTTTTTTGTTTTGTTTTTGTTTGCACAAGTTTTGTAACAGTGGTTAACAAACTACAGTTGCGTAGATCGAATTACAGTTGCGTAGACTATCATTATTAAACTCCAGCCATGGGTAAATCTTCAGCCAGTTTGGATGAAAATCTATCTTTTTTCAACTGTCCCTTCACTGAGATTGCTTATTTGTGCTGCTTTATCTAAGCCTAGTTTAATCTATTTACTAGTCATATGCCTTGCCCTTCATGCCCTTAACTTCATGCCCTGGATATATGAGGTGATGGTCATTATTGCAATGTAAGATTTATTTTAATGGAGGTAATTTCTTTGTACTTTAAGCCACTGAATCAATCAATCTCTCTCTCTCTATCTCTCTCTTTTTATATATAAGTCGAGTTGACCTTGCACTAATGGCAATTCTAATAAGAACAATTATACAGTTTTTCATTAAAATGAATATGCATTTAAGAAACGGGTTTAATACTTGCAGATGACTCACAAAAGCAAATTGTTAAATAAAAAAAAAAAAAAGCTGCTAAAATCCAATTACAGTAGCATCAAGAATTATTCTGACATTTTAGTTTTTTTTTTTTTTTTTTTTTAGAATTGTATTCAGAAAAACACATTACAGTGTGCCCTTTGGCACTGTCAGGAAATTTTTTTAGTTACTTTTTGTAGTTTCTGCAAGAAACGTGTAAAGTGTTTCTGTACTGTTTATTTCAGTTTTCTTAGAGATTATAGCTTCATTGATTGTACATAAGAGAAAGTTAGACACTGATCAAATCAATTATTTATCAGTACTCAAGCTGGGGCGATGCTTAATGTTTCACTATCGATTACACCTTTCTCCAAAAAAGCAAGCATCAATTCATCGACGTTGTCAAAAGGTAAAAAAACCCAGTAACGGTACATGTGGAGCTGTAACATTGCTAGCAACGCTTTAAAAATGATTACCCATATTCAATTGAGTAAATAAGTTTATGCATCTAGTAATTAAAAAATACATTTTTTCTCCCTATTTCTAGTTGATTTGTACCAGTTGGGGGTAAAAGCAAAAAAAAAAAAAAAAAAAAAGTAGTTTAAATCCATGAGAGTAACAACTAATCAAGAGGAAAAAAAAAAACATTAAAAAAGTACTCACTGTCCACAGCAGTTTAGTAACAAGTGTTGTACATGGCTTATATTTTAAGTGTGTTAAGGAGAATGATAGTGTCCACATTTTGTTTTAATTTAAGCGATCATTGATATGTGCTTACAATCTGCCCTGCATTACTGAATACCTGCTCACTAGGGACTGATGTTACCGGGATGCTTAATACGTCTCACCAAAGATGGAAATTTTGGAACGATCTTGGTTGATTTTTCTTAATTTTTACTCGGGGTAGTTCAAATAAATAAATGCAGATTTATGTGTTATATACACAGGACATTTTGATAAAACGCAAAATAACAGCAGTGCGTCGTCGTTTCTAAAAACACAGATGTGAGACCACAGATCCCCTTTTCATCCCTATCCAATAATTTCGTTCATATCACAAAGTACTTTTTATGCAATGCAACGTGTAAAAATGGTTCCACTGCTCCATGCATCCACTTTATAAAAATTTTAAAAAGCAACGGAGGTGTCAGTATCCCATATGCTATATAGCACTGCGCACGTCCCTGGTATTTGAGCGACTCGGCAATCTGTAAACAGAGCATTTTACCTGTTGACACCCTACTGCAAGAATTTGGACAAGAAACACATGCTCAAGAAATGGTGGTTTTAAGACCACGGATGATGGCATGCAGGGTTTTTACTACGAACTATTTCGAGATATTTCCTGCTTTCACAAAGCTGCAAGCAACTGCAATTACGATACATGTATCTAGTGTATCAACAGAACAGGGTTTTAACTGTTTGAGTGCAGACCAGCAAACACGAGGAACATCTAAAACATGACAATTTCAATGGAAGCTCCTCATAATTATTAAGACTTGATTTGGAAAGAGCACGAGTCATTTTTTACTTGGGTGGTAAAAGGAAAATGTAAGTAACTTTTAAACAGCAAAACTGTAAATATGATGTTCACAGCTACCCGTAGAGACTTGGTACATGTTCTACAGCTTTATCTATTTCTACTTCCATTATTTACACGGTGTACTGTTTTGCATGCTAACTTCGTCAATCTGAAATAGTTACACTGGAAAACAATATAACTATGTTGATGCAGTATGTAAAAACTAAGATGTTATGGTTGAAAACCCACATTTTAAATGGTATGCTTTTTTTTTTAAAAAAAAAAAAAAAAAAAAAAAAAAAAAAAAAAAATTTAAGGGTAGTGCGACCTCTGTATCTCATTAAAAAATGGTCACGCAAATTAGTTGTGTTACCGGACTATCCAAAAGAATGTATTCTTTACTGTTCTTTCTGGTCGTCTTACTTTAGAAAACAATTGCCAAACATCGGAAGGCATTGTAGCTCGGTCGATACAGTATCTGTAATTCTAGCTCTTAACTCCCGCACAGCTCCAATCCCATCAGTAAACACTCACAGGGGGAAGGTGAGCTCAATCGCATGCAGGTTCATTGAGTCAGACCTGGGGGGAGCAGAGAAGCGCATAATGCAAAAGATAATTGCAGATTCCAAATTTTAATTTAAAAAAAAATAAATAAAAGCTTTCCTTTGCCCCAAAACAGTGCACAGGCTTAACTATCATACGATGCATCGCCTCAGCCTTAATCAGTACATGTAGCTTTAAATACCCAATCATAGATAAATGAATACTGAAACTTGGTCAGTTTTTGTTTTCAAATAATTAGAAAATATCAGAAAATGTTGAACTTTATTTTTCCTCTTTCTCAACTTCTGAGCCTATTATTATTATTATTATTATTATTATTATTATTATTATTATTATTATTATTATTATTATTATTAATAATAATGCAGATTTTGGGTAATCCGATTGTTGTGTTTTATCAGGGTTATACTTACACATTTTCAGAATTTCTAAATGTGATCCGGATAACTTTATATTTCATTTTGGTAATCCCATTTTGCTTTCAATCAAGATTGTATTGTATTGTTTTGTTTTTTCTGAATTTCAAAATGAGATCAGGATACATTTTACCCACAATATCAAGGTAATCTTTATTCAGATGTAATTGTGGATTTCACAAAATAAAATGCATTGTCTTCTAAATTGTTTTCTGGCTTCCTCCAGGCCATGTGAGAATGTGGCTGGAATGGCTGACAGGTGTCTTGATTGGTAAAGCAATAATCAAATTAATCAATGCCCTTGCAAGGCAGGTGAATATGAAAGGTTGTGGTCAGTATGGAACTAATTATTAACGGACAACTACCTGTGTCCTGATAGGGCTCTGCTACAACAAATAGCTTATTTTATTGTAAGAAAGATCTGCTCAAAAGGTGATTTTTGTTTGATTTATTTTTAGACTACTAAAACTGTGCCACCAGGCATTGTATTTGTGTAACTCCTGATTGACCGTTTTTTTCAAAGTGAGAGGAATTAAACAAGAAAATTCTTACAGTAGTTGCAGGAAGGAGCTTGTTGTTCTTGGTAGTTTCATATTAGTTTTATAGTGTTGAAATTAGGTTATCCTCGTGTGAATATGTGCCCTTACTTCAGCGCATGGCCCATGGACAGTTTCATCTTTTTTGTTTCCCCAATTAAGATTCACCTCTTGAGCAAACGCAGACCTGAGCATGTTAAAAATCTTCTTTAATGAAGTCACATCTCTCTGCTCCATTTCCATTGCTCCCCAGTGCTAAATGCCGGACTGTTAATTACTATCAGCAGGGCCCTGTGTCACCCTGAAAGCAACACAACAGAGACCGTTTCCTGATATCCAGAGACTTGCTGCTATGCATTTGGATTGAGAGCGCTGACAACTGACAGCCTCATTTCATCATAATAGTCATTGCAGGAATGCAAAATTATATATCTGTAAGGGGATGCACAGGGGTTAGGGTGTCCTAAATACTTTGTCTTTCCTGGAGGCCTCTGGAGCTCGCTCTATGTTTGATAGTGGTGCAGATGTTAGCTTGCATGTTAATTTGTGTCTCTGCTTGGCAAGCGATAAAAGCTGTGCTACCTTTTCATGTGTCAATTTGTACATCTGTACACCCCATCTTTCCCAAAGGTGAAGTAACAAAGAGACAAATACTGTGGTACACAACATGCAAGCCAATTCTTAAAGGACTTCAAATCCACTGCCTTACCTTCTATTACCATAAGCAACATTGTGATCCCCATTTTTCCGGTGAAGATCTTGGTTCCTCACTTGAATTTTCAGTAGATATAGATCTATAGATTAAAAGTTTAAACTGCTGCTTTCTGATACAGTACACAATCATGCTCTGTGCTTTCGATTACCTGATCTGATTGCAGCTAGGCCATTGGAGTGAATCTAAATTACAATACAGGAAGTGACCGAGTAACCAGAAGCAACAGCAACTTTCTAATGCTGCTTTTAAAAAAATCTCCTTGAAGTAAAAAAACAAACAAAAAACTAATAAACTAGCAACAGACAATGACATTGCTAGTGCTAATAAGAGGTAAGAAAATGGATTTTAAATAACAAAGGAATTCCTGCAAATCAATTCTACCCAGTGTAAAAGTTTTATTCAAGCATTTAAAAACTTCAATTCTCAACAGATTACTGTTGATCAATAAAGCTATTGATTTCCCAGTATAACCAAGAGCTTGCCAGCATGTGTCAGGATACAAGAGTCTAAAAGGTTCTCTTCCTTTCATTTTTTTAACCACAAGCATGAGGAACGTGGATAGGGAACAAAATGATGATGTTGCTTTTTGTATTTGATAGAATTTTTTCCAAAGATCATACAGAATCTGTCTGTAGTGAAATTGAAACCCAGGATTTTATAGGGCCTAGTCCTTGACTCCTACATTAAAACATTTATTGTAAAACAGCTGCTAAAATAAGAGCAGACTGTTTTAAAATGTGGTTCAAAGGAAATGTATTCTGCCAAGAAAAAGCAAGGTTTTTGGCAGGAGCTTTGCAACACGTTATAAAAAGCAAAGAAAGGTAGCAATTGCAAACAATAGATATTTATGGGTAGTGAAAAAGATGGCTTGAGTGGGTAATACATTAGATAAATAGAGAATGCATTCATTACAAATTAGATAAATAGACACTGCATTCATTACAAATTAGATGAATAGAGAATGCATTCATTACAAATTCGATAAATAGGCACTGCATTCATTACAAATTTGATAAATAGAGAATGCATTCATTACAATATCGATAAATAGAGACTGCATTCATTACAAATTTTAAGGAAGCTATATAATTAGTCGGATAAGCTATTTGGGAGAACAGAGATTTGTCAAATATTCAGCAACTGCTTTCTGATATTGATTCACATGCATTCTTGGTGCTGACTATACCTTCATATCATATTTACTGAAGTATATTTGAGAGACCCAGGCGTTGCAGGGGGCTAATTAATTTACTTTTCAAACCCCTCACCTCTGGCGGTCTGTGTTCCAATCTAGCCCTGATAACAAATTACAAGAATTTGGTGGTTTAAACTTTGTAAACACTGTAGTATCACTAACCCACACCAACTCAGCTCAATTATTTCTGTGCAGTCTCAAAAGACAGCCAAGGATTGGAGTGGACGAGGGTGGTCTCTTCAGCTTAAAACTTGAAGTGTCATCAATCCAAATATACTGTACAATCAGTCAATCTTATATTTGTGCCCCTAAGTGGTGACCAATTGGAAAAGAAATGTGCCAAAAACGTATCTATATGTTAGGCAGCATCCCATGCCATCTACTCCCACTTGCATTTTGTAACAATCTAACCAGATAGGATGCAAAACTTGTCAGTTACACAGTTCATTGGTAGGGCTCTTGTCTTCAGACTTGGAACAGGCGATCCTGCATTAGCACAGTACTGCACAGTAGCTACAGGCATGCTCACAGGGCAATGTGGGGAAGGTCACATTGACACTGCTTGTACTCTCTGGATATAAAGTTCCAGTATTGCTACTTTTAGGGATACAAATGAATAAATGGGAAATCTCTCTCTACGGTTTTAGTTATTATTTATTCATGTCCATTTGAGAGCTATATTTTGGGAATTTAAACTGTCAATAATATCTTTTTCAGGCAAAATGCACGGGCACTTCATCTTGTGTGAAACTGCAGCTTTACTCAAGAATCAAAATTGCTTAATGTTATTCATTTAGTCTTAAGTGTAGGATGCTCCAGATATATAACTAGTGACACACACTTTTCTGGAGGTTTTGTTATAATATCTGTTCGCTCATCCAGTTGTGTCGGAACTGGATAAACCTAGACCTGCTTATCCATTAGTTAAGGTTTGGTTCTGTTAATGAAGATTATAACATTGGAACAGCTTGCCCGCTTTGGATTGTTTAATGCAGAGAAAGTTGTTATGAGATCTTAGAGTAAGTAGTGGGGTTCCAAAAAATATAGCGGTATACATTTCCACATGTTGCTACAACTGTTTAAATAATGTGCCTTTTTACACTTGCAACTTTAAAGTCTGTCAAAGGTTGGAGATCTGTCCTCTAAATCAGGGCTTCCCAACCCTGATCCTGGGGTCTCTGTGTCTGCTGGTTTTCATTCCAACTGAGATCTCAATTACTTAACTAGACCTTAATTGAACTAATAATTTGCTTAATTATACATTTGTAGTTGTTCTCTGCTGCTAGAAAGTTGAAGAGTTCAAGTTACTTATAAAATGTTCTAGCTAATTTGCAAATTGTTAACCAGAAGACACATTTCTCGTTAAAACACTTACTTTGTCGCAGGTCACATACATCACTTCCTGTCTCAACGACTTGATAAGGGGAACGCATTAATCAAAATGCATGTTAATGAGATCAAGAAAAATGAATAGAAGCATAATTTGCTGTTATGGAAACTACTAGCGTACAGCGAGACGGCTCTCATCTGTGAGCATCAGCCAAATGGAAATAAAAAATAACGTGTGTCTATTTTGTGTATAATTACTAAACTTCATTTAAAAACTGCGCATTTTGTCATGCAGAATGTACATTTATTTAGAGCACTTCACGTATAAAATTTCCTATTATCTGGCGTGTGGGTAAAAATCGAATGACATGGATTAAAAAAATAAATAAAAATGAAATCCCACTGGTCATTTACCCCCATTCAGGGGAATATTTTGCCACAGTTTACTATATACAACTCTTTTAATGTGAATTTTACAATCTTTTTTGGTTAAAAAGAAAATATTGTAACCCTCCTATGTATGTTAGTTGGAATTTATTTTCTTATGATGACATCTACTTCTGTCTGTATTGGACAAGTTCTTTTTGGGGCAGAAATGAGACTTCAACCGTGAGTAGATTAAGGCTCAAACCGTTTTTGTGGTACAGCAGTAGGTAATAAAATACATTCATTAAGTGAGGGAAGGGAACTGGAAGTTGAAAATAAATGATTACAATTGCTTTTCCCTATACACTTTTCCCCTCTGTCTATCTCTCTACCTCTCTGCACACACCCTTCTCTCTAATTCTTGTTTTCCCCGAATCTCCCAGTCTTTTCCATGTACCCCCTTATGTGCCCCTACTCCCCACATCTTTCCTGCAACCCCATTCACCTGCATGCACACACATACAAAGCAACCCTTGCACACACACACACAAAGCAAACCCTAAACACACACACAAAGCAATCTCTGCACACACACACAAAGCAAACCCTACACGTGCACACACACACACACAAAGCAATTCCTGCATGCACGCACGCGCACACACACACACACACACACACAAAGCAAACCCTACACACTGGCATAGACACGCACGCATGCACACACGCACACACACACACACACACACACAAGCACACAAAGCAAACCCTACACACTCGCATAGACACACACAAAGCAATCCCTGCACGCACGCACACAAACACACACACACACACACACAAAGCAAACCCTACACGCGCGCACACACACACAAAGCAATTCCTGCATGCACGCACGCATACACACACACACAAAGCAAACCCTACACACTCACATAGACACACACACACAAAGCAATCCCTGCACACACGCACGCACACACACACACACTATCCTAATTCTCTCCCATCCCCTCAGTATCACTACAGTGTATTAGTATGTATGATTGTAGGCTATATATAAATAAATAAGTTTCAAGTGTCATTTGTGTACGTAGTGGTTAGTTATTATACATGTATACCATGTATGTAACACTTCATACATTTATTAAGCTTTTAAAATTACAATAGAACTTACTAATACAGTTTGTTTATAATTCATTGTTTGATGAATTCCTCTAATCATGCATTTTCTGCTACTCTTTGTTCGCCTCCACATTAAATAAACTCAACATGATTAGAAGTAGCTGCCGAACACTTAGAGTATTATAAGAACATTTTATATGCATACAAACGTGTGAAGGTAAAAGTGTACATTGTACATAGAGTATGACCACATTACAAATATGTCTTGGCAAAATCCATGTCAGTGATCTCGGTCACATTCCTAGTGCATCTTTGTGTGTCCTTGTAGCCTGTTCTTCGTTCTTGTGTGGCTAAGATACAGGTGTTAAAAGCAAATTCGCAATCACCTGAGGAAACCTTGTTGTAATATCTAATATGCCGTTTTTTATACCAAGATTTCAAATAAAATCTACAGTAGATATCAGCTGTCATAAAATGTATGTATGTAGAATTCAAATAGGCTACAGTTGCATTGATAATTTCTTGGTAGTCACTGGGTTCAAATAACAGTATATCATTTTAGCATACAACAAACTTTCCGTACCGTTACAAATGGTTAAAATAAGAGTAAATCGGGGGCATCCAGTAAAGATGCTCTTTGTGGAGTCCAGGATGCACCCAATAGCCAGGAGGTCACCGGTTCGAGTCCACGCTATTCCACTACCAACTGTGCACGAGAGCTCCCAAGGAGTGGCGCACAATTGGCTGAGCGTCATCCGGATGGGGAGGGCTTAGGTCAGCCAGGGTGTCTTCAGCTCACCACACACCAGATACCCCTGTAGATTGGCCGGGCGCCTGCAGGCTTACCTGTAAGCTGCCCAGCGATATGTTGTCCCCTGACGCTGTAGCTCTGAGGTGGCTGCATGGCTGGCCTGCAGAGTAAAAAGAAGCAGTGTGGTGATGGCACACATTACAGAGGAATAGACATAACTATAGCTTGCAAATGCCAAAGTCATTGCTACATACCGAATTCTTGATTAACACTGGAATTATCATTTAAAAACTTTTGAAAGTCCTGTCCATGGGGTCCCCAGGACCAGGGTTGGGGAGCCCTTTTCAAAATCACTGCAGGAATTATGGAAATGAAAAGGGACGACCACCTGACAAGCACAAAATTATGAGTGAATTACTGAATGAATTACTTTATTTGGAGTTTTGTATGTTTTTCAACTAACCGCCAGGTTAAATGAGATTATGGGGCCAAAACACAATTTGCATTGCTTGAGAAGGACACCAGAGTAAATCAGGTCTTGAAGTCTATGTGGAGATACTAGGTCTTCCTCTAATGGTCACCATGAGATAGGGCCATCTGGGTCAAGCCAAACATTAATCGGGCAAAGCACAAATGGCCAAAAATAGTATTTAAAATTTGGCAAGGAAAATTCTCCAGCGGATTTCTCACGCTGCAGAATAGAGGACTTGACACGTGGACGCCTTCCCCTCCAAATAAGTCTAGAAATCATGGAGTGTAATTTATCCTAATAAACAGTTCGAGTGACAGGGTAAATAAGAAGGGAATGTGGACACCCTTGACGAGTACCCCTGGAAATAGTGAACTAAAGTGAGCATTTACTGGCTGTGAGGCAAGGGACTGGCATATAGTAACTGAACCATATTAATAAACCCTGTACCATGCGATCGAAAGCCTTTTCACCATCTAAAGAAAGAACTGCACACGGGGCATCAATATCCACAGCTAGAAGGTGGCAAACATTATCGGAAGCCAGGCAGTCTTAAAGCCTTTGATCATAATTAATGAGTTTGGTCTTGTGGGATTCAAGACGACGCGATAACACCTTGGCATAACTTGACATCTGAGCTGATCAGTGAAAGAGGTTGGTAGCTCGTACATAGATTGGGGTCTTTTATCTTTCTTCAATAGTAAGGATATGATAACCGAATTAACATCTATGCAAAAAGGAACCCTTGCCAATAACAGTTTGTAATATTTCCTGTAGTACGGGTACCAATTAATTCCAAAAACTAAAAGTTAAGGTGGAATACCATCAAATCCAGGGGATTTACCTTTCCTCATATCTTGTAAAGCCTTTGTCAGTTCATCCAAGGATAATGGAGCACCGAGTGCAGCCAGGTCATCAATTGAAAGGCATGGAGTCCTGAAGAAATTTTATACATTTATCTTTGTCGTAGAGAGTATCAGAACTGTAAAACATAGAATAAAAGGAGTGAAATTCAGTGTTTATTTGAGTATGGTCAGACGTATCTCCCTTAGTTGACTTAATAGATAAAATGTCAGCAAAATGTCATTCATCCGTAATCTCAAGGCTAGGAGGACACTCGGTCTGCTACCATTAAAGTAGTAATATTGTCTAGCTCTATCACTTAGACAGCGTGCGGAATTTCTAAGTAAGAGATTTAGTTATTTTTTTATTAGATTTAATTATAACTCAGTGGTTTCGGAGAGTTTTGTAAGGTGTGTTCTAAAATAGCTAGTTTAGTTTCCAATTCTTTAATTTTACCGAGTCGTGATTTATTAAGGTTAGCTGTGAATAAAGTGGAAGTCTCTTTTAATAAATCCCATGACTGAGTCCCATAAAATGCGATGATTATCTACAGAAGCACGGTTAAAGGCAAGGAACTCGTCCAGTTTAGATTGTAGTGCTGTTCGGAATGATTCATTCTGTAATAGTGTAATATTGAAGCGCCACCCTGTGGCTCGAGTCGGGATGTCAATAAGGACAAATCTTCAAAAGTGTGCATGATGGTCTGATAACATAGGGAGTATTTCAGCATTATGTACCTCAGAGAAAAGAGATTTCAATGCAAAAATAGTCAATCCTACAAAAATGTGTCTAGTCGAGAAGAAAGTGAATTCTTTAATTAAAGGATTAAACACATGCCAGATATCGTCTACAGCTAAATCTGAAATGAGCCACTGCAAAGTAGAAGCCAGCTGTTGCACTCTGCGTTGCTGCAGCCCTGATCTGTCAAGAGTGGAACTTATCACCGTGTTCATGTCATCACCAAGGATTAAACTGAAATCTGAGAGATGTAATAGTACTTTGGTGAATAAATTGAAAAATCCTAAATCAAATGTCTTTGGGGCGTAGATAGAGACAAACGCATTTTGGGGTTTTCTTTTTTACCCAAAATGATCGTTTTTAAACAGCCCACTCTCCCATCTCGATCCACCTCCGATCCCAAAATAGTAATCTGAAAATTGCGGAGTACTATCAATACACCTTTTGTTTTGTTTTCTGCAGAGGACGAAGCAGCCATGAAATAGTACTTGTCAGGAAATTGACAGTGTTCTCACCTTCTGAACCTTCTGATTATTTTGCCGATTCCTGTCCTCCATTTCTGCCATCTCAGCCTCCATGCGGTCGACCCTGGAGTTATAGAGAGATCGTTTTCGTATTACCATCCATCGAACTGCTAACAAAGCTAACAGCTCAGCCTTGATTTCCTTGAGCTCACGAGTGAAGGCTGAGAGTTCCTTTTGTATCGAGTTCTGTTTGGAGACGTATTTCAGCACACGAGAATTGGCGTTCAAAGAACTGGCGATTCTTCCCACGCAGGCCTCCATCATGGCAGACGAGAGAGATTCAGGGTCAGTATTTTCCACCCTTGCGCTGCAAACCTGTGACAGAAATTTAATTGTAAAAATATCTAAGAGGCGAAAGGAAGAGAGGATTGAGACTTCAGACTAGCACATTATTTAACGTTTAACCACTTCGTTAGCATTTATACGTTTTTAAACGTTTAAAATAACCCATCCCTATCAAGGACGTTCTTTAGCTCTGTTGTTCCTCAGACGCTCGCAACAACTTGTGCTGTTCTTTTCAGAATCTGAGATTCTATGGAGGTGTCCATCTGTCTGTCACACAGTAGTATGCAAATGTGTTAGAATTAGAATTAGAGTTCTCATCTATATCCTTTATCTATATGCATAAAAACCTCTGGGTGAAAGAATTTCAGTTTTCGGTCAGTAATCAGTGGTATAGAAACACTCACATGAAAATATTAGACCATTTCAAGCTATAAATAGGCATCTTAAACAACCTCTAAAAAGGCTCGTGCATTTTACCATTTGTGGCTATGTGTGTTCCCTTTCTCTTACTGTTTTTAATTATTTGCATGTGTGATCTATTAAAGTCATAAATGAGAAAATCACTAATGTGCCTATTTTTTTTGGGTTTGTTTTGTTTTGTTTTTTTTTGTTTTGTTTTTTTACAATTAATATTTTCAGTTATGTTGGTTTGATTTCATATGCACAACAAATCAAAACAGAAGCAATCGGGTGTTCGAATAAATTTGCACACTACTTGCATTTCTGCATGAATATGAACCGTGGTATTCTGAATTGATCTATAATCCAAACCATCCTATTACAGTGAAATAGCAGCAGTAGAAACCAAAGTACTGCTTCTACTGCTGCATAATGCTATGAAAAGTATGTTAAACATTTATAGTTTTTTTAAGTTCTGATTTTAAACGGTTATTACTGATTTGTAATGAAATAGGATTATAAAAAAAAATTTGAACAGGGTTTGGTTTGGATTAGATAGAAGCTACTGTGCAGTTATGTAAACTCCTTTAAAAAATATAGAGATGTGGTCTCTATTAAGTTTGAGATGCGTGCCACATTGCTATCTGAACTGTCAAACTTAATCTCATTTCCGCTTCCTTCTGCAGTCTATAAACTAGTCTGCAACCATCTTCACAAAGACTTAAAGTTTTTAAAAATGTCTTCATCAACTTCGTTCTGTCCCTACTAGTATTACAGTAATAACCCTTCTGTTTTTCCTAAATGGTCCCAGAAGTCCAAAGAGCCCTTTAGCCTCCTTAGGTAACTTCTTTAATCAATGCGAGATAACTAGTTCTGCCAACCCACTATCCTAACTGGGACTGAATTCAAACTGTTCTGATATACAGATTGTATACTTGGCTGCAACAACAAAATGACCAGTGTGCATCATTATTTTTTGGCCCATGGCATTGCAATCTAAATGGGAAATCCATGAGCTGATTGCTATTTTATTTCTATAACTTTATCCCATCAATAAATGCCTGGAGCCACTCTCATTCACCCTCTCACACACACACACACAAACACACACACACACACACTGAACTGTTACTTGTCACTCTCCGGTTGCCAAGTGTGGGTGGAGGATTACAGTTCAGTACTAAGCTGACAGTCCCGGGGCTTCAGCTGTCACGTCATACAGCCCCCAAACCCCTGACCTCAACACAAGGATTGGCCACAGATCTGAGCTTGGGCTCAGCCCATCCTGGAAGTGCAGGGACTCCCAGGTTTATGTCTGATATTTATCCATACAGGACAGCAGACAATCCCCCCTAGACAACTGTGAGGATGCGGAAGAACACCCTGGGGTGATAGTGACAAAGCGGGCAGCAGCTGTCTCACAACATGGGCCTCCGTGCTCACATTTTTCTTTGGCTCAATGGATTCTGTTAGATTCTGCTACATCCTATCCTTCACCATTCCAATACATCCTCAGGAAATCAAAACTGCAGTCTATCCACACAAGTACCTCCTGATATAAAAAGCACTGTTAACCAGCGTTTCAAAATCTATTTTCTTACCTCTTGTTAATACTTTTATTTGGGATACACACATATTTGAAATACAATACTATAGACAATGGGCCAGATCTTCGAAAAGTTTGCACACCGCACAGGGGTATACGCGTCGCAAATGGCCGTTGTGCCGAAATTGTGCCATTTTGCCATATTTGAAACGTCCTTTTGCGTGTCACAATCCATTCTGCGCTGTGCAGAAATAAAATGTATGCATTGCGCAATATGAGGGGAGTGGCCGATAATATGTGTGATCCTGATATATTCGATAGTATGCGCCAAGCACAAAACCAGGTTTGTGACGCGCAGAATAGGGATTGTAAAAGGATTGCGTTAACTCCACGCACACTACCATTCCAGCACTGACTACAAACAGGCAACAATGGGAAAAGTGGGTAGCATGCAGGATGTCCGTCGATGTGTGGATGTGAATGATGCAAGACACACCCAGCATCAGCAACCCTGACATAGGCGTAGATATGTTGAAAGAGTGTACCGGCCTCGGCACACGTATGAGGAGCTCAACAATGAGCAAATCGTGTCCAGGTATCATCTCGACTCATCTATAGCACATGCTGCATGATGACCTGGCCAGAACAAACCTGCGCAGTCATGCCTTGCCTGAGCAATTGGTAGTCTGTCTGTATGTGTATCCTTGCTACCGGGACAGCAGTTTCCCACCACCTCGACCGCTTCATAACAATGTTGCTGCGACGTGCTGAGGTACATATTAAATTCCCCAATACCAGAGCAAACAGTGAGGAGATAATGCAGGGTTGTTATGAGGTCACGCACCTGCCGCGTGTGGTAGGTGCAATTGACTGCACTCATATTGCTATCCGGGCACCTGTTCCAATTGCCCTGTTCTATCAGGATTCCAGTTGTATTCGGAATAGTGGGAAATTTGAATAGCTATTCCATGCCATGTACAGGGTATTCCGAATGAATCCGTCCGTATTCTGGATACCAGTATTCTGAAAACATGATACCGAATACCCACTTAGTATATTATCGGAATACTAGCCCTTCTAGGCACCTTATTCAGAAAACCAGTTTTTTTCTAGCCACACATGTTGTCGTTTTATAATCTATAATATATAAGACAACGGCTTTTGTGCCCAACAAAGCCTTTGCAAAAACTGTGCACAAGTATATTAGTACATGTATGACCCCAAACTGGTTGCCGACCACCTTCCTATTTTTTTTAATTTTTTTTTTTTTTAGTTTTTTCTTAGATCAACAGTCAATACCATGATATACATAGCCAAGCAGGCAGCAGCAAGTCAATCGGACAACAAGAAGTACACAATAAAATACAAAATACACAAAAATACGTAACTCAACTACTTAAAACAATTACAACTCTCAGTCACGAAATCAACTCTCAGTACTCTTAAATTGCAATAAAGATATCTGGGTCTGCAGCTTCAGTTTGGACTGGAACTCATTCCAGGACCATAGGGTATAATAAGCAAAGGATCCTTTACCAGCCTCAGTACGCACATTTGGGATTTTAAAATGCAAAAAAGAATGATATCTGAGGCTATGGTTACTATGGGAAGCTATAAGGTATTCATTTAAATAAGTAGATGTGACAGGGTCTTCCTCGAGTCACGCGTGTGGGTAGCCGCTGTTCAAGCATACAGAGAGACAGAGGTTGGTGTTGAAACGCCGGCACAGGCGCGCAGGATTTATTAACAAACAAAAGAAAGTGAAAGTAAAATAAAGGCGGTCATGTGACGTTACCAGCGATGGTAACGCACAGAGGACAAATACAGAAAACCGTACAAAAAGTGCAAAATAAAACACAATACCCCAAACTATAACTCAAAAGGTGCCGTGAAAACGGCAGGCCTTGCAGCAGCCCCGAGCAATCTCCCGCGGATGTTTTTAAACTGACGGACACTCGGTCGAGACCCGCCCACCTGCTGATTGAGGACCAGCACAGCCAATCACTTGCTGCCCTTCCCTCAACCAAGCATAGCAGGCAGCAAGTCTCAATCGAGCACCCGTCTGTAAACAATAATACAATCAAACTAATCAAGTACCAAAACGTCACAAAATAAACCCATTCCCACATATAAACCACACCAACACTAATTTACCACTGTGCAGGGCAATCGCACTGCCACATAAGAATATTCATATAATTTACATTGAATAACCTTGTATACCAGAATATACCAGTGCTTCAACCTGCGTAAAGCCAAAGAAGTCCAGCCTACCAAATTGTATAATATACAATGATGAGTATTAAATCATGTATTTGTATTGTACCTCAATGCTGCATGATATAGCAAGTCCAGTTTACCTACAGTTGATGGTAATGCAAACCCATATATTGCATCACCATAATCAATTTGCAGCAAAAACATACAAGCAATAAGCCTCTTTTGTTTCCATAACGTATATAACATGTTCACATCATAGTGACGTTTATAGCGTATTCCCATGCCCAACAGACGAGTGTGGAAACATGCACTCACCTCTGTCCAGCACACTGCCTTCCTTCTGTTCCTTTAATGCAGTCCTATTAGCATATGGTAATGCATTGGTAATTAAAAACATGAGATGCAAATGTATTCTAGGTGGACATTCAATATGCACATAGCGCAATCAAATTTGAATTGGGTGAAAGCCCTAATTCGTTTGAATATACCAATATCTATGCGATAATTGCGATGTGCTAGTTCCAATAACAATCCAGTCCACTCTGGAGTTGGGTAAAATAGTACAAACGTACAATAGTACAGAACCCCCCCCCCCGATGGGTGGATCAGTTTTGTGTTGTATCATAATATTGTATTGATATGATGGACAGCGGTAGTGTGTTTACATATACAGTTATATGTGTTCTTCACTGCTCCACAGGCATATCCACATCCCATGTGTGCCATCAAAGTATGGAAATGAAGATTGAGAGAAGGAAGAAGGGGGGAGGGTCCTGCCTGGTATCTTTGCTATGTGTTGTTACACATCAGTAAATTAACTGTGTAAATACGTCATTCACCCATCTTGTGGCCTGTTCCTTTATTTGGCTGTGTATTATGGGTGTAGGGGTGTAAAGGCAGCTGCACTTCGGAGAGCCAAACACCATCAGGGCACTCTTGCTGTTAAAGGCATGCTGACATTTTCCTAAAGCCAGACCGGTGGTACGATCAACCAATCAAAGATCTGTATTTACTCTGCAGCAGCCCATTCATAAGTTAGCTGTGGCAGGACAAACAGTTCTGTTAACTGTAATTTCTGGCCGTTTATGCAGCTGTCCAGTCTGCTGAATGTCGATGTTGCTAATTGTACAGAGACTTTTCATTTATTGTGAAATCATAGTAGGCTACAATTAACATTTTAGGGGTGTATTTAGAATTAATTATTATTCTTACAGGAAAAAAAAAAATGTCATAACGAAAAAAATCCATTCCGGCGACACTCAAAACCTTCAATGTTCTAGCTGCAGTCCGGCATACACCATAAGTACCAGGAAGGATCAGCAGTTTATCAGTAGCTCTGTATTTAAATATTTGCATATCCTGAACTAACATTCAAAATAAAGCAAGTGAAGAATCAAAGACCATCACAGTTAATTCATGAGACAAGAGCAAGGTCTGCATGGAGGAAGAACCTCGGGAATTGAGAATAGGAGAGAAGTGCTCTGGGAAGGAGGTTCTCACCCTCGCGGGGGTGAGACCGAACCGATTGGCCTCCAAGGCTGGGAAGCAACCATTACTTTCCCAAAGGGGAACCTAGAGGGTAGAGAATGGGAAGCTGGGAGAATTAGGCTTGATTTGGCTGGGGGTCCTCTCTGTCTCGCGAAGAACGAGGCCAGCTGGCCTGGCCTCTAAGGTTGGGAAGTGTGCTTCACTTACCCCCAGAGGGAGACCTTTGCAGAGGTTGAGCGCGTAGTGGAGGAGAAAGGATGGTGGAAAATGAAAAACACAAGACAGAACAAGGGCATGACAGGGTTTAGAGGGGTTGGCAGATATTATTGGCAGGACAGAACAGGGGCAGAACTCTCAATTTAATTCTTGCCTAAGCATGAAATGTTTAGAACGAATCATAGAGGCCTGTCCTTTGCTAACATGCTATTTGCCCCAAGCAGTATTCCTTTTCTATTTTTAAATTAACATACTGTTTTAGCTTTTACAAGCTGGTAAACTATTCTATACATTCATCCCTCTTTCCAGAACTTGTGACCATATTTTTTTAAAATGGGTCCTAAAAATAACATCTTAGCATAACTAGTATTCCACTTTTTTGATGCTTTTGTTATGAATCAGATGAAAATGTTGTCGCTGATTCTGAGGGAAATTGTGTTAACATTTTCAGTAATTTCACTTGTTATTTAACAATTTCGCAATTCACGTTGACACTACATGTTGCATATTACATGTTGTACTATGTGTAATATACCCTCCATGTTTTAAAATAACAAGAAAGTGCAGTGCATATAAAAGAGTATTAAATACACACATCAAACCCCGATAGGATATAGACATTAAAATAAATTACTTGAAACAACTTTTCTTTTTTAGTGCAGTCTATGTAGTTGTGTGTTAAATCACTTTTTGTAACAGGAGTCTGTAAAGTTTGATCAAAAGCTAAAATATATACTGTAGAAAGCCAAAAGTCATGCCCAAGCTAGAGAACCTCAAACAATTGTGTAAAGAAACTGTATAAAGAACAACCTCTTATTACAAATGTACGTGCACCAAGATTTATAAAATTCAGGCAACCTAAGATGTGTTTCATTTCCCCAACTAATGAATAACCAGAACTGCATTAGTAAGTAGCTCACCAAGTTCACAATAGAATAAGAAGTTCTTTAAATATCTCAATGATGGAAATGGACATACATACATGTTTTATTCTAATGGACTTTGGGATGGTGGTACATTCATTAAAACGATTATTTAATTTAAATTAAAGTCTGAAAGGCCGTGCAGCAATTGTTTGTGTGGCTCATAGAACACACATGGAATGCTTGTTGTTGCAAAGGCTTCTGGGCGACGTGTTTGTCAAAAAGCTGAAAACAAGTAAGTTAATATTCTCTTTAAACTAAATTCTTACCTTTTATTGGCATTAGCAACAATGGCCTTGATTTTCCACTTCACCTTAAGTTACCAAAAGTAAATGTTATTTAAGAGTAAAAGAAAACGTCTGATTTTATAGCAATATTTTTTATCTTACTAAATGGAATCAGTAATGCATTATTGTTACAGCACAGAGGGGAAAAAAAGTTTAAAAAAATCTCATTGCTCTCTTTCATTGTGCTGAAGAAACCTGCATTTTCAGTCCAAAGATAGGTAATGACCAATGCCATACTCGCATACTTAAAGGCCAGCATCACCAGGGTCACGCTCAAAAAGTCTGCCCTCTTTGAGCTTTCCATTACTTTTATTACAACATACCAAGAGAAAGCCCAAGGATAAAAAAAAAACGCTTTGAAAGACTTTTCCCTGTAAGGAGCTGCTGCAAGCGAAAGGAGACTTTTGCTTTCGAATTAACAGCTGTTTACAATTGTATAACCGCCAAGGACTGTCACAATCCATCATCGCAGCCTGCTTTCTGATGCTGTCACAAGTCAGCTTATATTTAATACCCTGCTTATCGGCAAATGCAAGAAGGCACAATTACAATTTACTGTTTAATTCCTAAAGGGCTTTTCTTGCCTGAGCATCCCAAAGTTCTGAACAATATGTCTTTTTTTTTTTTTTTTTTATTAACCGAGAGGCCTGGAACAAATAAACAACCAGATTAACATAAAAAAAAATAGACACAGCAATCAAGGATTTATAGTACCTACAGTAAAAAAGTGAGCATTAGAACACAAACAAGACATACACCAGCTTAAAGTTAAGCTACGGGGTAGAAATATGTGTTGGCAAAGGATTTAAAAAGATTTGAGCTTTTGACTTTCAAAATATAATTCCAGACTCTAGTCTCAGAGCATAACTACAAGTGTACTTAGGCTGACATATTTTTGCTTATTCCAGGTGGCCCAAGGCTGGTTCCTTAATGGGTAAAAAGTTTAGATACACTGGTAAAGGGAGCACCATCCAGAGCCACCAAATAACTGTGCAGGACAGTTTCTAGAATAACAACAAAAACAATGATGAAAAATCCTGGCCCAACACAAGTGAAATTCACTTGTAAAGCTGTTCCTCCACTTGTAATTTGTGCAGGCTTGGCTACAGAAGCAATTGTCAACCAAACTAGCAGCTCTTTTATTGATCTTTAATATTGGCCAAATACATTTGCAACAATTCAACTAAATCATAATTTAAAGTGTAAAAAACAGAATAGTTTTCAGTTCACATGTACTTTGTGTATAGTCCACTGTCCCTTTAAATATTGTCTGTGTTTGAACAGAGCTGGTCAGTGTACCATATATACATATTAAAACACAGTTCTATTATCCAATCCACTGATTAATCTAATCTGGTTTGACCCATATCTCCCTCTGATTTAATCCCAGCACTTAAGAAAATGAAGAAAGGCTGTCTGGGTGGCCAATTGACTTTCTTCTCCCACTTATACTTGTGTCTTAGATGTTCATCCTTATTGCTGTGTACTGAGCATTCTCAAGAGGAGGGTGCTTCAACAAACAGAGGCAAACCAAACATTTGAACCATCCACCAAAACAACTGATTGAACTTGACAAGTCTGCTAGGGGTGCCTGTCCATTTCACAGTGATTACCATCTAGAATTCCTTCAGAGAAGTTAGTGGTTTAAATCTGCAGCAAAGCTCAAAATGGCATAGTGCGTAGTCATCTCTTTATTAGAATCTGCCAGATTGCCACCCTGCCCGTGGTGACTGAAACTGACATGTAACAAACAAACAGTCATTTGAGTAGCAGCCCTATCAGGGAAAAGTGTGCTATTCATATTGCAGGTGTTCCCAATCGTCAGCAAGGATTCACGTTCAGGGTTGTTTGTTGAGGGTACAGTTTCTGAAAGGCAATGGTAAAAACCAATAATATCTGATCTTTAAATTAAGGTTGTAAGTAGTACTAAATTGTTACTTTATTTATTTATTTATTTATTATCTGCAGCCATACACAATGCGTAGTAAACCAGAATTAGGCACTCTCGTTATCTCCTAAACCAAGTCAGTCATAGAGGTCTTTGCACAGATACAGAGTCTGGGAGAAGCTTGGTTCCTATTCCTTTTTTGCTTTATGAAACCTTTCACAATTTGTGACTAAGAAAGAAACAATACAAAAGTTAAGTGAGACAGGAGCTTTGCAGCAGAAACGGGCAGGAAGCAAAAATGACAGTCAGGACATGATTGGGAGAAAAATGTATATTGAAAATGGTGGTAGGAAGCAAAACGGTTGAAAAAAAAGTTAGAAGTATTGGAAAGGTTTCAATTTATTCAATTTATTCAATTTTTTGGTGTCATGTTATACAGCAGAAGCATTGACACTCATATGCCCAGCCATTAAAGCTATGGTGTCTGAGATTGTTATGCAGCTCAATGAACAACCATATCATGTGTTACCACCTGGGCCTCCTACTGAAATACTGATTTATGAGTATTCTAGACACCACTGCTTCTGACATTTTTCAAGGACTTCCATTTAACTCTGACATGCAAATCTGTGGAGTCAGTTTGGCAAACCCCTTCATTGATAGCGCCAACTTTACAAAGGGCTCGTAGGTTCTATAAAATACCCACAGGCCATAAGGATGACATTTTTAAAAGTCCTACAGTTGATCCAGCACTTTTGTCTGCAACCTTGAAAAACAAGCATTCAGACAGGTCTTCCAGTAAGACCCAGAGTTATTTGAGAGACATTTTCTGCAGCCTCTGTGGGCAAACTACCAGGCTCACATGGCAAGTCACCTACATAGCCTGTGGATGGACATGTCCAGACTGTCTGACTCCACGCCTGCAAATTTGGAGGTAGCCAAACAGGTAGCTGTTGAGAGCACTGACATGGCTAAAACTGAGTTGCATGCGGCGTGTGATTCTTTGGATACATCAGCAAGTGTAATGGCTCATAGCGTGATGGCGCATAGGACTGATACTCTACAGTCTGCATTTCTGTCTGCTGAGAAACAGGAACAGCTAGTAGAACACCCATTTAAAGGACATCTGCTGTTTGGAGCAAACATGAAGGAGGTCTGCAAGACTACGTGTGAAGTGGGATTTAGCTATGCCAGGGGCTCTTCATTCTCAGCCTCCAGGGACTTCAGATCTAGCTGATATCAGAGGGGGCCACTTTAGATTGGCTACCAATTCTCGGCAGTCATCCTGACACTCCTCTCATTTTCACTGCCCCTCTAGACCTCCCCTCCAACCTGTGTCCTGTAGGAGGAAGAATGTCACCTTTCCTTCTCCAATGGCATCGTATTACCTCAGATACAGGGACCTAAACCTTGTCCAAGAAGGATACCCTATCCTTTTTCACTCAGCAACCCCTCACTCAGGGATCTAGCACACAGCTCTAGATTGGGATCCGGTGAAGAGAAGGGCTTTAATTCAGGAGGTCTCTTCCGTGTTAGCAGAGCCATTTCCCATAGACCAGCAGGGTCAAGGGTTTTATTCTCATTACTTTGTGGTTCCAAAAAGAGAAAAAAGGGAAAGAACCATGGAAACTCAGACTGATCTTCTACCTCAGGAGGCTCAACAAATTTATAGCATCTCCAACCTTCATGATGCTGACTCTCCACCAGGTAATACAGTCACTAGCTCCATGTCGGTTGGCACTAGTGGACCTGAAGGACACATGTGCCATGTGCTAATCTGGGACCCACACCGATAGTACCTTCGATTTCATTTCTGTGTGCTCCCATTTGGAATTTCAACAACTCCCAGGGTCTTCACAAAGCTGATGTTTCTCGGAGGGGTAAAGGGATCCATGTGTACCCCTATATAGACAACTGGCTGCTAGTAGCTCGGTCACAACAGTGAGCTATCCGGGATCTTGCTACAATGCTGGATCGTTTTCAACTGAAAAATCCATACCGGTTCCCACACAGAGGATCTCTTTTTTGGGTGCGACTTTAGATATTCCTTCAACTACTGCCACTCTGTCTTCCGACAGAAGGGCTGCGTTAAGGTGGATCGCAGCTAACCTCTGTTCCTGCGAGTGAATTCCAGCAGCTGCTGGGTCACATTGTGTCAGCCATTCTCTTGGTACAGAACACCCGCTTGCACATGAGGGGTCTTCGTCAGTGGTCTTCTCTACAGTCACCCTCGCACCAGGTGAAAATATCCTCCAAAGCAAAACAAGATGCAAACTGGTGGGTTTCCACCGATACATCTGATCTAGGCTGTCCTTTTAGGAGCCAGCAACCAGAGAATATTCTGTTCTCCGATGCCACCCTGATGGGATGGGGCGCTCACATGAGGGGACACTAGGGTCCTGGGATTTCTATCAGTGCCACAACATATAAACTTCCTGGAGCTCTTAGCTGTATTTCTGGCACTTCAACATTTCTGTCCAACACTCAGGGGCAAATCTGTCCAGGTTCTCCATTCCCTGGGGGATGGTTCTTCTGTACGCTTTCCCACCTTTTACCCTCATTCCAAAGGTGTTACAAGAAGTGGACAGAGACCAGGCGCAGGTGATACTAGTAGCACCTTTCTGAACTAAAAGCTTTTGGTTCCCGGCTGTCCTAAACATAGTTCAACAGGGACCAGTTCATCTATCCATCAGGAGAGACCCACTATCTCTGGATCAGGGGAGAGTACTCCATGGAAACCCCTGTACTTCCGGTTAGCAGCACGGCTGCTGAAAAGCACAAATTCTCAGTTAGGCATGGCCAAAACAGTGACTGAGGTTCTGCTGGCAGCAAAGAAGAAATCTACCCATGATTCTACAAAATGGTGACTTGGTACAGATCTAAGGCCATTGATCTTGTTTCTATATTGCTTCTGGGATTTCTTGAATTCCTGAGATACCTGGTGGATAGAGCTCTCACTCTTTCATCTGTTAAGGTCTGTTCTGTTTCTTTTTTATTCTTTGGTATACGAGGGGGTTCCAATGTTATGTGGATTCCACGAAGAACTGGTAAGAACACAGAATTTATCTGTAAATGGGTTTCTTCTAGTTCGGAGTGGACTCCACACCTGTCTTCCCACCCACCTTCCCCCACGATTTTGGAGTATAGATAAAATACAGGACAGCTGACCCTTCTGCGTCATTTCCCTTTATACTATTGGGTGGGAGTGGTGTTATGACACATGGATATAAATACCTTCTTCTCGGAGAAGAGAGCGGTTTGTCCATGTTTTTTCCTAGCCCAACAGCAGCATAGATATATAGTGACAAATGGTCAGCTTTTAATACCAGAAAGTTAGTATCAGAAACATGGGATACTGAGGTCTGGCTCTTGTATTCAAAGCAGAAGAAATGTGTTTGTCATTATATATAGCAGATTGTATATAGTGAACTTTAGTTTAGTTCCTATTAGCAGGAATTATGGGATATAAAAGAAATCACAGCAGTAGCGATTGTGGAAGTGGACTGGAGCTGTTACAGTCTGAGGGAAATGGAGTGTGGCGCTGTAAGAATGTGTGGTGGTGTAACGGCGTGATTGCAGACAAGCTTAACCAAGCAGTGTTTGCAAAGGCTGACAGCTTTAAAATACCCAAATCCAAAGGTGTCTGTGTGGAAGTACTTTAAAAGGTGCTAGTAGTGCTGTTTTATTGTTTTACCGGAGGAAAGCGGTGTGTTTATACCAGTGGTGAAGGAAGCGCAACTTGTTTACCTGTGAGTAAAAACCTCTTGACAATGTGGATTATTGTTCTGGATTTTGAAACAGAATACTGTGTGAACCTCTGTAAAGAATACGAGTGTTAAGTGGGGGCATTTTGAACACACAAGGCTCGCTCCGTCTCTGTAAATGGACTGTTTTATGCTTATCTGTGTGTCTTGTGTTGAAACATTTTGAAGGTACTACATGTGTTTGCTTTATACAAACCATGTTTCAAGCAAACTGCTTTGGGTCTCAGCTTTTGAAAAAGGAAAGCCAGACTTAATTTTCCAATGAATTGTGTGCTTTAAAGGGAAAAAAAGACCTGGAGATACATACCTGCACACCTGAAAAGAAGTAAAACCATAGTTACAACACAGTCACTTGTGGATTACAAAATTACTTGTGAACCTGTTACTTACCTTTTGTGGATCTGTGCCTGGAGACTTCAAAGAGGTGATTACAATTAACCCAGTACTGGGTGACTGAGAAAACCTGGACTGGACTCAAACAGTTTCTGTTCATAACTGTGTGTTTTTACTTGCACTGAGAGCAGCTCAGGCAGGGCCGAGAATAGGGTCTGCAAGTTAGAGCCCAAGTGGACAGGTTTTCTTTTCTGTTATTTTCTTTTTATGAAAAGTATTGTTTGTTCTGTGTGAACACCATGTTTAATAAAACTGCCTTTCTTGAAACCAAGTCATTGTCGTCCGTGTCACCTCTCATACTGCCAGTTAGGCTACCACATCAAACAAAACGAACATATCTTGTTCACTATATATATATATATATATATATATATATACACACACACACACACACACACACACACACACACACACACATTGCGCTCCAGGTGTTCTCCAAAACATTTAGATACTTTGTATCATCATCTTCATTTAAGTGCTGCCAAAAGGAACAAACATATAAGCCATTCGACTTCTTGCAGTTGCAAAGAAAACATTTATGGAGCACACAATTTAGTGTATTCAATATGCTTTATTGCATTAAAAAAATATGTAAAAATCATACCAGTTTCGGCAGTCCACAGTGCCTTCATCACATATATAGATATATATCTTATATATATATATAGAATATATATATATATATATATTTAATCGAACTGGCCTTTCAAACACTTAAGTCTTTCATCACACCATGGTTCTGCTGCCTGCACTAATAGCAGTCCATTCAAGCAATTTACAGGGAATTTACCTTTTCTCAATCCCAGCTATTCTATTAGTGCTAATGCTACCTCAGCGTGAAGCTTCAGCACAGAAGGGTCATGTGTTAGTGTATCTCCTGAGCAGCTACAGAGTGGTGCCTTGAATTCTAACCACAGAGATGAGCCAGATAAACTGGTCCTCTGGGGGAAGGCAGGGGGGTTGCTGCCCCTCAAGGTAGCTGTCATAGTCACAGGTCCCAATTCTGGGCACTAGCTTACAGAATGGTGCATGACAATCTCTTACCCTTAAAGTGTTTGCACCTAGAAATACTTTCATACATTTTACCTGTTGTGCAAGTCCATTCACTAAATAGGTCTCAAATGCACATCTAATATTGCAAACATGTATTTTCATTTTAAATTATGTCATCTGTTACCACGCTTCAGTAAAAGAAAGTTCTTGGTTTGCTTGTCTTGCCTTCCAGGAAATCTGTAACCCTTAAACTTCCTAGATTATTTCACCCCTGGGTCTAGCATCTTACGGCCTACAAAGCATGTCTGTCATTATGGGAAGCAGCTGGTTGGATCCAGTAAAGGCGCTCTGCGTGAGTGGGGGATGTGCCCTATAGCCTGGACGTCATCGGTTCGAGTCTTGGCTATTCCACAGCCAACCATGGACGGGTGTTCCCAGGAGGCAGCGTTCAATTGGCTGAGCATCGTGCGGGGAGGGGGTCTAGATCGGCCAAGGTGACATCAGCTCACCCTTGTAGTCTGGCTGGGCACCAGCGGGATTGCCTGTTAGCTGCCCGGAAGCTGCATTGTCCTCCAACCCTGTAGTTCCTGGGTAGCTGCATGGTGAATTCGCAGTGTATAAAGAAGTGGGCGGCTGACGGCAGATGCTTCGGAGGACAGTGTGTGTTCATCTTTGCCACTCCAGAGTCAGCGCAGGGGTGGAAGCGGTGAACTGAGCTTAAATAATATCTGGACATTTCAAATTGGGAGAAAATAACAAAAATAATTGTTATACTAAATTTAAAAACAAAAGCTTTTTGAGACCTACATAGTAAATGGATGTGCATGGCATGGAACATTTATAGAATTATTTTGTTAGCTACAATTACTTTAACTTTAAAAACTCAATCGTAAGATATACAATCATACTAAAAAGATTATTTGTTAGCCACTTTCCCACTGGCACTCCCACCTGGATTCTGGCTACTGAGACAATGCATGATGGACGTTCTTAAGCAGACGAATTAACAAACAGCTACGTTTGCAAGCTATTTCTGTTTAGCCATATTTCTGCTGATTTGAGAGACACCATGAGCCAGATCGCTGGTTTAAAGAAAGGTACTGAATTAACTGTTTAGCAACAGCCCTCTGTAAAACCTAAGCTAGCAATGTAAGATTTGATATTGTCTAGTAGTACACCATCAGAATCCAACGATGGAATTATTTTGTCAGCTACCATCCCTTTCATTTAGTATTAAGAGCAAGGTGGGGTGTTGTATGTTACAAACAAGCTTCATGCAGTACATTGTGCAGCAATTCGGCTCTGGATGTTATGTGTTTGCAGCATATATAATAGGATCTATACTATTCTATAGCTTTTTTTTTTAAATCCAACTTAACAGGCTTAAAATGTATCTCGATGAACCAAAACTGAATACAAATAAAATGTAAACTATTTAGTCATACTTTCAATTAGTTGCCTAGGATTTTAGCAAACAATAAGTAATCTGTATTACAAACATGCACTATTTAGAATAGAAAGGATTAAGGACCCCCTGGGGCGATATGTACAGGAGCTGGAAAAAAAAAGTTGAAAACACTGTAGGACACCCTTGTGTAAATCAGCTGTTCTCTGTTTTCTATCATTCTCTGTAGTTGTTTCTTGTTAGATTGAGGTCTTTTTAGTTTATACCGATTTTTGTACTTCAGGAGGTGGAAACCTTGCTGATTACATGTTTAGAAAAATATGTTTTTAGTTTTGTGCTGATTTTAAAATGTAGCAATTTATGATTTAAATTTAAAAAAAAACACACACACCTCCCACAATCATGCTATGGGGGTTTCTGCATTAAACAGAGGGACAGTCTTCCATAGCCACAGGGAGGTATGGTTCTACCAATGCTGTTACTATTTAAAACTTCCCTGTTACTGTATATGTAAATACATACTTTACCCCACCAGTTCCCAGGTATCATTATAGGCGGCATCCAACTACTCGCCAGTTCTTATTATATATAGGCTATTTACACTCCCCTGTATTAAAGTGGTTATTACAATATTATATTTTAAAAAGACTGGGGCATGCATAGTCCATATATAATAACTGAGTAATACATACTGGTATTTATCATCACCACCTCCTAAATAAAGGAGTAAGACACATACATTATGCTCACTGTGTGGATGTTTCCACAAATACCAGTTTAATTACCAAAATGCCATACTGCTAGTTAGGGGAGGCATGGTTTCACAGGAACGTGTTTTCGTGGCTTTTTAACTATCAGAACGTGGCTGTGGGAGGCATGGTTTCATGGAATGTTGGTTTACATTTACAGTGAGCTGATTTTAAACTTTCATTTCGAGGGACCATACTATACATTTAAAAATGCACAGACCGTAATGATGAATTATCATACCTGTTATCGCCTGAATGATCCTGAAGGAACCGTTGTACTGGGGAGGCACCCTTTTATGGCAGGAGCTGTAACAGAATAAAAGAAGTATAAGTGCATGCACAGATCATACAGGGAGGTCCTGTATGGGTTTATGTAACACCAGCAGTATGGAAAGGCATCATCATTTCTGCACTGTGCAGTCGGAACAGTACGTCTGTGCATGATTGCAAAACAGACGAGCTGAATGTCGGCTTGAAAACCCAAACATGTGTTTTGCGAAGCATAAAACAAAATCATTTAGCCAGCATGTAAAGGAAAATGAGGATCTGGTTGAAGAAACTATGAAAAGAAAGACAGAAATATGCAAGTATAGTATTGCAGAGTTCCTGAGAAAAGTTGCACAGCTGTACAGTTTACCCGCCTGGGATCTGTTTCCAGTTGCTTAGTTTGCAATGGGACCTGGGTTTTCTTTCCTCCATCCTACTAGGATGATATCTGCAGTGCTACATAATAAGTTAACCGTGTAGAATTAAAATTATGACAGACGTGTGTAATGAGTGTTTGAAACAGAAATTTTGTGTATTTAAGTGGTGTTTATTTTTTTTATCCCTGGAATCATCATAACCCCCCCAACCAAATCAAATTAAAAAAATATATCTCTTTACCAAGCTTACTAACTAATGTCACTGTGTCCTCGCTATGAAAAGCTGTCAGTCTGCTTCACTGGGGATTCCAGAGGGAGGCTCGCATTGGCTTTGTCTCTCGCACGTATTAGGGAGGCAAAACCAGCAGGGGCTGTTTCTCCTCTCCACGCTACAGCAGACTCTACTGGCCAGGCAGCTGCTGAGCTCAAGCGGACCCCCACATGGCTTCAAACATCCACTCTCAGCTTCCTGGGTGTAAAGAGGCATTAGCTTGGTCATTGGCTCAGAGGACACCCACTGATTTTGAGTTTTCCTGAACTGTTTTGGGAACGTAATTGGACATTTTAAATTGGGAGAAAATTGGGAGTAAAATCTTTTTTTAAACCACTAAATCTGCATCTGACTTAAAGGTTGAATGAAAGGTGTGTGCAAAGTCTTGTTATTTTCTCACCCATGTGTCATTCCTGGCATTTGGCTTCTATTTCTTATTTTGTTTTTCAACACATCCTTGAAACTTTATTTTATTCTTTGAGCTCAGTATGGTTGGTAGTAATGTTTTCTCAAGTAAAGATCATTACAATATGCTGTTTGCGTCATTGATGCAAGGCTAAAGGGAAGACAGAAGGACTAATTTGATTATTAGTGTCAGCTGCAACATCTGTGCAAGCTTTCCTGCTGACAATTGTGCTGCGGTGAGCCAGCTGAGATTATTGTTGCTGCTAATTAGATGCAATGTGTCTGATGTTTTGGTTTCTTTCATTACATGAAAAATGGCACAGGTGTTATAGCAAGACTAAGAATCTTGCATAATGAACATTATTGAGCTCAAACTTTAAAAAAAGTTTCAAGGATGGAATAATAACAAAAAAGCAAATCAAGAATGGCAAACTACAAAAATTTGTTATTTTTGTACATCTAATCTTTTAAAGTTAGAAGACCACCCAGTGGTTAAAAAGAAGACTACCTGGTAATTAGTATTGGTAGAATCAGGTAAAGTAAATAATAACAAACACACATATTAGGATATTTAAAACAGGTAAGAAATGAAATGTTATGTAAATAAGAGGATGTAATGAATCCATTGTATATATTATGTACATGGTTCTACATTATTAAAGCGCTGCATTTCCCAAGACAGCAGATCGAACAGACTTTGATATAGAAGAGCTTGGCTGGCAGGTGCTTCCCTATCCTACACTGCTCACAGTACTAATGTTTCATGAGGACAAGTCTTAAGAGTGATGACTATAGGCTATTCTAAGTTATTGCACTTAAAACTTACAACGCATTGGCCCCGTGGAAGAATTAAAGTTCACTGAGAGGGTTAAGGTTTTGATTAAGTTGATACTTGTGAAGCCTGCTACAAATGCAGACAGCAAACAGTCTTTCAGTGCATTTATCTCCATACAGCCATGAGCCCACCTGAATCACCTAATGCTTTTTCACATCCGCAAGATTGCGACAGACAATTTGGACCTAGTGGAATCTGCCAACGAGTTTGTAGGAGGCTCAGAGCACTGCCTTTACATCTTTGGCAAATCCACTGCTGAACATTTCAAATAAAGAATGACACAGACAGGACAAACCAATTGGTATCATGCAGTTTGAGCGACTGGACAGCGAAGCGAAGCTGATCTGCTTACACTGTGAAATGACGTCTCTTATACAATAAGAGACGCTCTATACACGACATATTAACTTATTATAAATCACACAAATGAAGATTGTACTAAAACAGTAGCTTTAAAACACAAAATATTTAAATTTTTGTAAAACGTAACTTTTATTCCCCCTCCCCTGGTCATGAAATGATTCAGTCCAAAATCAACTGCCACAGTCGTGTAATAATGAGACAACTGTAGAACTTGTATCTGATTCTGTAAGATACAATACCCCCCATTAACCGATGGACTTCTAGTATGTGTCATTTACACATGCTGCTACCAACTGAACAGTACTGATGGAAACTGATCAATGTAAATGTTATGGGTCTAAAATAAGAAAGATGGGCCCCGGTGCAAGACCTTATTGTGAGCCCCGACCTTTATGTAATACTTTTAAAAACATAAAACATGCCATGTCAAGTGTTCAATATTAATAACATGTTATTCTCAGAATGTTAGCATGTATGAAACAGTATACGAGTACATGTAATAACAAAAAGCTTTTCTACTCACCTACTTGAATTGCATTTTGTGTGCATCTTTACTTCCAATACTACACTCTTTTTAATCTCAAGCAAACATGTTTAATTACCAGCCTCTCCAGGATTCAGCAGAAATTCAGACATTTTCTCACACAGAATTATTTTTATTTTTTTAATCAGAAATAAAGGCATGTTAATTTGCTTTCATTTATTTTGGTACCCAGCAGCACCTGTTAACAGCTTCTGCCTAAACTACAGGATGAATTCTGCACACAGAATATAACTGAAAAAGACTGCTGAACAGCACCCCAAAACCTTCCATGAAGACAGTAGGTAGTCCTATTTAAGGCCCGTTTGACGGGACTACAAAAAAATTCAAATTAGCAACCTTGGGGGTGCTAAAAAGGACAGACCTTAACTAATTAGACAGTAGGTAGTAGTAGTTGCGTACAAGAGATGCCAGCGAAACATAACAGTGCCTCGTACCAGCCTCCATGCAAAGACAAGAGAAGAAAAAAAAGTTGGGGAGCTAATTCTAATTTAACCTTTTTTAAAAAAAAACATAATTAGCAGTGCCTGATGAAACAAGGGAGAATACAAACTTAAATTACTGGCAGTGACAGCTACAATACTATGAATATAAAGGTAACATCTGCTATATAAGTGTGAAGGAATTATCACTGTGTTTTTTTTTTTCCTAAACTTTGACTCCACTAGGGCCCTCTGAGTGCGTGGGCCCCTGTGCAGTTCCATCGGGTGCACCGACTATTCCTCTGCCACTGGTCGAAAATAATAAATTCAGCTCTTGATTTTATGTTAAACTCTGATTTTCAACCATTAATATGTTGGTCAAAACACATTTAAGAAAATCCACCACACCCCCATCCAAAACAACCATATAGGAAATGATGTCATCAAATCTGAGTAGAAAAAAGTTCAGGCAAATATAAATAGATTTCAATTAAAACAGTTACCACCACTCAGCACATTGTGCTAAGAGCCATCACACTCACAATTGTGTTAATTACAGTATTTAGAGGGTTTTTTGTTTTGTTTTATTTTTTTAAGCTTAGAAATCACAGTCGCATGATGATTGGTTGTTTTGGAAATGTGCTTTTCAGAACATTTGACCCTGTAGGCTATGGAGCGCCAAGTGTAAAAAAAAAAAAAAAAAAAGCATAAATATTTTTGTGTTTTTTCCTGTAATTTTTCCTAGATATGACCAAAAAAAGGGGTATTTTTTCAGATTTAGCTTAATATATAAATATTAACAAAAACACTTAAGTTTTGAAATTTGTACTTTCAGATATAATTTATAAATATTGAAAATGCGTATCACACATTTAAAGTCAATGGCCCTAAATATCAAGAATGCATTCCAACAGTCTGAAATTCGCTGTATCTGCCTGTTTTAACCCGACTACCGTCATAAGAAGAAACACTTCTCTGCTGTTTTCCAACAGGTGGAATGGGCACAATTTACGTAGAAGTGGTGGAATAACTATTCAGTACAGTACACCCTCACTATAACAGCCTTCATTATAATGAACCTTTGGCTATAACGACCTGGCCCCTGGACCCCAAATAAACACAAAAAAAGATAATATAAACACACACTGTCAACATTCCAGTCTGTATGCACAAGATGTCACCTCTGGTCTTAATAAAAAGCGAGCACTGTGTAACTGCCTCTGAAACTAAAATAATTTTATGTTGCAACAAAGCTGGAAACTATACTGATGCACAAGAGAAATGCAACACTCAGGTATAATGGATTTAATCAAATATTTTAAACAGAGATATGAAACAAAATCATAGAAAATGTGAACAAAAATACAGATCAAAGATTCGTAAGTTTTCAGTATGAAACGTGACACACTGTCAAAATGAAAACAGTACATTATTATCAGGTATGACCTCCCTGAGCACTAACACAGTCCTGACAGCGTTGACGTATAGACCTGATCAGCCTCTAGATAGTTTGCAATGGGATGTTCCGCCACTCTTCCTGTGCAGCTGCGGACAGCTGGCGAAGGTTGGCTGGTCATGGTTGTGTCCTGTGGATGGCACTGGCGATTTGGTTCCACAGATGTTCTGTTGGGCTTAGGTCAAGAGAAAAGGACATTGTTTTCTTGAAGTTGTGCAATTGTAATCGCTGTTCTTACGTTAATTAAAATAATTTATTTTCGAATGGCTATTTATGCAGATTCTTAATCAATTCATTTTGGCAATTTTAACTCAACTCAAATACCAAACAGTGAGCACCTGGCGTTTTTTATGAAATCACATGACTTGAGCTCAGTGTTTTGTTATCCCAAGGAACAATGCTACTCAAATAATCAACAAACCTATTTGCTGAATAATAACATTATGTATGTGCCCAATGAACTATTGATGTAAAACTTACTGTTGAGTTTTCATTGTGCAGCAGTATATATTGTTTATTTGAAAAAAAGTAGTATCTCTGTCATGAATATAGTTTTTTTTTTCGCTTGTTCAACAAGTCATTGGCCACAAGCAAAATTGATAACAGGAAAACCTTTTGGAAGAACTTCGGAAATTCATGTCAAGTACAGTTTCCTGTCGGGTTGATTTGGAATAAAGGATCCGTTTAAGATTCTTGCATGCTGGGTTAAGATTCGGTGCACTTTGAAACAATTCATGTCAGACTGATTTAATTTTAAGGAGGACAGAGATGTTTTTAACTCCTGTAAGTGGTTTTGTTCGTGCACTAGGCATGCTATATGTCCAGACAACTTTTTAATTGTCAAGAAAATCACATTTAATTTGAGGTTTTAATGAATCAGAGCAGTATTAGTACTCCTTCGATTTATTAAATGCTTAATAATGGATCAAGTGGTTGCAAGCCACTTTGGATCCCTGCTAATAGGCAGCCTGGGTGTTTCTAGTGCCTTTACAGGTTTAACGGCATTAATACTTCACTAGAGTAATATAAATAAGGTTTTCATATGCTTAGCTTTCTGGCTATAAAATGCAAAAAGTTAAAGCACCCACCGCTAAATCCTACAACATACAATATACCACTCTCTTAAGACTAGAACATAATTTCTATACCTTATAGCAATGCATCCAATATAAACAAGATATAAATTACAATATATGCTTACCTTCCAGTATATGGAAATGTAATGTAGGATGTATTGAAAAATTTGAACTGTCTTCAAAAGCAGACTTCAAAATTTGACCAAACAGCAATCAGTTTTTCAGAGACCCTCAGAACATGGATCACGTAGGCTTGCAAGATCAAGTTCAATGGTGGTGAATTGAGTCTTGCTCTGGGCTTATATGGGATTTTCCCTACATTGAATACATCAGGAGTCCCAATTAAATATGATCATCAATCTGCCTTGACGGTTCTTATCTTTGAGTTAATTATATATTTTAGAAGGACATGGTCAACTATTTTTAAAACTACTTGGAGTAATAAAAAACATTCTAAATTAAATGGATATAACTCCTTTCCAACATATTGGGACATAATCTCATAGTTCTCATTTTCAACCCCTCCTTTCACCTTTGGTCAGGTGAACCAAAGTTCACAGAATCCTTGCTACAATACGATACAAATTTATATGTGTATTAAAATAGATGCTGTTTTATATCCTTTATAACATCAACTTTTTGTGTGATTATATTAACATGGGTCTACAATATATTCCATCTGAGCTGCATACCACATCACCTTTTCAGATTTATTTTCATATACAAATGTGTGTTAACAAAAACTTTTTAATAATAATAATTGCCCGCACAAGCAGGTTTCAGACACCTTGTTTACTTGCCAAGACTAGTGTTTTAATTAATATGAAACTCTACTGTAAGCACTATTCTAAATTAACTGCATGAAGTCATTTTTGGCTCACAAATATCCCAATTAAAGTCGCTACCTTTCTGATAAGAACTGATACTGTAGAAAACGTTTCTATTTCAAATGAAGTGCTCACTTCGGTTGCCAAGTTTTAAAGGCCTTGGATTCAAAATGGCTAATGCCCAGTGAGTCTCTCTTTGGCTGCCAAAAAGAACATGTCATGCCCAGCACCACTCTACTACAAGCAGGTAAAGGCGAGGATACCAATTTAACTATTTTTCTTTAATAAGTCTACTGTGTCCTAAAGTTGTTAAATACAGTTTACACTTTATTGTCTTATATTCAAACAGTTCCTCTGTTTTTATTACAGTAAAACGTTTATATAAATTGAATGTTTATGTTATTTTGTTTAATTGATATTGTAATGTTTAAAAGACATTTTGTTTAGTGGGAGACAGAAACTGAACAAATTCTTAAATTGAATAAATTAAATGAACATTTTCTCAAATGTGTCCTAACAATGTATCTACAACATTGTAGACAATGTTTTAGACAAACATTTAATATGTTATTTCAACAGTTTAACTTTAAATGACTCTATAACATACAGTATGTTTCCAATTCAGATACTTCAATAATTTTATTTTACTCCATTGATCTGTCATGAAGTCATTTAACCTTTCAATGGAAGGTCCAGTTATTTTAATCTAAATTCAAGCCACTGTTAACATATTAGAATGTAATAGTTTTATAGTGACTGAGTTAAGTCTGACCTTTCTCTATTCATACCAAATCCAGTTGAAGCAGGTTTTAAGACAACCTCTCATTTTGCCAATTTTAGTGTTGATGAATATAAGACACTACCTTAAGCATTTTCCAATACTCATTATTTTAAAGCAATTTTTAGCCTAATTCAGTAAACCCATCCTAGTCTGTGTTCATATCTCTTCATATTCATTCATTAATATTAATGAGATCGCTCATTGTAGAGAGGATATTGGCTTTTAAATTGCTGACCATCAAAAAATCCTTGCTTCATTGGCCAAAACTAATGAGTCATCTTCAACACTGCTTTTACTACAAACAGGTAAGAACGAGGTTACAAACTTAGTTATTTTCCTTCAATCAGTTCACTGTTAAAGTTACAGTTTATACCATTTTGTCTTATGTTCTTGCTTTTTCAAATATATCATTCTAATAGCTTTATTATTTCAGTCTTTCTAGAATATTTGCGCATAACTCAAGGTCTCATTTTAGATCAAGTCGTAATACTTATTCCAAATAAGATACATGACTGATAATCCATTTATACTATACATTTGTAAAACTCAGCATTTTAATACTTAAATGGTTAATTCAAGTATTCTATTTCAATTACTTTAGAATACTTGCTTTTAGATTAAAGACTGTCTTTAAATCAAACTCACTTCTTTCTATAATTAAAAGACTTGACTGTGAGTCTGCTCTTGAACTAGTTAAACTGTGTGTGTGTGTGTGTGTGTGTGTGTGTGTATATATATATTGTGGCTCTCAAAAGTATTCACCCCCCTTGGACTTTTTTCACGTTTTATTGTGTTACAACAAGGAATCAAAATGGATTTAATGAGGAGTTTTGTCAAAGTGAAAAATAAAATCTACAAATTGTTCTAAATAATTGATTGCATAAGTATTGAGTTAAATATTTAGTAGAGGCACCTTTGGCAGCAATTACAGCCATGAGTCTATTTGGATAAGCCTCTACCAGCTTTGCACATTCTTCTTTGGAAAATCGCTCCAGCTCTGTCAAGATGGCGACCTTTGGTGAACAGCAATATTATATATATATATATATATATATATATATATATATATATATATATATATATATATATATATATATAAATATATATAATGTCACATATATGTGGAACGATATTACCCGCAACATCGGAACAAAAATTTAAATGTACTGAAAAAATCATGCTACTTGATGAGATCAGGCTTGTGAGGCATGTTATATCTAAATACAAATGCCCAAAAAAGTAAAACCAGCAACATACTTTCTAATGTTTTTTATTGTATATACAGTGATAATTATCTAAGCATTTGTAGACCTCTTTCTATTGTATCTAGTTATTTTAATAAGGGTGTCAGTAAATTACTCCTGTGGGGAAAATCAGAGAATTAATCAGAAGTAAAGGGGGTTGTATTTAAATCTGCTGCTGTACTAAACTGTGTCTGCTCTTGAATATCCTTGCCTCTGATAGCGCTTGCTTGTGGGTTAGTATTGTGAGGATTTAGGTGAACAAGATTTAAAAGGTCTTTTCTGTTCAAATTAAAAAACACTATTTAAGATGGTTGGCAGAATTATTATACCGCTTATAGTAACTTTAACACACACACACACAGCAATAGCTACTGGGATTATTCCATAACAGAATTTTAGAGTGCATTAATACAAGGCTAGATTTTCAAAGCACAGAGATTTCATAGCCTCTTAATCTTTTATATGGATACCAGCTTTCAGCTGTGCATTTCTGTCATCACTTCAGACATTACCTTCGCTGAATTATAATGGTAGGAATTTACTTTTCTGCTCAGGGCAGAAGAAAAAATAATGTGTGGTGGAATGGAAGGTTGGCAGGGATGGGGTTAAATCTGTCCCTACCGGCAATCACAGATGTGGCCATTCTTCAATTAGGTCCATGATAATTGGGGAGTGGCCACGTGTATAAAAAGGAAGCCGTACCGAGCGTATTGTTTTGCAACGGGGTAGTGAAGGCTAATGGCCAGCCTACTAGTGTGTTCTTTTGTTTACACCTTTTAGTTTGGCCCACATGCCGTTTTTTTTGTTTGTTCCCGTTTGTTTTTGTGTAATAAACATGCACACACATGCTTAAACTGCAGCTTTGTCTCTTTGTCTAATTCCTGCCGGTAGCCAGCCTGGGCCATGACGTTACCATGTCACAGGACAGCAAGCTACAACCTGGACAAAAATGTAAAGGGCTGGCATTTGGCTTGGGCTATCTAGCTGAGTTAGCATGCTATGACAGTAGCACAATTCTATCAGGGTGTCATGCTATGGTAATTAAGAGGGGCTATGCTAATATTTCATGTATCAAAAGAACTTTACTATGGATTAAACATGCAATGTTTTTTAAAAGGATTTACAACAATTTTGTGATATTCAAACTTCAGATGAGCAACTTTGCCAGCCCTGAATGCGTATTGTTAATACTCTGTACATTACTGCATGTCAATAGCTTCTTTAACTGGTCAGATGACAGAACCAGACTATTTATATCTCCCAGACTGCATTGTCTCACTCTCAGTTAGCTCTCTGGGCAGAAAGTAGCAAGTTCTAATTAAGTCACAATCCCTGGCAAGACTAACACACAGACCAATGATGTCATGTTTTCTAATGTGATTTACAATCCAGATGCAAGAAAAAAAAGTGACTCGTGCATTTTGGCAGTAACATAACAATCACTGCATTGTCTTACAATAACATTTGATTTTTTTCTGATTTGCTGATGCTTGTTCCCTACGCCCACAGTTTTTTGTGCCCCCCAAAATGCCCTTTTAGCTTTCCAGTGTGTTTATATTCCTTAGAAGTTTCTCCTGCAGACACACAAGTTATTTCCCCGCTTAATGTCTTCGTGCCACTTAGGAAAGCAAAAAAGAGTTTTAAAAAATGACAGATTGTTATAATGTGTTATATGACCATACAAAAAGGTATTTTCTGAAATCTTTGTATTTTGTCTATCGTATATGTGGATCTTTGTTGGGAGCAAGAATGCTATATATATATATATATATATATATATATATATATATATATATATATATGGTTGTAGGGAAATATGCAAATAAAGCATTACAAGAGCAAATCAAATAGAACATATAGAAGCCGTTAGGCAGCTTTCACAGGATTTGATTGGCTCTTGTAATGCTCTATTTGCATATTTCCCTACAACCCATTGTTTTTAAAATGTATTGCTTTAACTCACCTTAACATGAAAGCTACTTTACATATATCTACAGCAGGCAACTAGAAGCCGTAATCAGGCTACAGGATTCCTTAGATTATATCCTGGTCCAACGCATAATCGTGGCCATACTTTAGATCTGGTAGTTTCTTGTGGTGTAGCTCTTAAGAACGTCATAACCCTAGACCTTACTATTTCTGATCATCTTGCCATTCTTTTTGATGTGAATCTGCCAGTATCTACAAAGACTGTGGACCGTACATTTAAATCCCGGGGGATTAGTTATTCAACTGCTGTTAAGCTTTCTGATGAATAGAGCTCATTAACACTCTTTAAGTCCTTATCAGTTGATCTTGTTAATACCTACAACACCACCTTGACTGGTATCTTAGATACTGTAGCACCAATCAAAACTCGGAGAACGTCTTTTAAAAAAAGCTCACTGTGGTTCAAGGATACACCTCGTAAGATGAAATAAGAGGATTGTAAAATAGAACAGAGAGGGCAGGAATCTAAACTGCTCGTTTATTACATCACATGGAAGAGCCACCTGGTTAAATATAGGAAGACTATGGTGTTGGCTAGATCATCATATTATTCTAATTTAATTGAAACAAATTAAAAAAAAATCTAGATTTCTTTTTGCTACCCTAGATATATGAATTCCCCTAACAGTCCTACCCTTGACATTGGCTCCTCTCACAGCTGCAATGACTTCTTACATTTCTTTAAAAAATAAAATATTATGACACCGTTAGGTGACATTATCCACAGACACTGAGTGAACTTTCATTGCTATGTTGGTGATACTCAGCTATATTTGTACCAAAAACAGGAATTTCTTCTGCCTGGGTGTCATTAGCTACTTGCCTTACAGACATCAAGCATTGGATGTCATAGAATTTTCTAATGTTGAATTCAGATAAAACATGTAAAACACGTTATGTTAGTGGGCTTGACCATTGCAGTTTCTCATCAAAAAATAAACTAGAAATTAAGAGTTTGGGGGTCATCTTTGATCCTGATCTCTCATTTAAGACACATATTAGGGAACTTATTAAAGTATCTTTTTACCATTTGAGAAATATAGCCAAACTTAGACCAATTTTATTTCTGTGTCTGATGCCGAGAGACTAATGCATGCCTTTGTTTCATCTAGAATTGATAATTGAAATGTACTTTGTTCTGGTGTCCCAAAATGTGTGGAATCCCGCTTGCAGTTTGTTCAGAATACTGCTGCTAAAATTCTGACTAAAACCTTGAAAAGTGAACATATTACCCCTGTTTTGGCCTCTTTACACTGGCTCCATGTACAGTATAGCGTTGATTTTAAGATCTTGCTGTTAACTTACAAGGCCCTGAATGGATTAGCACCTAGTTATTTGCAGGAGTTACTGACCCCGTATCTTCCAAACCGTGCTCTGAGATCACAGGATGCACGGCCGCTGGTTATTCCGAGGGTCAACAAAAGCAACACGGGAGGAGGGAGGGCTTTTTCTTATAGAGCTCCAAAATTATGAAATGCTCTGCCTTCGTTTGTCAGGGATGCTGGGACTGTTACAGTTTAAGTCAAATGGCTTTCTTACCTTGGTGGGTTTTAATGTAATTTTAAAATTGTGTTATGTGTATACTGTTACTTAAATATGTTATGTTCTTTTTTTTCTGCTGTGTACTGTACAATGCTTTGTGATACATTTGTATACAAAGTTCCATATAAATGCAATAAATAAACAAATAAATAAATAATCAAAGCACTACATGTTTAAAAAAATAACACAATATTTTAGTAATTGTAATAACTGTACAGAATTATTGGAAACATCACAAAATATAAAAGGGACAAAAAAAATAAAGTAATTCAGAGTGATTTAATTTTGTGGCCCAGGTCTTTGCAGTCAACTATGCCAAAATAGCCAGGTCACATTTTTTAAACATATTAAGAGCAAGTCTTTATATGAAACAAACCCAACTACATAAAGTGGCATTTATCTTATTTCTGAAGAAAAGTATGTTGCAAATGTATACTGTTGAGGAAAAACGCTAGTTCTGTTTGCACCTGTACTGTAGTTTCACCTCAGGGATAGAGTTACAAAACAGAATGCCTATATAAAAAAAAAAATATATATATATATATATATATATATATATATATATATATATATATATATATATATATATATATATATATATATATATATATATAATGAATGCAGTACTGTTCAACTTTAATGTCACAACACATTTACAATATGTTAATAAATAATGGCATTATATAAATGTAATTTGTTCTTTCATATGGATAACATCAGAGTTTATTATGTAAAATTGGTTTGAAGACATTCAATTGTGACATCATTACAGAGTTCATTCATCCTTTTTTTAATAGTTTTCAAATCACTTTATACTGCACAGTGTTGTCTTGAACTCTAAATGTGTTATATCAGAATCTTCAGTATGCCATGAAAAGCAAACCACTGCTAAATCTCTATTGTTAAGCAGCAGTAGATACAAATTACTGCCTGCTATATCAAATGCTGCTGGTAACAAACAGGAGGAATTAGTAACCATAGCAACAGAAAAGGGACCAAAAAATCCCGCAGAAACCAGGTTTTTACAATTAGAAAAGCTAACAATGTGTAATAACCAAGATCCGCTAGGCTTTATTTTCACTTTGAGGCGGTCTATTTATTCTGCCATCAGGTACCTGGTTTCCTCTTCCCAGTCACAGGAAATAGGACCCCTCCTGGCCTGACATACATTAGTAGGCTCTGATGTGCAGCAGGTGGGATCCTACTTCTTGTAGAATAGGAAGTGTTATGGCAAGAAACATTGGCTTTACCCAAGTCTATATAACCACTAGACCAACAGCAAAACAACAAGGCCATTGAGTTGTATATGCTAATGAGGGCCAAGAACATTTTTTAAAAATGTATTAAATTACACCTTCAAGAATCCCATGATAGGGAAAATGTTTACAGTTAATTTTATGGCCATTTCAGACTTCAAACTTGGGTTAGATGACATACAGTGGGCAAATTCACTGGCCTTTCATGTCTTTATTCATTTGGGTACAAGTGAACTGAATTAGCTAGTCTCAAATGGTCGACATCACAAGAACTTTTGGGAAAGCATGGCTGACTGCAAAGTTACATTAATATATATCACATTAGCCATGATTGTTTAGCTCCTGGGAGACTATTGTCTTGCCGATCGGTTTGGAGGATATCCACTGACCTTCAATTCTCTTCAGCAGTGAGGGAACAATTGAACATTCAAAATTGGGGAGAAAAACATGGATAAAATAATTACTCTAAATCCACAGTTTGTGCTGTAAATTCACAGAAAAGTATTACCCATTTCAAACATAATACTTAAAAAAGTTTAGCATTGCATTTGTTTGCTACTCATCGTCTGTATTTTATGATCTGAAACATGTATAAATATCTATTTTATACTTTTTCAAATAACTCTGAATAAAACACGAAATGTGACAACATGCAATTTGAACTAAGAGCTTTAGACACCAGGACAAAAACAATGCAGTTTAACACTTTTATTCTTTATTTTCAGAATGAATGACATTCACACAAAACTTTCTTTTTAATCACTGGATCATTCATCCTTGACCATGACATGCTTAAGTGACTATGACTGAAGCATATGCCCTTAATCATTAATTAGTGAGACAGTTGATTGGACACTGGATATGAAGTGATATCAGCTGTTGAATTGCAAGCTTGAATAAAAGCAATAAAGAAAATCACAGAAAAAAAAACAATATGCCACGTCTGTCAAGAGAGCAGCGCCTTCGTGCAATCGCAATGTTGGAGGCTGGACTAATTTCAAACCTGGCGAGGAGGTATAACCAGACACACTCTGTCAATGACAGGCCAAGAACTGGGAGACCAAGAGTTACATCTGCCCAAGATCAACACTGCACCTGCTCTTAAAGAGTTTGTCATTTTTCTATCACATCTGTGAATTTTATCCAAATATAAGTGATAAGTTTCTTTTGATGCTGAAATATAAGTGATACGTTTATTTTGATGCTCAGTATACTTTCTTGGTAACTGTTTACAAACAAATGCAAAAGTGTAGAGAGAACTTTTTTTTTTAAAATTGAACAAGGATTTTATCAATCAACGGTTGAGCAGGGACAATGTAAAATGCTATGTGTGTCTTGTGCAGTGTCAATTCCAGCCAGAATAAGCACCTTGTTGCTTCTTTTTAGTTTTAGGTCCTCTGCTATTCCTAATCTACATTAATGATTTAGATTCTGGTATAGTAAGCAAACTTGTTAAATTTGCAGACGACACAAAAGTAGGAGGAGTAGCAAACACTGTTGCAGCAGCAAACGTCATTCAAAATGATCTAGACAAGATTCAGAACTGGGCAGACACATGGCAAATGACATTTAATAGAGAAAAGTGTAAGGTACTGCATGCAGGAAATAAAAATGTACATTATAAATATCACATGGGAGATACTGAAATTGGAGAAGGAATCTATGAAAAAGACCTAGGAGTTTTTGTTGACTCAGAAATGTCTTCATCAAGACAAAGTGGGGAAGCTATAAAAAAAAAGGCTAACAAGATGCTCGGATACATTGTGAAAAGTGTTGAATTTAAATCAAGGGAAGTAATGTTAAAACTGTACAATGCACTAGTAAGACCTCATCTTGAATATTGTGTGCAGTTCTGGTCACCTCGCTATAAAAAAGATATTGCTGCTCTAGAAAGAGTGCAAAGAAGAGCGACCAGAATTATTCCGGGCTTAAAAGGCATGTCATATGCAGACAGGCTAAAAGAATTGAATCTGTTCAGTCTTGAACAATGAAGACTACGTGGTGACCTAATTCAAGCATTCAAAATTCTAAAAGGTATTGACAGTGTCGACCCAAGGGACTTTTTCAGCCTGAAAAAAGAAACAAGGACCAGGGGTCACAAATGGAGTTTAGACAAAGGGGCATTCAGAACAGAAAATAGGAGGCACCTTTTTACACAGAGAATTGTGAGGGTCTGGAATCAGCTCCCCAGTAATGTTATTGAAGCTGACACCCTGGGATCCTTCAAGAAGCTGCTTGATGAGATTTTGGGATCAATAAGCTACTAACAACCAAACGAGCAAGATGGGCCGAATGGCCTCCTCTCGTTTGTAAACTTTCTTATGTTCTTATGTTCTTGCAGTAGTCTGTTTGTGTTAATAATATGTATGAATGAAAGATTGTTGATGGGCACTCGCTGCTTGATATGAACACACTCAATAGGTCTGGAGTAAAGAATCCGCTCAAATCCCTTTTTACATTTACAGTTCTATTGTGCACATGCTCGATTCTCTTTCTACGCTTACAAATCTTTTCACTGCTCGCTCTCGAATTTTGACAGTTGTTTCACGCTCCAAAAATCTGAAAATGTGTACCACAGGCAGCCTAGATGATTGTTGGCACGATCGATGAGCATGTCAACTCAAACATGGCAGAAAACCAGTTGCTTCACAGCCTGAGGTACAATTGGATTTTGATCATTTTATATGGTTTATGTGTTACGTAAGTGTGCATCACAGCATTTTATTTTAGTTTTGACACGTGTACGTACATAGGTGCAAAGATCAACGTTAAGTAATTACTGGTCAATTGCCTACATGCAAAAAGTGGGGTAAGGTCTGTGCTAGTGGTACTGTCACTAATATTGCTTTTTTAAATTGGTTCATTAAGCGAGACTGACACATTATTATGAAAAGCGAATTACCTTTATAGTTAAAGAGTTATATCCACAAATCTAACAGTAAAAAAATGGAGAAAATAGCTCAGCCCCAAACCTGATGATAATGGCTTTTACATGGCCATTTAAAAATATTCTTATTTCTTACTACAATACATAAAATATGTACATATAATAGTAAATGCTGACAAGATAGAGAAGTACAGAGCCACATTATGTATGTTGTTGGATAGTAATGTGCTTAGACATGTAACATGTTTGTGTGACATAAACCCAATGAGAAGGTTAGGTCCAGTTCACTGCTAGCTTTGTGGATATGAGGGTAGTATTTGGAAATATATTTTCATTGATAGTTGAGTAGGCCTGCTGTGTGTGATACAAGTAGTTTAAAACAATTACCAAAAAAAAGAGCCATGTCCTCGTTTCATTTTACCTTTCCTTAAAAAAATACGTAAATAAGCTACCTTAGAGGCATTTCTTTTTAATTTCTTATTTTTATTTCTTTGTTACATGTATATTTATCCTGCAAAGTTTAAGAAAATAGAGACAATGGAATACTCATATTTAAGATTAATGGTATCTGTTGCATAGGTGTGAGATCTCTATAAGGTATTTTGCATAAAGTATTCTTTATCACAGCTTTTAGTTTAGTAGAAGAAAAACAATTATCCAATTAGAAACTGCAATAGAAAACATATACAGAACAAACACCATGTAATATTAAATTGTAAGAAATTCAATATTTTGGGGAAAAAAAAAAAAAAACCTAGATTATATGAAGTAACCATTTAATAAATAGAAATATTGAGATATGTAATGTTTTCATGCAGGAAGGGCCTGGTTTGACACTGGAGGATAGTGTAGAGACAGAACAAGATGGAACATGGAAATCAAAGAGAGAAGATGCAGTTTCTTAGGCAGAAAATGGACTAGATTTGCAGCATTAATCAGCAATATAATAGAATCTCAGAATTTGATGGTATTGAATTGCTACTGTGTAATGTGATGACTACATGTTGTGACATTACAATGACAAGACCATTTATTCACAAAAAAAGTAAAAGATTGCACTCTGAATATCACCACGATTCTCTGCATTCACTTTCAATGTGATATTAGATCAAACATTGCCAAAGTAAAAACCAGAGATCTCTGTAGCTTGGACTTTGGAGATTATATACAATATTTCCCTACTGACCCATTTTAAGGACTTAAAATCTGGTCAACTTACATAAGCACATACTGTAATTTTCTATCTGTGTTTAAATAGGCACGGTACTTAAGTTTGTTATTTTTAGAAGACTATCTAAATTCCCTTTTTAAGAAGTTCAAGTCAAGTGGAAATGTGTGTTCAAAAAGTAAGCTGTTGCCACTTGGAGTGTTTAAACACAGACAGGCAACAGGAGAAACCATTGATTCTCTGTTAGGCCCCAAAAAGTGGAGAAAAACAGGTACTATGTTAAAAGCATTGGAGAGATAGTATGTTTTGTTGTAGTCAATGAACTCCCCCTTTGTGGAGATAGTGATAAAATAGATGATGTGGACTATTTTACAACAGGGCTTTTCATAAAGCTATTTGAATACACTAGAGAAAGATCGTAGATTAGTAGAGACAGTAAAGACTATACCCCCAAATGCAAATTATAAATCAAAAGATATACACAATGAAGTGATAAGGACATTAAGCAAAATAGTTCTTAATCAAAGAGAAATATATGCATTCTTATTCTAGTGGGTACTGTATCAAAAGTGATGGGACACGAGATAAGTGCAATGTAGAAAATCTGTCCATCATGGTAAGATTTGTTACTGATTCAATACCTGAGGAGCATCTGATTGACTTGCTTGAATTGCATCAGTTCAAGACCTCTCTGAAGTAGGTTTTAATGCTGACAAAATCATCAGCCAGTACTACGATGGTGAATCAGTGATGAGTGGAGTTAGGTGTGCAGGCTTTGCTGCAAAGAAAACTAGGAAGGCACATATCATAGATGCATTGTTACAACCATCAGCTATACTTAGTAGTAGTGCATGCAATTCAAAGTGAACCATGAACAAAGAGATTTTTTTATCTTTGTAGTTCTCTGTATGCATTCCCTCATCGGCACTACATTACTCAAAAGTACAATGGCCCTTCGCTAAAGAGATTGCTAGAAATTCACTGGACAAGCCATTTTGAAGCAACCAAATGTGTAATAATGTAATCAGGATAATCAGGATCTTATTCTTGATATACTGTCAGAAGACTCAGAGGCTAATATTGCTTCAATAGACTTATGTACAGAAGCATCCAGACTTTTTTCTCAGCTAAAAAGACAGCTTCTTCAGTGGCACTGGAACAATTTTTAAAGTGGAGCTGCTGAAAGCCATTAAACAAAACTGTAACCCCTGTATATGATGCAAAGCCAAGGGGGTGCCACCGCACACCCAGCATCCGTAGCACCCCTGTAGTGTAGCTGTTGATGTGCCTCCGACAAAGAGACAGAGAACCATGAGTAAACAGCTAGCTGATTCGGTTGTGTTTTCAAGACTAGGAAATCCAGACTCTACAAGTACTGCTAAATCTGACTGCAGTCTCACATTAAAGAGACCTGTATTAAACATTCTAGGTAGAGCGGTGTTAGAGATGGAACACATATGTTCTCAGAAGAATCTGGATATAATTAAGTCTTTGTCTTGCCTTGTAGCCCTATCTAGTACAGTTCTTGATAGCTGTTGACAAAAATGACACAGCCAATGGAATTGTAGCTAAACCTATGTTGCTTAAAAAACTGAAAAGATGCAGACTGTGCTGCTGTCTGTAAACCTCTGCATGGAAATGCAGAAGCATTTCCATTGCTGCATAAGGAAATGCCTATAAGCCTATATTATTACTGCAATGAAAAATTACTATTTTAAAAGTATGTGACTAAATGGTGGCCCCTCTAAGAGGTCTACTGCCCTGCCCTGCCCTGTCCTCCCCCAAAGGCAAAGGAAAAAATGGAAAACAAAATACAGCTGATGGTTACCTTTTCTGTATTCAAATTTACTACCAATTAATATAGCTTCTTATCATCTTTAACTTAGAAATTACTTCACGTTTTTTTCTCTTCTGTTTCACTCAATATTATGGTATCTATATAATGTGACATTTGATTGTTTTTGTGCCTGAAATATAATTTCTCTGTTTCATTGGTTTCTGGTTTAGTCTTTCTTTCACCACTTTTCTCTGTGTAATTATTGCAAAACCAAACGGAGTTTGCTTACATATGTTGACTTTACTTTGAAATTTACTGTGTGCCAAGACAAGTTTGGGGTTTTAAACCTTAATATAAATACATAATTTTGAAATTATTTTTCATAGACACAAATTACTTTTATTTGATCTTTAGATACCTAAAAATTAAGGAAGTTACACTTATTTTGAATTTTGGGTCTCTATTAAGGCACATTTTTAGGCCTAGGAGTTGCAGGATTTAGACCCCTGCAAAACCCTGTAATTCATTTTCGGTGGAGGGCGTTGCCACTTGCACCCGCACTGGGGGTGGACTCCCTAACCCCTCTGCCTTCTATTGGGATTAGCTTCCTACTTTAAATGAAAATGAAAAGATAATCCCATTGATTTCAATTCCAGACAGTTGCAGATGGAAACTAGATATTTTTATTATTATTTTACTGTTGAAGATCTTACAGGGGTAACCAGTAACGATGTTAATAGCAATGGAACTTAACAGTAATTGAGATCATCAAATGATACATCTGTATACCAAATACTTAAGACAATAACTCAAAGTATTCCGTCTCCATATCTCAAACATATGTCACATAACCTCAAAAGGGCAGTGCAGCAAGGCGGTAGGAAAGCCCTGATTAAATGTTCAGTTTGTTTATTTTTAGAACGGGGTCTCCCCCTCTGCCCCAATGTGTCATATTTGTTTATATAAATGACGGTGAAAGCCGTGTGGTTTGTTTATTATGCTTTAGTTATGGTAGTTGTATATATGACGGCGAACCGCTGTGTGTTTTGTTTATAGTTTTTATATGTGTAAATATGATGGGATAGCCGTGCGGTTTTGTTTTGTAAGTTTTGCAGCTTGGATGGGAAGCCCCATCCACATTGAAAACTCGTGCAGAAGGTGGCCATCTCCCGAATTAATTATGTGATTAATTTATTGGTCACCTGCATAAATACCTGCAGTTATATTATGTGAGAAACCGATGTTCGCATAAACTGAAATAATAAAAGTCACTACCTAAAATGAGATATGAGGATGTGACAATGTGCTGTGACAGCTCTGTAAAACTGCTGCCACAAACTGAATATTTTTTGTAAAATAGCCACAATCTTACTTTATGAAGCCAATATTTTAGAGTGTCAAAACATTGCAAACAAAGTTGGCAAGTCATATGTAATGAGGCTGTTACTGTAACTGCAGAATGACAATTACTTAAAAGCTCTGCTCACAGAGATGCTTAAATAGTAATAGGATCTAGTTGATCTATGCAGATGTGCAGACCTGTCAACTCCCCCTTATTTGCCAGGACACTCCTATTTTTTGGACACTTCTCCCGGGACAGATTTTCTCCTGTATTTTGCTCAAAACTACTGTTAAACCCCCTTATGTCAGCAAACTTTTAATGTCTGCAGAAGTCATGATGGTTGTACGGTTATTGCAATCCTTGTCTGTACTGAGAAGGGTTTGGGACCCAGGGGAGCCCTGTAGCAGGCATGCATTCACATACTTAGCCATGCACCAACCTACCCCCGCCTCTCTACAGGAGAAACAATAAAAAATGTATCACAGATTGCACCACCACCCTCACTCCCAATCTCTCCTTTTTCAAAAGTTGACAGGTATGTGTGTAATATGTTTGGGGAGCGACATGTTGTTCTTGCAGTGAAGATCAAAGTTATACTCCAAGCCCACACATTCTGTCTGAAACCTTTTTATTTGACTGTTTTATTAAAATATTTACACAGGCAAAAGCTCCTGAGACATGTCTCGCTTTCAGAGTCTGTCAAAGGAGCAGGATTTAGGTCACAGTGTGCAGCCTACTTGAACAGGACTGGAATCAATATGAAGAGGTCAGGGTTGCACTCTTTGCTAATGTATTATACAGTACAGTGGACCGCTGGTTTCTCCCACTCAGACCCTCAGCATGTTAATGTCCTTTAATGAGAAATCTGTCCAAAGAGTGCTGTGTTACCTCCAACGTATTATTCATCATCTCCCTATGCAGAATTGCTAGATTTGTAATGACTACTCTGCCATTCAACATTGTCCCAGTCCTGGAATTGTAAAAATTTATTTTTCTGGATTAGGTGGTTTTAGTTTGGCTGCGCAAGACAGGTTCTATATAAAAATCACACAGTCAGGCTGTTATTGATTGGTACTCAACTGTGTAAAACAAGGGCAACCAAGGGAACACTTTGTTTTAAGTTGTGCAAGTCACACGTTTTATTCCATTTCATTAATTAAGCATTAAGACACGACAAGCCCTTAACGAGTGTGATTACCTCATGTCTATAATATCCCCTGGAGTTGTCTTAATGCTTTTATGCAACGTTTTAAATCAAAAACATATTTAATAATGTTAATTGTATTGTTTGGTTTCATTTTCTCTGTGTGAATCGCGCCTCAATGCAGGTGAGAAAATAGTTATTTTAAAAAGAATGGCATCATAATTCTGTTTACCTTTTATTGCTCACGCTGTGGTGGAGAAACTGACTACTATGGAGACCAGAGGACTACCATTTAGGCCTATTTTCCTTATTTTATAGTTATATAGTGTTTTGTGGTGATTTGGTGGTGGTTGGCAGGGATGGGGTTAATGTCCTATCCCTGTCGAAAACATGTGAGAATGTGATTGGAGCCTTAATTGAATAATTGATGATTAATTAGGCTCAAGCCACATGGGATATAAGGGGAAAGAAATCCTTTGTTTGGGGGTGGTGTGTAAAGAAGAAGTTTACTGAGCGGTTTTTGTCATTGTGTTTCTACATTTTTGTTCAGTGAAGGCTCTGCCCAGCCTGAACAGTTTTGTGTTTGTTTAAACCTTCATTTTGGCCTGTGTGCCTAATTTGTTTTGTATTTTGTGTTACTTTTATTTACTAAAGTACGCAGAAGCACTTAAACTACAGCTTTTCTGTATCTGAGTCTCCTTCCCTGCCAGTAACATCTGGACCCACAATGCTGTCCTGTCAAAACATGTCAAAGGGAATTACTTGGAAAACCCAAGCACCAGCACAGCCCTATACATCTTATTGTTGTTCCATTAAAAGGTGAAAACTTTCAGGAAAGTCTTGCTGTCAAATCAAACTAACTTAATGTTTAATAAAGTAAAAGAGAGGTTTGAATTGATGAAGACCGATTTCTTTCCAAATAAGAAATAGGATTAAGAACAGCATCACTCGTTTACAATGGGTATTAGGCTTGTTTATGGTTGGTCAGTATCAGATTGGTTTTGAAATTTGAATTGGTTTTGGACTGAAAAAATCTAAACCATTTTATCCCTAAACTCAACATCCACATTGCTTAAAAGCAGTGCCCCTGTGAGTACCAAATTTACTGAATTAAACTGTTTAAGTATCATTAATAACAAGTGAATACGGAATGAATTGAGGAGTTTGGTTTAACCAGTTAGCAAACCTTTAGGTGAAGTAGTGAACTGAAGTGTGTTCACTCTAAAACTGCCAACACCACCAGTAACAGAGAATCAAAAACAGTGCAATTCTGTTGTCGGACATTATTTCCTTCCCGCCTCGAAGAGCCGAGAGTGTTGCTGCGAGGCAGGAACTGACAGCTTCAGTGTTATGTTTGCCACCTCATGAGCATAAGGCGCTTCATGTTTAACACATTGGTGCAGTACCTCCTTTGCTGTTGACAGCTGGAATTTACTGTATTAGTTATGAGAGGATGGAATCTTGCTGTCAAATACAGACAATCTAAATAGAAAATTGAGGGGGAGGGGAACACCCCACTTGCCATTTACAGTTCAGGTCAATATACTATAGTTTTGAATAAGGTTGTTGAAAAAGCTATGTACCCCTTTAATTGAGATTCCCATTTCTGTAATCTATATAGTTACATTAAATAAAACATCAGCAATATACAACACAAACTGAATTGACCCTCAGAGATTCATGTGTTATGCTGAATTGAATCATCAGCACCTACAATATAAAATATTTCTTTGCAAGTCTGCCTGTTGTAAGTCTTGTTCAGTACCACAGTGCTACCTATTGAATGAAAACTGCTTTACTGCTGAATATTGATAATATGTTGTGGAAGCAGAACCACCCATCCTGGTCTATTCAAAAAACCAATAGGTTTCCAAAGGACCAAACCCTTTACCCAGAAGTTACCATATAGCAAACCCATTCCTACTGGGCCTCTGTTGGAGTAAAATTTCACATAAGCAACTTCAGCATTACATATCAGCAAATACTGTACATTGATCATATGAATGTGCAACTTGCTAACTATACAATTATGTCTCTGGGGCACATCCAATACAAGACACAAAGTTGCTAATTTTATGCATCTCCACATGCTCTTGCTGTGCTTTCACACAACCTACAGGATACAGGTAAAGCAATGGGAATCGCTGGAGCACAAAATAGAGTTCTCTCGATAAACTGAACTAGTCTGCGCTGGATTGTAATTCCACGTATTCAGGCACCTAGGATGGGGAAAGGCACCGAGAAACTATTGTTAAAGAAAACATATGACCTAGGAGGGGTGAAATGATTTAGTGACTTGCTAGATAATTACCTCAGCCTCACAACAGGTATCAATTCATTGATATTGATCTTCCCAGCTTCAATCTAAACTTGTATTACACTCCAGAGAAATACTGGGCTGCTGCAGATTATCTGTTGTTACAGTGCTGGATCAGAGGTATGCTTGACTACTGCTGAAAACCATGCAAGTTTTAAAATTATTAGTGCAGTTCGAAATCTCTTGGAGTGAAGAATTTCCCTGCTTGAAAACAGGGAAACTATCTATACAAGATAAGTGTCTGACAGCTTGACTGGCATTTCAAAACTGGCTGACAGCTTGACCACAGTGTATAATTGCACATCAAAATAAATTGCAAGACAAATGCATAATGGTTTCTGATACAGTATGTCAACACATACAAATTATACATGTATTTATTTCTCTTTCGCTGTATTATTTGCATGAAGAAAACCTAATATAAATATCCTCTGGGATTGCAAATTTAAAAGGACAAGTCTGGTGACAGTTTGCCACATCTTTGTAAATTGGGAATTAAACTTATCACCTATTAAAAAAATAGATAATGTCGTATTAGAATATGTTATTACATTTTAAATGCAAACATAATTGCACATAAAAATAAATCACACAACAAATGATAAATTCTTTCTGCTTATGTCATAAACCATATACAAAATAATGCATGTATTGTATTTATTTATCTTTCGCAAATACTTGCAAATATATTGCAAGTACATGTACGAAGAAAACCTATAATAAAAAGTAGCCAGAGATAAAATGTAATCTTTGTAAACTACGTAGCCTAAAGTTAACCTATTATTAAATAACAATATGAAAAACATGTTGTTAATTTTACAATGACGTGTTTTCGATTTTTACTGCATATCGTAGCTTTTAATAAAGATCCTGACAACATTTTTAAGAGTAAAACAATTAACTAGACACATTGGAAAGATCGAAATAACAGTCTTCTTAATTAAAGTTCACAGACAGAAAAACTCAACGGCTTAACCTTGCCTTCAAGTTCTAAGATTCGCGTATGTGTAGAAAGGCTCAAAAAGGCAAACGCTAACTTATCTCCCAGCTAACTAATTTCCTGTGACGTCATTACGACAATCATGGTGTCGCATTGTTTTGACGGTCTTAAACCGTGATATACTGTCATACCGGTTTACCATCCCACCCCTACCTGGGAGTCAGCAAATGTAGCCCAGGGGGGTAACCCAGGAGATTAACGTCTTATTTGTAAGATAACATTTTTTAAATGTACAGTAAAGTGGCTGTTCACTGTTGTGGTTACTTGCAGCCCTTATGAATCTAACAGACAGTATACACAAAATTCCACGCCATACAAATCCTTTCAAAATGGTCTTTTTAACATATTTTGTTTCCATTTTAAAAACTATATATATATATATATATATATATATATATATATATATATATATATATATATGTCACATTTGAGACTATAGTGAATGCAAGTGCATAACTGGTACGATTTATTAAAGTATTTTGTTGGCTTCAATCACTTTACGTTTTTACTTTAGTTTCTTTGCAATTTTAAAATAAACTAAAATATGCATTAGACCAAACCACTAAGAATATGTTGTGATAATTATAGTCCACATGTTATTTACACCATTAAAAATGCAAAATATCTTTGGCTTTTTTTTGGGCTATAAATTGTTTCCTGAAAAAACAGGGCACCGAAGATTTATCAGAATCACTTGCTGTATGTGTGTTTGACAGCTGGGAGCAACTGATGCACAAATGATTTCTCCTTGGATAGCCCAATTGAGTTGGAACATTTCCTGATGGATCTTGCTTTGCTTTGTCAGATTTGAGGCACAGTGATTCAGTGACTGAGCTGGGAATCAAAACACTGTCTCAAGGCTCCTATTCCTGAGTTGTAACTGCAGGGCCTGCCTGTTACCAAATATGCTGTTGAGCCTCGGGAGTGCAGACGGTTTGTTAAGCGTCAGTGCTTACATGAGAGGGAGCATGTGGGGCCCTCCGGATATTGTTGGATAGCGGTAAAAAAAATGTCCATCCATGACAGAAAAAAACTGTCAAAACCAATAATTATCCAGAATGAGGGTACATGGAGTATATAACAATTTTGAAAAATGTCCAACACAGCAACAAAATAAAACTTAAGTCCAGAAATAAACATCTTACCCAGTCACTGGAGGATGCTAGCAAAATGGCAAGGCTTTTCTGCTGAACTGCACATGCCTGAGCAAAAGAACGGTTTGGAAGCAAAGATGGCTGTTGGGCCATATTGAGACCAGGCCTTTCCTAGCACACCATTTACCCCAGGCCAGGGCCCGTGTACTTTGTATTAATGATCCCAAAGTTTTAGCTGTTCAGTGGTACTTACAAAGAACCTTAAAAAAGTTTACTACAGTGTTTTCTGCAGTTTTCCTATGATTTTCCCATTGTTTACTATGGTTTGTTTTGTTTATTAATATGCTTTACCATCATTATTCTTTACAATGCTTACCTATGCTTTATTACACTTTGCGATGATTTTACAGTAGTAAACTTGTATAAAGGGCAACTTAGTTATTATTTAGTCATTTAGCAGATGCTTTTATCCAAAGCAACTTAGAGACTATGGCAGGGGCACTGGAACTAGGGGTGCTGGGGGTGCAGCAGCACCCCTGGCTTTGTATGGCTTCCATCAGTTGTGTTCGATGGCTTTCAGCACCCCCACTATAAAAATTGTTAGGGTGTGAACTACGAATCAACAACTGCTGATGCAGAGCCACAACAGGACCTCAGTTTTACGTTTCTTCTGAAGGACAATAAGTCAAACGTTTTGATGATTGTTGTAAAATTCTAAACTGATTGACAGAGCTTTAACTCATTTAAAGAATGTTTAATTTAAAGAGTTTAAATAAAGAGTCAAATTCAACTACCATTCTAGACTGCTTACAATGTCAATAATTAAAACTCCATCAGTATGATTTAAAAATAAAGGCAGCTTACTTCACTGGCTTACATGTGCATTCTGTCTTGCATTCTGCTATGAGTACCCTAGTTTTATACCACCTCAGGTTATTGTTATGATATGTTGTTTAATGAAAAAGAAAGCTCTGTCACTAACATTTGACACCCATGATCAACCTTGACCAAGAGAATCAAAGAATATAGCTTTTTACTGATATTAAGACAATATCTGGAAGGGTTAGGTCTGCATCATCCAGAAACCAAAAACTTTGCTTTAGGTCCATTATTTACAAAACAAGTCCTCAATCCCATGTTTTAGCAAAGAGTACTAAATTTCTGCTAAATTACCAAAGTTTGTCTCTTGCTGTTTTTTTCTCTGGCACAGCTATCTTGCCATCTCTGCTAAAATATGCCCTAAATGAATAATGCATTGTGGTTGCACCCCATGGGTAAGGGAGAGATACTACCCCTGTCTTACAGTAAATACATGAATAAATTATTTACATGTGATCCAACCATCACACTTCTTTCATTAACCAGAGTGACGTGAAGGGGTTGTGCTTGAGGACATGCTTCAGCTGTCTACATGGGGTGAAAGCTAACCACATTCCTACTACTGGTAAAGAGTCATGATGTTTGACAGAAACATCTCTTTAAAAGAGAGCAGGTCTCTAAACTCTCATGCCTTTCACTTTGGGTCAAATCCAATTTAGTCATTTCAACCTAGCTCCGCAGTGGCAGGACTGAGGTATTCTCACAGAGCTGGGGTGAATATCACATCAAAAACAGTGACAGTGTGCTTGAGTTATAGCAAGTACCACATTGTTCTCAAGCTCCAGATTTTTAAAAAGTAAAAAAATATTTGAAGAAACCATTAAAGAAAGAAAAAATAAATAAATAAAAACAGAAAATCAAGCATTTAAATTACATGCATATACAAAAACAGCCAAAAAAAAAAAAAAAACATTGTGAATTGAATAAAAAACAAACAAAAAAAACACTTGAAAATGCAGGTACTGAATGTTAGAGCATGACAATATACTTTTGCAATGCACATTTCACTCTCAGATGTAATGCTTAGTCTTGCTTGCCATTAGAGCATTAAAATCATTGTATGTCTGTTTAAATCCCTTGCATCCAAATACCCCAGTTTTCTATACTAAGCTTTGCAGTAAACTGCAGAGTTTTTTTTTCTTCTCAATTTTCTGGTGCACAAAAAATGTCCCCTGAAGAAACTGTTTCTCAGAGCAGTGCGCATGGTACCTGCAGTCGTGTCCTCCCAGTTCAAGATAGGTATTTATTTTAAACATTTAAATTAAAACATGCATTTGTTCCTGAATATCGTTGCTTCACACACACCCCCCCCCCAAAAAAAAAAATTTTTAGAAAGTTTCTTGCACCATTGGTCCAAGTCAAGCGTCTTGCTAACTAATCTTGTTAATACACCTCAAGGCTGCCAGGGAGTCCATGCTCCGTGAACCAATGGGATATTGAAGTGCTAATCTCCTCCAGTTAACTGGGAGCTTAAGCTGGAACCATTGACGATTTGTGTATATCCGGGTTGGGGTTTGATTGATTTGTGTATATCCGGGTTGGGGTTTGATGGATTTGTGTATATTCGGGTTGGGGTTTGATTGATTTGTGTATATCCGGGTTGGGGTTTGATTGATTTGTGTATATCCGGGTTGGGGTTTGATTGATTTGTGTATATCCGGGTTGGGGTTCGATTGATTTGTAGGAACAGGAATTAGTTTGGGGATTTTAGATCCCACCCAGTATAGGATGGAAGTGTATTTCTGGAACTTCCTTTATATTGTAGACTCAGAGTAGCGCTCGGTGATGTATTCGTGTTAATGTCCAGACTGCATCCAGAAAGCAGTGCGCAGCACCAGAGCAAGGGAAAACGTACATAGTGATGGTAAACTTTTTTTGTTACACTATCAGGCCTATAAATATTCCCTTTAACTACACAGAAGGTACCGTACTTTTTAGTTTCACTATTTAATGCTTACAAAATGATCATGTAGAAAATAACTTAAATTGAAAACACCACTTAAGCAGCACAGTATATTGTCAGAATCTATAGCAGGTGGCAGTCTTAGTACTGGAGGACTAATGAAATTCAGGTTTACTAGGCACTAATGCATTAAATTAATAAGGCATTGTGGCAAAGTGCCCGCCCCTGTGTGTATTTTGTGTTTTACTCTTTACAGAAGCCTCCCTTTGTGTTGTACACTTTACAGAGGCCTCCCTGCCTCTGCTATCCGTCCGTTCCAGCTAATCTAAAACTCTGCTGCCTATCTTGTCTCTTCCCTTCCTCATTTCTCCCACGCTACACCACTGCTCCACTCCCTCCACTGGCTCCTTACCGCTGCTTGCATCCAATTCAAAACTCTTGTAGTCACCTATCGCTGGTTCTACTTTTCTGATCCTTCCTACAGACTATAATTTCTCCCTACAACCCCTATGTTCCTCCACCACAGGCAGATTAGATGCTTCCCTGCTTCCAGATCCCGCTCCTTCTCCACCCTTGCCTCTCAGTGGTGGAACGACCTACCCACACCTCCTCAAGACACACCCGTTCAGACAGCATCTGTAAACCTCACAACTCGACTATACCAGACTATATGGCACCCAATTGTACCAGTACTTGCACTGAACTGCTCCATATTTTCCTGCATTCTACTACTGCTCCTAATTAGAAATACTTCCTGTATCTTGTACTTGATTTTACTCGTAGGTATCCATATTCACGTATGATCTTATTTGAAATCGTTTTTATCCATCTATCGTACTTACTACGTGCTCATTTTTCTATAAGTTTAACTGCTGTTAGTAGAACTCGCTCTTAAATGTAATTTACTCTATTCCTCATTTTGCTCTTATTTGAAAATGATCTTATATTCTACTGTACTTTATAACTGCTCTTATATGTGATATTCTGTAATGTGATACTTCATATTGTGATATTTTGTAACAACTGTAAGCCGCCCTGGATAAGGGTGTCTGCTAAGAAATAACACACTGTAAACTCTTCAAAAAAAAGCCTTCACTTAAAATGTATTAAACATAATGTTGTAATACATTCATCTTTTTTTTTTTTTTAAGCAAGAAAACAAAATGTAGACTCTTCACAATAGCCTTCAAATGCCAGTGAAAATATGCAAAAAAAAAAACACCCAGCAGGCTCTAAGTAGGGCAATAAAATCGATCAATGAATTCAACATGTAAAATAAAAGCCTTGCATCTCCAGTGTCAGTGCTAGTTCAAGTACACCCAGAAGGTGCTTTTATTGTCACTTGCTATCAGTGTGTAAGTATCTGTGTTGCCTACATGTGTAATAATGCATGTTTCAGTGTACAATCGTGACTGTCTGTTTGGTTGTGTATGTGTTCTTGTGCTTCAAAATCCATAAGTGTGTGTTTACATTGTTCAGTCCAGTGAAGAATGACTTCACCTTTGGCCTTTTCACCCTGTTTGTACAGTTAGTGCAATAAAGATTATGTAAATTATTAGCTTGCTTTGCTGAGCCGTCAAGATAATACAATTAAAAAGGTCAGGAGTGACACAGCTCTGAGTTTATTAACTGACAGATTGACATCCTTTAAGGGACAGACATCATTCTTATAATGGAAGTTGTTTTCTGGAAGTCCTGCTTTATCTCTAAATATTTTGCTACTCTATTCCACTACCTTCCACACTATAGTCCAGCACTTAATCAGTGATCTATCCACACTTACATATTTCCACAGCTAATGACAATGTCTGCCTACATGAAGGTTGGAACGTTCTTCACTCCTGTGCTCAAAGGAGATTGTCATGGTGGCTAAAGCTGAAAATCAATCTTCACCTGTACTAAGACTACATCCCAGATCATTCATCACCCTTCACTCTCTCACCTACACACACTGATTGGTTGATTAGGTTACTCTGTGTTCCATCACAATGTCCCCTTGATGAGAGGCAGAAAGGGTTTTCTTTATCCCTGGGATGAATTGGAGAATTATCGGACCTTCAACATACAGTGCGAAATTAAATTTGGGAAACAAATGTTGTGTGGACTGAAGGGCTAGACAGGCAGCAGAGAGAGAGCGAGAGAGAGAGAGAGAGAAGTAAGAAATAGAGGACCAAGACAGGGATGGAGAGAGGATATGTATTTAGACATTGGTCCCAATTCACAAAGCTTTATTCAAAGCCTTATTATTAAAGTTTGATATTCAGAAAAATGATTTGGACTGTTGTAAAAGAAGCCAAACAGTCCATAAAACCTAAATTTTTCCTACATTTTGATGATTGTGCATTTGGTAAGGGTTTTTGGTACTGACTTTACCCTATAGCTCTGCGAGCAAGCTCCTCAAACTCCACACAAACAGACCCCTGGGGCTGGAATTGAAGCCAGGACCCTGGAGCTCTGAGGTAGCAGCACTAACCACTGCAACACCATGCCACCCTCGGTAGAGAAAGATTTAAGTGAAAAGCTGAAAAAGAGTGGACAGAGGAAACATTTTTACAGTGATTTTCTCCCTCATGGCTTGAAGTGAGGAGCTGTATAAATATTCTTTCCTCCAACATGTGCTGTTTCACAGAGCTCTTCAATCAAACCACCGAGATATACATTATAAACCCATTGCCTTCCATACTTCAGCCACACTCTCTTCCTCAAAGTGGTTGTTGGAGGTCATATTTAGCTTCTAATAAGATCAGACTCTAAGGTGCACTGACTTTAATGAAAGGCTTTTTAAAACCACACTCATCCCAGCTCAATCAATAAGACTATTACATAGAACATTAACGCCTGTCATTTTTTACCGGGGGAGGCGATAAAGGAGGCATGTTTAAGGTTGCGTGTTGGCTATGAAATTCACAAGTTGTTTAATACATTTCTTTCATGGTTCATTTCTCTTTTGGAGAACAAAGTGGATTGATGTTCCAGTCAATAATTGTTTAAAAGCAGCAGGCATATATCTTAGTTTTGCAGTCACCAGCCAGCACAATTTATTTTTGAACTAGGCAGGTTGAGGCTAATTCACAAGCTTTTGTGCCTTTCACCTGTGGGGGTCTGGATTTGACAAAGGTTCAAGTCACAGTATGTGTGCTTGATTAGCCCCTTGTGTGTTAGTCAACATTACAAAACAACCATGCAATTCAGGGCAATTTAAAAGTCCAGGACTGAATGTTGTTCAAGGTCTGTATTTAGGTTGTTAGTTTTTAATTTTAATCACTGCATCTGTATTTTAGACCAGTTGTGAGATTTCAGGGGTGTGACATAAAACATGTATACGTACAAATATATGCAAGATATTGTTTATTGATGAGTCCCAAACTGCAGGCAGTTTGTCAACACCAGTGATTAATATAAGTATTAATATTGGCTACCTGGGTGGACAGTTGGGTTTACTTCTGTGGTTCACTCTGACAAGGAAGATCTGATAATGATTACATTTTTACATACCAGGAATGTTGTTTTTGATAACCAGATAACCCGTAACAAGTGTATATAGAATAGACTACACATAAATATTGAATATTACTAAACCACCTTACACTGTACAGTTACTAATGTATAAAACACCAAGTATTTCTGATTACAGTTAAACACTTAAACAATTCTAACGGTTTAACATTTGGATAATGTTGAACACACCCATGCACATAAATCACATACCACAGACAACCACCCTTCTTCCCCTTTTAAAAGTCATCACTTTTAACGCTGTGAAACACCAATAATGTGTGCAGTCTGGGATACCGAAACTACTAAGCACCCATTATTCAAATCTGTCAGAGCACAAATTTTGCAGTCGTGACGAACTGATGACAGAATAGATATTGAACCGTTTTGTTTGATGTTTCCTTAGTTTGTGCAAGTGTGTGATGCATATCAATTTAAAGTTGAATTAATTCTTCCTTGTTCTAAAAGTGAGGACAATATTAAAGTGTATAAATAAGGAAAACAAGTAATATGTACTTATAGATATTTATAAATAGCATCGTGCAATCATTGTGAAATACACATGCTGGTATAAACAAGTACGGTAGGTAAATAACTGAATATATCAGCCTACTGATTACATCATCAACAACAAATGCAATGATTGAATTTGGTGCATCTGGGAAGTATCAATTGATGCTTGTTTGACAACTCACTCTTGTATCACAAGAGGTATTTTTTTATGCTTTGGTTTTTTGTTTGAAATTATAACAGAGCTAAAAAACTAATGCACATATGAAATGAACATGTGTTTAATGAAATAGGACTGTATTTACTCCACTTGTGTGTAGTGCAATAGTGAGAAAACATTCTGTTAAATAACAAAGTGATTGTACCATTTGCATTACTATAACACCGAGCCAATTACGGCTGTTAAAGCTATTGTAGCCAACTACGCCATTTGGGGGCGAGTTCAAACCCAGGAAACATTATTTGCATAATAAACCGCAGGTCCTTAATCAAACAGGTGGGGGTCACAGTATTCTGTCTATAAAAATCCCAAGGCATTTCAGAAACCAGGTAAAACCGAGGCTTGATTTCTGTCGCAGCTGTACCAGGAAGGGGTGAGTGGCTGGAGATGCAACTCTGCTCAGAGTACAGGATAAACCATAACATGCAAAATGGGTGAAATTATCAACAAAAAAGAGCAGGTACTCATATGCACAGCAAGGCGTAAACATTTAAAAATTGGGACAATTTGAGTGTCAATGAATAAATAATTTTAAAATGTATACATATTGATACACAATACATTTATAAATACAAAATAAGCCTTAAATAACGAATCTATTATAATCAATTTACCGTAAACAAGGAAGTTGAAAATGCTGAAAGCTTTGTATTCTCTGCATGTTTACCTCAGTCATGTACTGTAATATACAATGCCAAGAAAAAGTTTGTGAACCCCTTAGAATTTTCACAAATTTCACATATTTCAAACCTAAAATGTTATTAGATCTTAATCTAAGTCCTAATAATAGAAAAAGATAACCTGATTAAACAAATGACACAACAACACTTTTTCAACATTTATTTATTCACAAATGATTCAACATTCAATATCCATGTGTGAAAAAGTATGTGAACCTTTAAATTCAGTAACTGGTGGCACCCCCTTGAGCAGCAATGACTTCAACTAAGCATTTCCTGTAACTGTTGGTCAGTCTCTCATATTGGTTTTGTGGAATTTTGGGCCATTCCTCCTTATAGAACTGCTTCAACTCGGTGACATGTGAGGGCTTCCTTGCATGGACAGCTCGTTTCAGGTCCTGCCACAACATTTCGATGGGGATTAGGTCTGGACTTTGACTAGGCCATTCTAAAACACAGAATTTCTTCTTCTGCAGCCATTCTTTTGTAGATCTGCTTGTATGTTTAGGATCATTGTCTTGCTGCATGACTCACTTTCAGTTCAGCTTCAGCTCACGGACATTTGGCCTGACATTCTCCTCTAGAATCTTCTTATACAATGCAGAATTCATGGTTGTGTCAATGACGGAAAGCCGTCCAGGTCCTGAGGCAGCAGAGCAGCCCCAAACCATCACATGTCCACCACCATGCTTGACGGTTGGAATGCGGTTCTTCTGTTCGACCGGAGTGTTTGGTTTTCGCCAAACATAATGTTTCTCGTTGAGGGCAAAACGTTCTACATTTGACTTGTCTTTCCAGAGAACATTGTTCCAGAAGTCTTGTGGATTATCTATGTGCTCTTTGGCAAACTTCAGATGGGCAGCAGTGTCCTTTTTAGCGAGCAGTGGTTTCTTCCTGGCTATCCTTCCATGAACACCATTCTTGTTCAGTCTTTTTCTGATAGTTGCGTTATGAACACTCACATTAGCCAATGTGAGAGTGGCCTGCAAATCCTTGAATATTACTCTGGGGATCTTTGTGACTTCCTTGATGATTTTCCGGTTTGTTCTTGGAGAGATTTTGGTAGGACAACCGTTCCTAGGTAGAGTGACTGTGGTCTTGAACTTTCTCCATTTGTAGACCGACTGTCTGACAGTGGATTGGTGAAGCCCCAATCCTTAGAAATGGTTTTGTAACCCTTTCTAGACGGATGAGCATCAATAACTGTTGAAGACCAAACTCACAAAGTTTCTGATCTTTATATAGGGTGGGGCCTCCCAAACTCACCCCTGAAGATCCGCCTAATTATTTAAACACCTGATTCTAATTATCCCCTTAATTGAGATGATAAAACCAGGGGTTCACTTCCTTTTTTCACATACCCTGAATCTTAATTACTCATTGTTTGTCTAATTCATACATCATTTTGTTTCAAAAGACATGGAATTGGTTAATATAAATCCTATTGGACATTTAAGAAAAGACTGGTTGATTCAAGAAGGCTATCATGGTAAAACTATGGAATTTCCATAATTATCATTGGGGTTCACAAACTTTTTCTTGGCATTGTAACACTTAAAGGGTACATCAGCACCACAAGAAAGATAAAACACAAACTAACCCTCCGTGCTGTTCCAAATGTATTTGTTCATTGTATAATAATCCATATGGGCCCAAACATTTGCATAGTGCCACACTACTATGTCCAAAATCATTGCTCTCAAGCATCTCATCCTAGTCAAAAAACATGACTTCTGCATGTACCCTACATGTGCTCTGAAACATACCAGCGCATGCCCAATGAAGCATTGTATAAGTTATATTACCTCCATGTGGAAACAGACTAGACTGGATATTTCTGGCAATATTTGAAGATAATATCCTTAAGGAACAGAAAGAAGACATGCGTTGAATTGACAACAGAACTGGCAGAAGGCACAGGTGTCGTTGTCCATCTATCAGCAGTCTAATGCAGCTTTGACCATTGTTCCATAGTCCAATTTCTTTGTTCTTGTACATATTCTAGCCTTGTTCCCCTTTTTTAACAGAGGTATTCTTACTGCAACACATCCTTTAAGTCCTGATTTCAAGAGTGACCTTTGTAATGTTGATTTGATGGACAACGACACCCATGCCTTCCGCCAGTTCTGTTGCCAATTCAACGCATGTCTTCTTTCTGTTCCTTAAGGATATAATCTTCAAGTAATGCCAGAAATATCCAGGCCCAAAACGTGTCATTAGTAACCTCACCAGACCATCCAAACTACTTTTTTTTTTTTTTTTAGTAGTTTCCAGGTGGTTTTACCACATTTTTCACCCAATTTGAAATGGCCAATTCTATTTAGGCTCAGCTCACTGCTACCACCCCCACGCTGACTTGGGAGCAGCGAAGACGAATACACGCTGTCCTCCGAAACGTGTGCAGTCAGCTGCCCGCTTCTTTTCACTCTGCAGGCCCGCCATGCAGCCAACCCAGAGTTACAGCGTCAGAGGACAACGCAGCGCTGGGCAACTTACAGGCAAGCTCGCAGATGCTCGGCTAGTCTACAGGGGTTGCTGGTGTGCAATGAGCCTAGGACACCCTGGCCAACCCTAAGCTCTTATCACAAAACAACTATTTCTGAGCACATCACCCAGAATCGAACAAGAAAAGGATTGTAACTTGAGTTTTCTTCTCTGAATTAATAATTTTATTGCAATATTCACCACCAGGTGGCGGTGTGTAACATGTATTGTATACCCAATATATACCAATTCCCTATGCACCCTCGCTACAAATTGTGTACCCTTATCACTCTCTATTGATAAGGAGTACTCCATCTGCAATATATTTGTTCCCCCATTACCTTTGATGTTACAGCAGCTGTGCAGTTTTTAATTTGGAACATAAACAGATTTCAGCTTTCCCTGTTTCTTAACTGATGAGGGGTTACTTTGTAAACACACCAGACAGTTGGCAAGCAACCAAAACATAACAATGTATTGACTCAAACGTTTTCTCAAAAGACATGTTACTTCAGCCTTTAGTTGTGGACACGATATGAAATATCAATCCACAACCCACTAGGTGGTACCCATAAATTTATTCAAAATCTTTTGCAGCCCAATGCAACTCTAACAAATATTTATCATCTATAGCAGCTTGTTTTGCTGATAAATCTATTTTCCTGTAGAAAAATAAAAAATAAAAATAAAGCTAATATGTCTAAATAGCACAAACACACAAATAGAGTAAAAAGAAAAGTGTGTGTAGAAATACCAGTGTCAGTCACAAAAATGTCAATCAGCACGAACAAAATTGGTCAGTGCCACTGAACTCGCCCTAATCAGTGTACTTGAATCGGGAAACTGCAGCTCTCGATAAAGTCAAATCTGTATCAACCAACGACACACTAGACTGGCCTTTTAGACTAGTATTGACTACAGGCTGACCATAACAATCTCCATGTAAATCTGTCACCTTTTGTAGAGGCCTGACAACTATATTGTGGGGCTATGCAATGAGAAGGATTAATCAAACCTCCCTGTGTCCCCTGACTGCTGTTTGCTTGCAGCCCCTGGAGCAATGCAATTAGCTCTGTATAGGATGGCACAGTAGGAGTGTTTACACTCTAGCATTACATCTGTCCTGACAAACAGTAGTTCATCCGTCTGCTTCGGTCCTCTAGCCTGCATATCTCCTCTTCTCAAATAACATTGCTGTTTAGTGTGTCCAAGACTCTTACAATTAGTACACATACAAGCATGCTTACATACTTTCTGTATATATCCTGGTTTACCACAATTAAAACAGTTCCCCATAATTTGACCTTCATTGGTGACTACTGGAGACACTTTTGTTTGAACTGCATTAGGAGGGAGTGTATCTGCTATTGATTCCTTCCAGGCTAGAAAGGATTCATGAATATCCCGACCCACATTAGCATGGAGAGGATCTCTCTGCAAGTCTTGAGCATATGTCAGAAGCGAATGCCGACAAGCAAGTGTAACGTGATCTTTGTATTTATTAATAACCAGGTCCCAGAATGTAACATCGTACCATTAATTCAACACGCTGCGCAGCACCACAGTTACGGTTATATATTGTCGCAAAACTCAACAAAACTCAAGAACTCCGTAGGGTGTTGAGCTTCCTTAGGCATACATTCTAGCATTTTACTCATGTCTGCTACGACACAATATCTTGCAGCTTGGCACATTCATTGGCCATACAATTGGATCGTTAACATTAAGCGGTGGAGGGGGTGTAACAAGATCTGTTGGGACAGGGACATCATGCGGCAATGCTGCTTGTAGCAATTTACAACAATCTTTATCAGTACTTGATCCCTGTAAGGAGCTAACCTTACCAACTAATCTCACATGGTCCATTCCACATAGTCTGTTCCAGATTTTCCTTTTCATCAGATGTTTGTTGCTGCAAAAGTAGTCTTGTGTATAATTCAGCTGTAATCCTGTCCAATTTGGGCAGTTGAATTTCATTCACTTCAGTTTGCTTTAAACAAACTCCCCAATTTTTTTAATAAAAGGCAGTCAGGGCGAGCAGTATGTGGTCACCACTAGGGTACCAGCAATGGTAGCCCTAGTGCAGGGGGATATACAGTACTGTGCAAAAGTTTTAGGCATATGTGAAAAAATGCTGTAAAGTAAGAATGTTTATAGTTTATATTTATCAATTAACAAAATGCAAAGTGAGTGAACAAAAGAAAAATCAATATTTGGTGTGACCACCCTTTGCCTTCAAAACAGCATCAATTCTTCTAGGTACACTTGCACACAGTTTTTGAAGGAACTTGGCAGGTAGGTTGGCCCAATCATCTTGGAGAACTAACCACAGTTCTTCTGTGGATTTAGGCAGCCTCAGTTGCTTCTCTCTCTTCGTGTAATCCCAGACACTCGATGGTGTTGAGATCAGCGCTCTGTGGGGGCCATACCAACACTTCCAGGACTCCTTGTTCTTCTTTACGCTGAAGATAGTTCTTAATGACTTTCGTTGTATGTTTGGGGTCATTGTCATGCTGCAGAATAAATTTGGGGCCAATCAGATGCCTCCCTGATGGTACTGCATGATGGATAAGTATCTGTCTGTACTTCTCAGCATTGAGGAGACCATTAATTCTGACCAAATCCCCAACACCATTTGCAGAAATGCACTTGCTAGGAACCTCCACCATGCTTCACTGTTGCCTGCAGACACTCATTCGTGTACCACTCTCCAGCCCTTCGGCGAAAAAACTGCCTTCTGCAACAGCCAAATATTTAAAATTTTGACTCATCAGTCCAGAGCACCTGCTGCCATTTTTCTGCACCCCAGTTCCTGTGTTCTCGTGCATAGTTGAGTCGTTTGGCCTTGTTTCCACGTCGGAGGTATGGCTTTTTGGCCGCAAGTGGCACTGCTGGACATCTTCCGATTGCGAAGGGAAGTAAGCATGATGTGTTTTTCATCTGCTACAGTAAGTTTCCTTGGCCGACCACTGTGTCTACGGTCCTCAATGTTGCCCGTTTCTTTGTGCTTCTTCAAAAGAGCTTGGACAGCACATCTGGAAACACCTGTCTGCCTTGAAATTTCTGCCTGGGAGAGACCTTGCTGATGCAGTATAACTACCTTGTGTCTTGTTGCTGTGCTCAGTCTTGCCATGGTGTATGACTTTTGACAGTAAACTGTCTTCAGCAACCTCACCTTGTTCCTCACCCAGTTTTATTCCTCTTACACTGCTGCTTCTGTTTCAGTTAATGATTGTATTTCAACCTACATATTGAATTGATGATCATTAGCATGTGTTTGGTATAATTGTTTAATCATACACCTGGCTATATGCCTACAAAATCTCTGACTTTGTGCAAGTGTACCTAAAAGAATTGATGCTGTTTTGAAGGCAAAGGGTGGTCACACCAAATATGGATTTGATTTAGATTTTTCTTCTGTTCACTCACTTTGCATTTAGTTAATTGATAAATATAATCTATTAACATGTCTATTTTTGAAAGCATTCTTACTTTACAACATTTTTTCACACCTACCTAAAACTTTTGCACAGTACTGTATTCAAAGAATATGAATCAATCAAACTATCAATCTATTGATCTATCTATCTACATACACACAAAAATCCAAGGGAGTTGTATTTTTCTGAGCTTGCCTCCCGCTGATCCAAGGTTTAAGTATGAATCAGTGTTTATCAGCTCACATGGAATAAAACTTTGCCAGAGTTTCACCCCAATAAAAATGCTCACACTTGGCCTAACTTGAATGTGTGTTTCCTTCTGTCTCCTCCACAGACCTGCGCCGGATGACGGCTGGGTTCATGGGCATGGCGGTTGCCATTATTCTCTTTGGCTGGATTGTCGGGGTGCTGGGGTGCTGCTGGGACCAGGGACTCATGCAATATGTGGCAGGCCTGCTTTTCCTCATGGGAGGTGAGTCTTCTTCACAGATGAGTGTTATTCATAGCTAGAACACCTCTTGCCTGTGTAACCGGTTGTTTTATGTAATGCGCTGCCTTTACGGATTCTGACCCCTATAGTTGAAATGAAGTTAAAAGCTCTGTAGCCGGGGCTCCCGAGTGGCGCATCTAGCAAAAGAGCTCCACGTGAATGTGCCTGCGACAGGTTGGCGGGTGGATAGAGGCCCAGTGACAGACTGCAGTTCAAAAAAATAATACTTTTATTATAAACACAAAATAAAAGAGCACAAGGGCGAAAACAAAGATATTTAAACACCAATTTCAAAACACAAAAGCAAAACTACAAAAATAAAGGTTTCCAGGCTGGGCGATGCCCTCACTGGATTAGAAAATTCAAAAAACCACAAAACCAAAAACAGCAAGCACAACCATCTGCTTGCTTCCTCAGCTCCCTTCTCTCCCTAATGGGAAGCTGAGGCCTCCTTTTATGTCAGATGGCTGGGTGCTGATTGATCGTTAATTACTCCAATCAACCCCAGCCACCTGAACACAATAAACCCAGGCAGGTAGGGGAATTTAACCCCATCCCTGCCAATCTATATAGGGCAGAGCTCTGCTCTGCCACAGTGCCCTATAGTCTGGGGATTGCAGGTCGAGTCTATGTCACAGCCAACCGTGACCGGGAGATCCTAGGGGGCGGCGCACAATTGGCCGAGCGCTGTCCGGGTAGGGAGGGCTTAGGTCGGCAGAGGAATCAATGGCTCACCACTCATCAGCGACCCCTGTGACCGATAGGGCGCCTATGGTTCTGCAGTGGAGCCTCCAGATCTGTGTTGTCCTCGGGACTATAGGTGTGGTGGCCTCGCTGTGGATGCGCAGTGCAGAAAATGACTAATTGGCAGGAGCACGTTTCGGAGGACGCGTGCTCCAGCCTCCATTCCTCGAGTCGGCGGGGGGGGGTTGCAAGCGGTGAGCCAAGGACACAGATAATAATTGGGCACACTAAACTGGGGAGAAAACCGGGGTAAAAAATTGGAGATGACCAAATTAAAAAAAAAAAAAGAAAATGCTCTGTAGCCAAACTTGCAGACAAGCCTCTTTTACACATGGATTCAGACACTTGCTAGTATAATAAATGGTAATATGTCCAGTGACTGCAAAGACGTGAATACAGATGGTGTAGAAATAGAAATGTAACCATTACCATTTGGGGAGTGTACCAAAGCCATCGCAAGGCTACACTCACTGGAATGCAACAAGGCTAAGCCGAAGGCTACCTTAAGTGATACCATACAGAACCCCAGTAACAACTAGATAGCACTAAAAAAATGAGGAAGAAACTCACCTCTAATTATGTTGTAAGGGTCAACGCTGAAGCCATACTCGAGTTTCAAAGCCGGAGTTTTGTGGATCCATGACATTCAGTCGATAAAACCTTGTAAAGGTATGAGGAGTAGCCCAAACTGCTGCATTGCAAATGTCCTTGACAGATGCACCTGGAACAAAGCCCACAAAGTTGTCATGCCCCTGGTGAAATGGTACGGTACATGTGTGGTGCCTTGCACGGGTCGCTAAGGTACCCTCTGTATTGTACACTTGGTACGGTACCCTCAGTATGGCACCCGTATGATGACTTGCACTGTGTCGGTACAGTACCGATGCAGTCATGTTGTTCCCTGTTTGGCGGGTACTGGGTCGGGAATGGAGCTGGTCAGTGACCTACAGGCTCACATGGTTAGAATTAACGCAAGAAGTAGTATACAGGGATGCCCACCTATATAGCTTCTGGCAAACCCAAACAGTCAAAACGTATACAAGACTGAGGGAAGCCTGCTGTTAGAGCCCTAACAGCCTTCGTAATGGTGCTGCAAGCAGTCACCAAGACAGCAGCGAGAGACTGTGGCAGAGACTGCAAGCAGTCTGAGCTGAAGCATGTATCTCTGTCAACATGTTTACAGAAATACAGAAAAGACACACACACAAGAGAAAAACTCTCACAGAAGACAGTAATAACAATATTTAAATTCAAATAATAATAAAATCATTAAAAAAAAAAAAACTTTTATCTTAACTCTGACCAGTGCTAGGCAGCCTGTAAGGAGAGTACCAGTAGCCTACTCAAGTTGCTTGATCCCTGGGAAAAGGCAACAGTAGCCTCCAGCTTCACACAAGGCACAAGGCCACTGGAGGTCACAAACAGCAGGCTATGTGCAAAAAATAACGTGAAGTTAGTAACACTAAACAACGGAATACATATTGTATTAATTAATGTAATACACAATTAGTGAAATTTAGATGCAGATAAAAAGTAACAAGAATTAATCTGTCTATGGCTCTCCTCATCTAGATTCAGTCCTGTGAAAAGAAAAATGATGCCGGTATCTGTGCGTGCAGTCTTCTTATGCCCTCAGGAGCGGGCATGACTGCGTCACAGGAGGTGGCATGCAGCTTTGGTATCATTTATTCAGGTTCGGGGTCTTCACGAGGTAAACACCCATACGGTAATGGTTACATTTCATACTTGATAGGGAACAAATGTTTACTCTTCAAAGAAAGACCGTGAAATGAATAGCACTTCCAAGAATCTTTGAAGAAAAACTAGGCCTCCTCCACAAATATTGTTGCTTTGTTGAATATTCTTTCTCTACTTCTAACAGAACAGTACAGTTGCTTTGTCAGCTAATTCAACAGGGGACATCATGGGACTGTGCTTGTTCTTAAAAAAAAGGATCTACAGTGGAGCCTGTAGGTATTGATACCTTCAAATAAGAGTAAAAAAGAGGTTGGTGAAAAGAAGTGAGCTGCTGGTCTGTTTAGAAGAGATATTTCACATGCTATGACAAGTCCTCTAGAAGCTGTCATAAATGCAAAGGAAGTCATACCACATTTTAATAAAATTACATTGAATGGGTTTCAGTATTTAGTCAAGACTTTTCTTTACTAAGCCAATCATCCCAATAAAATGTGCTTCTCATCTGTTTCTCTGAGAGCTGCTTGAAAATGTTTTCTTCATGCTCAGATCTTGTATTGTGTGTCTATATTCTCAGCAGAATAAAAGGGGACCTTCGATATGTTAATAAAGCTAATAAGTGGTTGAACAAAATGGAATTAAGTATTATTTGGCTGAAAATTTTTAATAACTGTTTCTTAAGTGTAAAAAGTAGGTTTCTTAAGGGAAAAAAATAGGTTTCACTGAAATAATGAAGTGTGGAAAACTAAAAGATCACTCATAAAACTAGGTTAATTAGAAGCAAGTGCTATGTTGTTTATTACACTTCTAACCACAGAAAATGTACTGGTAATGTGTCCCTGTGTTTTTTCCAGGCACTTTCTGCATCATATCTCTCTGTACCTGTGTGGCTGGAATCAACTTTGAGCTCTCCCGGTACCCTCGCTATCTTTATGGGTTGCCTGATGACATCAGCCATGGTTACGGCTGGTCCATGTTCTGTGCCTGGGGTGGCCTGGGGCTTACCCTCATTGCCGGCTTCTTCTGCACACTGGCCCCCTCTGTCCAGCCCCTGCCCCGCTCTACCTGCCCTAAATCCAGGCCAGAGAATGGCACTGTCTGCTAAAGACATAGATCTAACAAAACCACCAACACCACAACCACCCTCTCCAAGCAGAGAGGCATCTGTTCTGGTTACCAGAAGGCCCTTTCATTCCTTATTTTAAGGGCCCCACTCAAGAACAAGATGGAAGTCTCACCTCTGACCTTTCCTGGCTATATATTATAAATTTATAAATATATACCTTTTTTTTTTTTTTTTTTTTTTTTTTTTTTTTTTTTTTTTTAAACATGTTCTGTGCGCAATTTTTTTTTTTCTTTGGGCAGTCTTTAAAAAGTATTTTGGGATATTGAGGTACAAAGGAGAGGAACCCATTCTAACCTCAAAACCAAGTCAGATTAATCAGTAAGGTCAAACAAACGACATAAGAACATTGCAACTAATGGATCTATTATTTCTTCCAATGTGTGCATTTTCAGCTGTCTCTAATGGATGGTTCACACTGAAGATTAACATGAGAAAAAATTAGGAGAATTGTTTTCTGTACACAATCAATTCAGAGGTTATGTATTTATTCAGCCTGGTGTCTGGCGGTAGATAGATATAATGCAGTACAATGTACAGTACAGTATGATGGGATGTTGTGTAAAACAGACTCCTCAGAACAGCCAGAGCTTTTATTTGTATGTACTGATTTTTTTAAAAAATAGGATAGACAAAATGGCATACACGGCTGAAAGATGGCTACCCTTTAGAACAGACTATTGGGTGGTCCGGATACAAACTGACTTCTTTAAAAACACAACGGGAGAGAAAAAGGTGTTCTATCCTTTCATTCATTTGGTAATTAAAAACTAAGTAACAATTTGTTAGACACTGTACTGAGGAATTCTGGGAAAAGTGAATACATTTAGGGTTCTTTTGCTTCCTTCAGAACGCTGTCATGGATATGTTTCTCCGATGTTTTGCTGTCCAGTAACCAAGGGAGGGTTTGACTTTAAATGAACTGCTGCTTTCTCTGAGTGAAAATGTATAACAGTGGACCTTGTAAATATTGTAAAGAATAGCATTGAGAAGAAAAAAAGAAGAAACAAATATTAAAAATTTCCATATACAAAAGTTTCCACTTTCCAATCTACTAATCCCATTCTTCCTTTTTGGAAAAAAATGACAATTTTCTTTTTCTTATTCTGTTCTGTGGGGGTATGTGTGCTATTTTTCATTACCATTTTCATACAGCATCTGGTTGTTGGTGTTTTACAATCTCTGTACAAAAACAAACAAACATTCAATTGTATAAATTAACAGAGAAAAAAAAGGATTTTTCTAATGAAGGAATTTAATGGACCAGAAAGCTGCAGTATCCTTTAGTTTATATTTGCTTTCTTCTGAAATGAATAAAAAAAGTCAGTTGTCACCAACAGAGAAAGCAAAACTGTTACACTGTTACAGTATGTAACAGTTAAACACTTTTTTGTGTCCAAATTATAAAAGACAGAGACATATTATGAGTGCAAAACCAAAGCAAATTTTCCTGGGAGAAATAAAAATATCATAAATGTATATGAAGCAATGAGGACTTATTAAAGCTTTTGCAAAAACAAAACAAAAAAAAAAAACTGTTCAAAGTTATAGTTGCTAAGGTTACAAAATAAGGTTCACGCCTTTAATTAGCTTTCAGGACTGTTTTCACGGCTCCCCTTATCATTAAACAGTGGAACTTTCATTTCTAATACACTCTCTTCACTTAGGAAAAGCATCTATTTACAACACTTTGTAACAGATCACTCCTGCATGTTGGTCTGTGCTTTCTGTGCTGAAAATGGAGGACCTGATTCTAAAGACAAAGGCACCATTGTTATTGACTGTCTCTGTCTTGACATCATCTCCCCTCCTCCCACCTATCCTAATTGCTTGTTTACCTTGAGCCAATCATGTTATTAAAAACTGGTTAATTTAGGTTCACTACCAGCAAAAGCCAAGTCCCTTAGAAAAGGAATACTCATATACAAAATACATTGCAATTTATCAGTGGAGGGAGGGATTCAATAGAAACCAAGTTAATGTGACAAAACACTCCCACAATGAACATTCATAGAGTTGTGAATGTAAAAATCAACATTATGCTACTGCTAAGCCTTAAATTTACTTGGATAATCAATATTGGATTGGGTAAAATATTATTCTTTCTTTGAAAAAAAGTAAGGTTTTCTTCAGCATATTTATTAAGACATTTGTTCTCGATTGCAAACCAATATGATTTATCCTGCTTTCATTTTTGTTTGATTTCTGTATTTCTCTTTTCCCAGCCCACAGCTCCAATAACTTGGAAAGCCAGCCTCCCAGTGCAGTCCTTGTTATCCATGCCCTGCAGTCTTCAACCCAAACCATCTGGCTACACCGTGCGTAACTCTTAGACCACTGTCCCATTCCCATCCTTTGATTAATTATAAGACCACACCCCAATTTAAAACCTTACTCACTAGGCCACTGTTTCATTGTCTCACAGCTCAACCACAAGGCACAATGCCTCCCAGTCCATAGCTCCAACCACTAGGATACACTGCCAACCAGTCCATAGCTCTAACCTTTAGGATACACTGCCTCCCAGTCCATAGCTCTAACTACTAGGGCACACTGCCTACCAGTTGTTAGCTGTAGCCATAAGGCACATTTCCATCTAGTCTATCAGCTTTAAGTACAAGACCACACTGTTCATGCCTCAGTTTGGATCCCCATACGAGTTTGGCAGAGTTGGAGTCTACAGACTACATAGTCCTAACTGAACTTTAACCAGTCTCAATACAAAAACATATCCAGAAGCTTCTATTTTGGTCCTCAAAGATCCCTCAACTTTCAACTGTGAGCCTCCAGGGATACTGCAACTTTTGTTTAACAAATATTAATAAATAACATTCTGTCAACCTATTACACCAGTAGTGTGTCTGTTAAGTAAAAAAAAAAAAAAAAACAATCCTGAATATGTTCAACTGTGGAATGTAAAACTGTACAAATAAACTGTCATTGGTGTGTTTTACTTGTGTGCATAGTTTAATCAATATATAAGCTTATAAGATGTTACCTTTCTTTTCAGCCTCAGGTTAATATCTATATATGAGAGTAAGGGCAAAGCCACATTTTATACAGTATACAACTAGCAAGAAACACCTTAGTTTCAGCTAGGAGCAAGAAAAGTAATTTCTTGGTGATTTTATACTATTATTGCTTTCAGAAAACAGTATATATTCTAATATCATATCTCATAAAGCTAAGCAAGAATTGTTTAAAGATTATGCTCATATTAAATAATGGTTGCAAAGTAGGACAAATTACCTTAAAAATGAACAAAATTGCACAAGTGCACCTACATAGGATTCAATCAATCCAAATGGAAAAAAATAATAATTTGGCAATAACGTTAATTTCTGCAAATATTACTTAAAGCAATTCCCTGTCTTAAAAGTAGTTTTTTTGTGAACTTGACAATGTTATCACGTCAACTCACTTAAAGTTGCAGTTATCAAAGTCCCACTTTGTGCAGACTATAAGAACACGTTTTGCTTTCTGAGTGGTATAGCACTATGGTATGGAAATTGCACTTTCAACCTTCTATAGCTACAAATAATACAGGAACATGTATATATCGCTCACAGAGTGATGTAGTGGCAATCAGGTTTTAAGGGGGGAGAAAGTTTGTGTCCCTACTGCTTAAAGTCCAGTACTTTTGGGAAACTTAAACAAGTCTGCATTCTGATACAGCAGTATGTATGAGAAAACACCAATGAATTATTTATCTCATAGTAACTTGATTGTCCATCTTCATTGCAGTTTCTGTAGCAACCAAATCTCAAAATATCATCATGGATATAAAACAAAGAAGATTGAGGTGGCTAGGACACTTACTCTGGATGGAACAAAATCATATCCAGAAGGTGTCTTTACAATGGACACCATTAATTAAATTTGGAGCACTCTTTTTAGTCAGATTCATTAGGGTGTTGATCAAGGTGGTGTACTTGGGGATGAATCAGCAGTAATAACCAGCTAACCCCAAGAGAGATCTCACCTAGGACTTGGTTTTCGGGATCGCCACGTCCGTCAAAGCCTAGACTTTGGTGGCGACGAATTTCACCTGCCCATGTCCCATAATAATAATGTCCCATAATAAAAATAAATTCTTCTTTGGCAAATGCACATTTACCCAAGTTGGCTGTCAGCCGGGCTACCCTCAGGGACTGCAAGACGGCTGTGACCCTAGCCAAATGCTCTCGCCAGGTGGAGCTGGAAATCACCACATCATCAATATACGCTGCTGTATATTCATGATGTGGGCGTAAAACATGGGCCATTAGTCTCTGAAAGGCAGCAGCCGCACCATGTAGCCCAAATGGCATGGTTGTGAAATGAAACAGACCATCAGGGATAGAAAATGTAGTTTTCTCACGTGATCTGCGGGTTAAGGGGATCTGCCAGTATCCCTTCGTCAGGTCCAAAGTCGAGATGAACCTCGACGTTCCCAGTCTGTCGAGAAGCTCGTCGATCTGAGGAATGGGATATGCATCAAACTTGGCAATAGCATTTACCTTGCGGAAATCAACACAGAAGCGGTTGGTGCCGTCCTTTTTGGCCACTATCACAATAGGACTGCATCACTCGCTCCTGGAAGGCTCAATCACCCCAAGCTCGAGCATTACCCATACCTCTTTGTGAACGCCACCTCATCGACTTTCCTGGATCTGGTAGGGTCTCTCTCTAACTGTGATACCTGGGGGAGAAACAAAGTCATATTCAACAAGATTAGTTCTGCCGGGCACATCAGAAAAAACATCACAGAATTCCTCAATTAACTCGTGCAGATTTCTCTACTGATGTGGGAATAACTGTTCCCCCATCAGAATGGTTTGTATGCTAGAGGCCTCTATACAGGGTCCAAAATCTTCCTCTACCTCACCTGGGGCTATAAATAAGGCCTCCCTTGCCTGCCAGGGCTTTAACAAATTGACATGGTAAATTTCCTGTTCATTGCGGCAGTCGGGCTGCCGAATTTCACAATTGAATTTCCCTATAGCCCGAATCATCTCATATGGACCCTGCCATTTAGCATATAGTTTGGATTCCGTTGTGGGGAGAAGCAGCATTACCTTGTCTCCTGGTTGAAAGGTCAGAATCCATTCATTTTGGTTGTAAATGCTGTTGCCGGTGCTGAGACGTTTTTAGATTGTCCTGGGCCAAACGACCGACCAAATCCAGAAGATCATGGAGTAGGAGCACATGCTGCACTACGTTTTTGGACGAGTCTTTGTGCTCCTCAGCTGTCGGCCTTACAAGAACTCAAAGGGGAAGAACCCTGTTGAACTCTGCGGCACCTCTCTCACTGCAAAAAGGAGGTAGGGAAGGAGTGCTGCCCAATGTTTCTGCTCTTGGTTCACAAATCGTCTCTGCTTTAATGTTTGGTTAAAACTTTCAACCAAACCACCCAACTGTCCGGATGGGACGTATTTTTAACATTTTATACACTTGCTGCAGCGTTCGAGACAGAAAGTTAGTCCATGATCAGTCAGTATCTCTTTGGGGATCCCTACTCTCGACATAATCTGCACTAGTTCTTTGGCTATTGCGCAGCACAAGTGGATCTCAGTGGAATTGCCTCCGGGTATCGCGTTGCATAATCTACCACCCTAATATACGCATATACCCAGAGTCAGAAGGTAGCAGAGGGCCCACTATGTCCATTGCAATGCGCTCAAAGGGGGTGGAAATGATTGGCAGTGGGACAAAAAGGGCAGGGCACACTCGATCCGGTGCTACTCGTTGGCAGTCTGGGCATGTGGCTACATATTTCGACACTTCGCTATGAAGCCCTACCCAATAAAATCGAGCCAACATGTGTTCCCTCGTCTTGTCGGCTCCCAAGTGTCCTGCAAAGGGGATGTCATGCGACTGCCTCATGACCTTGGGCCGACACGACGGGAACCATAAATTGTGTTACAGGCTGTCCTGTGCCCGGGGTAGGGTTTACCCTATAGAGTAATTGCCCTTTGATAATGAAGTGTGGATATACTAGCACCTCAGAGCCTTCAACATCCTTACCTTCAACAGACCGGACCTGTCCCCAAACATACACAAGCGTGGGGTCATTTTCCTGGTCCCATACTAGGTCCACTCTTGAGCCCCACATGTGCGGTTTATTGAGAGGGGCCAGAGTAACATCTGCCCTGCAGGGTGCAGTAACCTCACCCTCTCAGTCACACTGCACACCGACTCCCTTCGAGTGGGGTTTGATACCATCTGCACTCTCCCCCACCAGCCCCCAGCCTCATTTCAGAGATGCACCTTCCCATTTTTTGATCCGTCTCTCTTTCTTTGTTTTCCTAGGTTGAAAAAGGGAAGAAAACAGTTCAGCTTGCAGGGGGAAAATCTCACCAATTGTTTCCCCTGCTTTGTCTGCCACAGTTACGCATGCGGTCGGGACTGCCTTTTGGATTAATTGCCGATCCTGTGGCCAGTCCCGGCACAGAATTACGGGTTGGGGTTTTAGGATGGGCTATGTCGCCGTATCCCCATGGATACAGGAGATCACCACCTTGCCTTGTGGCCGCCAAAACACACCACCTGATCGAATTAAGGTCTGTGCACACCCCGAGTCCACTAAAGCCCGGGTACTCACATTACCAACCATTACATCAATAATACAAGGCCCCTCTCGACCATTTCCCTGTTCCTTACCTGCCTCAGATGCCAAATTGCACGTTCCACGTTGCACTCCATTGCTGAGGGGCACAGGCGAGTGATGTGTCCAGGTTCATGGCACCTAAAACAGATGATCGGGGCAGAAGGCACTAGAGTTAGCGGTCTGTCCCGCTGCTGATAAGGCAGCGGGTCGGGGTAGTAAATCTACCCCAGTTAGGAGCCAACCGCTGCCTCCATGGTGAGGAGGTGGGTCGGCCCATTGGGGTCAGAGGTTTGGCCGGTTAGGGTCCCAGAGGAGGAGATGTTAGTGGTGGTGCTGCGGGCGTTGCTTCTCGGCTGGTGAGAGGAGGAAGAGGGGTCAGTAGTCTTGATAGAAGCCCGGGAGTCCCGGTGTTTGGGTTGTGACACCATACCCAGTCCTATGTGTCTGTGCCGACCACATGGCAGAACTGCTCCAAGACCATTGCCTCGCCTATCTGTGCACCGGTCTTTTGCACAGGGTTGAGCCAGTGCACCGTGTGGTTCCTGAGTTTCTGGACGACCACCCTGGGGCGGGTCTCCAGTGGACTCCGGTATTCCCGGAAACACATATAGTGTGTTTCCCCCGTGATGTTGAGGCGTTGGAGGATGGCCTGCTTGACCAGGTCGTCCTGGCTGGCCTTTTTTCATCAGCCATGGCTTGGTAGGCTGCCTGAGCCTCTCTGCTCAGGCAGGGGCCCAGTTGACTAGCCCAGTACTCCCATGGCCATTGCGCAGTGGTGGCCAACCACTCAAAGGCAACCAGGGGTCATCCTTCTGCGCCCATGCCTTAGGGGGCGCCATCACTGGTACCGCTGGTGAATGGTTGGCGTTCACGAGCCCGACCCTCTCTATTAGCGCTGTGTATCTCTCCTCTCTCTGTCTCTCCTCCGTCTCCTGTCTCTGTTCCAATGCTTGTAACAGCGCAGTGAGAATGGCAACGTCCATCTCCCGTACTGATACCACGGTGTGATGCAGATGCTTCAAACAAGGACAGACGCAAAGTTACCCTACAATGGGTATCGCCAGCACCAAAACAAGGAGTTACAGTCCCGAAATAATAATACAAAAACACAGACAAAACACAAATAGACACGTCTCCAGACAGTGCTCTTAGTGTAGGTGCGGTGCTGGAACAGTCATCTTGGTTAAGTGCAGGTGCGGTGAAGTCCCCAAGGCTGCAGCTCCCAGCTCTGTGCTCGATCAGTCTGCCGACAGAAAACACACAAGGTTGCAAAACAAACACCCACTTAACTCTGTCTCTCAAAACACTGTCCTCATTTCCTCCCATCAACCACAACAAAGGAACCGATCACGACGTCAAGTCCCCCTGAAGTACCCATAGCCCCGCCCTTCCGATAGCTCGTTCAATCACGTCTCCTCCAATTCATGAATGAAACTTCGATTACCATACTAAGGCAATGACTCCTGGTACCGTGATGTCGTCCCTTTCATGAATGGCTGGCTTCCGACTGCCCCCGGAATGAACTGCCAAACCATTCAGTACAGGGCACGTAATTCCTGCTGTGCAGTGCTCTCACAGGTCGAGAGGGAGATTGTTGATTCAGATTCATTCGCTCTTTGTCACAGTCCCACACGCATGTTTGTTTTACACCAAGATTCAATTCGATAGTGTTAACTACGTTCAGTTTAGCCTTCTGTGTACTCTGTTATATCAGAAGGCAGGCATGATTGGCTTACCAATTTGTTTACACTGCCTAGGTAGTTGCCAAGCCGTACTTCAACTATAACTCACAGCAGTGCTTTCTGTATCTTGTCACAACTGACAGGCTGGCAGGTAAGCAATCAGAAATCTGCTTTTCACAGCAGAGGAAGCCATGCAGAGGCACGCTGTGCTGAATGTTAATCAGCAACCTTTTAAAATCAATTTGAATAGAATGCTTATCGATAATAGTTGCTGCTCCAATTTCCTCCAGTTTTCTTGGCTTTTAGTGCTATACTTAAACTGCAGACATTTGAATCATTTGGGTAAATGACTGACAGCAATTTGATGTGCAAAACGGTGAGATTCCCATTTTTCAAATCCACATTATAACTTATACAGTAGCTCAACACATTTAGATATTTACATCCATCAACCTAGCTTGAATTGTTCAAGAAATATCCTGTTAACAAGGATTTCTTAAATATGTAACAAGTCTCTGTAACAGTGATTCAAGTACAATTACAAACTAAAGGATTGCTAATCAAAGCTTAAAATTAATTTATGGTTCCCTTTTATTACGTTGAGAATCTTTTGGTTCTTTAATTCTGGATATGCAATTATTTTAAATAACAGAAGAAAAGTCATGAATGAAAGAACTTTTAGCCAGTCAGTGCTTGTCTGGTTCTTAGTAGCTGATTGATCCGATTCAGCATCAAAAACACTGGTAACTCTTACCATACTCTCTCAACTCACCACGTCTCCACTCAATTTTCACCGGTGTCCTCTGGTTCTGGTTTCTTTGCTTTGCTTATGGTATTGGCTAGGGATAGCTTTGTCAACTCCTTTTAGGATTATAAAACCTTCAATCCAGTTTCCCCTAACCCTTCTTTGTTTCAGACACAGTATATTAGGTTCCCTGTCTTCATGACTCCTTAGCCCTGTGACTAGTCTGGTTGAACTTTGCCGACTCTCTCCCTGGTAAACACAATGCTTTAGATAAACTGCCTGCAACCTGGTATATTTGTCTAAACTATTGAAATTTGACCAACAATATGTGAAGTGATTAGGTAGCAGGAAGCAGCGATAACATTTCAACCCGGCATTGCCCTTGAAATATCAGAATATTACAAAGTGGTAAAAAAAAAAAAAATGGATTGGTTAACACTCCTTTAAAATGGTTAAATGTAATATACATATATATTACCTATCATACACTCCTATTCAAATAGTAGTTCGATAATTATATTCAAAATCTGCTTAGCTATATAGTTTATTTATTTAGCAGATGCCTTTATCCAAGGCAACTTACAGAGACTAGGGTGTGTGAACTATGAATCAGCTGCAAAGTCACTTCCATAATCTCATCAAAAATGACTTTCTCAGGGTCACACAATGAGTGAGTTAGGATTTGAACCAGGGACCTCCTGGTTTCAAACCCCTTTCTTTAACCACTGGACCACACGGCCACCTATCCCACAACCTCATGAAAATGTAATGTTGGCAAAGGGCCAAGCTACAGAATTAATTCCTTATACAGAAATATTGTCAAGTGTCATTAAATATGTATGTTTTTACTTTCCCACTGTTTGCACTCCTAATGAAATAAGTGAATCACCCCTTTTCTTTATTAATATTAAAATCACAGTTTTCTTAAAAAGAAAACTTAAAAAATTTGGGATCGCACTGAAGTTTAAGCTGCTGCTTTCCGGTACCTCATCACGTCCAGTGAGATTTCAGCTAGACCATTGGAACAAGTATGTTACGTTCCCTGCTACATACAAAGACAAATATATAAGTCTACAAGTTTAACACATACAGACTAGTTCAAGATTTGCAGTTAGCAAAGACATGGAACTCCAGGTTTGTGTCTGTGGCTGGAGCAAGGCTACAATGGTCAGGGGTTTGAAGATTCATCAAGGGAGAATGAAATGCTTGAAGGAGAAGGGACAAGGGCCTCGCGAGTCAGTCAAGTCAGTCGAATGAAATCCAGTAACAGGAAGCAAACCACAGTTCGCAGGATATCAGCACCCCTGTCACAGACGTGAAGAGGACTTGCGTGGATACAACTAGTGATGAACCTAATGATCCTTGCGAACCAGGTCAAACGAACCAGCGTAAGAGAGAAAAGAACGTCAATGGGCACAAGCCTGGAGTTAAACGGCCAAGAGCTTGTGAGAAAACTGTGTGGGACACAGTAAACACAGATCTCTGTTTTACTTTGGAAAGGTTAAATGGAACAGTTGAAAAGAAGCTGGATAAATTTGGGGACATCATCTATGCATATGAAAGCGAGAGGTTTGGAATTGAAAAAAAGGAAAGTACAAACTATTCCTGGAAAGTCTATATGGCAGCAGGCAATTGAACGCTTAGTTAGAGAAAGGAGGCAGTTGAGGAAGCAATAGAGAAAAACAGAACAAAGTCAGAAGGAGGGACTCAATCTGTTACAAAGGGTCATAAAAGATAAGCTTGCAACATTGCGCAGTGCTGAACGCCTACGGAAACGCTACAAAAATCATCTAAGTTTGAGCTGGGGAAATATTTGGAGGAAACACAGATTTAAAAAGGCAGGAGCCTATATTAGTTCCTTCAGATATCCCACCTATCAATCCACCCGAATACCAAATGGAGGACTGTGCACCTAAGTGGAAAGAAGTAGAGCAAGCTGTGAAAAAAGCGAGGGCATCATCATCTCCAGGGCCTAATGGAGTTCCACACAGAGTGTACAAGAGTGCTTCAGGAGTTCTATGAATCCTGTGGAAATTGATGAAAGTGGTATGGGAAAAACAGGTTGTACCAAGAGCATGGTGCCGAGCAGGTGGAGTCTTTATACCTAAAGAAAAAGATTCTACAAGCATCGGTCAGTTTCATCCTATTTCCCTATTAAACGTAGAAGGCAAGATTTTCCTCAGCATTATTGCTCAGAGACTGTCAACCTACCTATTAAAGAACAGCTTCAATGACACTTCAGTACAAAATGCAGGCATTCCAGGTTTCCCAGGATGTTTAGAACACATCAGCGTAATCTGGCAACAAATTCAATCAGCAAAAAAGGAGAGGAAGGAGCTCCATGTAACATTCCTGGATTTGGCTAATGCATATGGTTCAATGCCACATGAACTTCTTTGGCCAGCATTTGATTTTTTTTTTCAGCGTACTGATGACAATAACAAATTTAGTGAAAGCCTACTTTGGAGATTTGCAATTTAGTTTTTCAACTTCAGAATTCAGCACCTCATAGCAATGCCTAGAAGCTGGAATAATGGCAAGATGTACCATTTCTCCACTGGCTTTTACCATGGCAATGGAAGTAATTATTAGGGCATCAAAATGGGTAGTGGGAGGAGAGCGCTTGGCTTCTGGAATGCGACTACCACCAATTCGAGCATACATGGATAACATGACAACAATGACTACAACAGTAGCATGCACTAATCGGTTATTGGGCAAATTAACCAATAACATTGAACGGGAACGAATGCAATTCAAGCACACTAAATCAAGGAGCATCTCTATAATTAAAGGTAAAGTAGTAGATAAAAGGTTCTACATTAATGGTGAGGCAATACCAACAGTGTCCAAGAAGCCAGTGAAAAGTCTAGGGAGATGGTACGACGGGGATCTAAAGGACACAGTTTGTGTGGGATAAGTTAGACAACAAGCAGTGGAAGGGTTGAAGAGCATAGACAGCAGCACTTTACCAGGCAAACTGAAACTCTGGTGCTTTTGGTTTGGTCTACTGCCAAGACTGCTGTGGCCACTGACTCTGTACGAGGTTTCCTTGACAACAGTTGAGAAGCTGGAAGCTTTAATCAGTTCATACGTCAGGAAATGGTTGGGAGTTCCACGCTGCCTCAGCAGAGTGGGACTTTATGGTAAAGGAATACTGCAGCTACCAACCTCTGCTATAACTGAGGAGTTTAAGTGCGCCAAAGTCCGACTGGAAATGACATTAGTAGAGTCACACGACAAATGCGTAAGGGAGGCAGCACCTGTGTTGAAAACTGGAAGAAAATGGACGGCAAAGAAAGCTGTGGAAGATGCTAAGGCTGCCCTTCGAATCGGAGATACTATGGGGCAAGTTCAGCTTTCAGTTTTGGTCTCAGTTCAGCTCCTCCTACACAGCATAAGGCAACCCCAGATCAACGGAGGAAGCTGGTAGTCAATGAGGTGTAAAAGCAGGAGGAGAGGATCAGGTGTGTAAAGGCCATTTCCCAGGCCAAGCAGTGAGAATGGATGAGATGGGAGAGTGTGGAACAATGAAAGATCGGCCAGCAAGACCTATGGACAATGGAACAGAGCAGGATCAGTTTCCTCATCAGATCAGCAAAACATGTTCTCCCATCACCACAGAACCTAAACCTCTGGGTGGGTGAGGATCCCTCCTGTCCTTTGTGTTCATCACCTGCAACATTAAGGCACATTTTGACAGGATGTAAGGTGGGTCTTAACCAAGGACCGTTTACATGGTGCCATGACCAGGTGCTGCGATGTTTGGCCTTAGCATTGGAAGACAAGCGTAACCTGACCAATAAGTTGCCACCAGTTCCATCAAAGCATTACACACAAAAGACAATATTTTTCCGTCCAGGAAAGCAACCACCAAGAAAAGGTGTTAAAAACAAGCCTCGCCCAGGACAACTGGAAGCTGCTAGAGACTGGAAGATGCTGGCAGATGTTGGTCAGCGGCTTATTTTTCCAACTGAGATTGCCACCACTATCCTTCGGCCAGACAGTGCCATGGGAAGATGCTGTGGATGAGGCGTATGAGAGGAAGAAACTTCGGTATGCTCAACAAGCTGCTGAAGCAGAACAGCGAGGATGGTTTACAGCTAGTTTACCCAGTAGAGGTGGGTTGTCGAGAATTTGTGGCACAGTCTACAACCTGGTTTCTCAAGAGACATTGGGTTCAGTGGCCAAGAGTTGTATCGCACAGTGAAGAACTTATCTGAAGCAGCAGAAAGGAGCAGCAAATGGCTGTGGTTGAGACGGAAAGATTCTGGATGGGGATCTCAAGCACAATAGAAAGAAAGCAACGCTAATGTACAGGTAAGTAAGCTGGGCTGAGCTGAGTCGGGGATGGAGGGGGGTGATGCTGGGACGTCAGAATCACTGTTGAGCCCTCTTGAGGTGTCGTGGGCTAGTCAACGAAATACCGAGGATGGAAGGTGCCCACTTGAAAACCCCAGAGATGTACCCTACTTAGCTCAATCCAGACAGTTGTCATGCTGATGCACTGGGGAGACCACACTGGGTTGGGCCCACTAGGGGGTTAGCGTCCGCAACACAGGCTAAGCGTGTCCATCCGTTTTATTCGACTTATCTCATGTAATGGAAAATCATGGATGAACGGACAGACCAGGTTATCCATATTCTAAGATTCAGTGAGAGTCATTTTTTTTTTTTTTTGTTAATATCTGTATAGGTCATCCAGAGTAAAGGAGGACAAGACCTCCTGTGATGAGATTGGTTAATTAACCAAGTTTCACCCAAACATATGTATGTCTCTACCAGTGTCACCATGGTCACACATCCCCTGCAGGGATAAGTAAGACAGTACAGGAAGTCATTTGTCCAGGATTAAGCAGCAGGTTAACTTCAATAAATTATTGATGTATTTAAAACAAAAAAAATTTTGACTCATATTAAACTGCTTTACTAAATTCAAAGAAATGATTTTCAAAACAAGAAAAAGGGGGACCAGGGGTAATTTTGCTAATTAATGTCACTAAAAGGTAAGGGGGAAAAAGGGATCTATACCCTTGGTTATCACCCATTTAAGCTGCCTGAATTGCTTGTAGAAGTCACCTTATGTTACTACAGAATGTGAAATGACGCACCATTAAACATACACGCAATAAGCCTCCTTTACAACATTCAGATAATGGTCTGCTCTGAAACTGGGATGAACACACACATTGTGAAATGCATTTATACCCACTGTGCATTTTTGTATGTTTAAGGCGTGTCACCTATTACAATATTTCACAGGGAATCTCAGTATTTGAACTCAATGGCTTACATGAGCTAAAAAATAAACTTCCCCTGTCAGAACCCATTATACAGCTCCCCCAAAATCCTTTTGTCCAGTGTTATAATCCACCTCTGCAATCAAATGTAGATGATCTACTAATGCACCCTGGGTTAAAGCAAAGATTGTAACTTAGGTGGAAGCATATCAATATGTTCACATAGCTGTTATATTTCTCTTCCCTTCCCTTCCCCATAACAGGGTTTTTGTGTACATGCAAAAAAACTTGCCATAGAAAGGGCAAAAAAAAAAAAAAAAAAAAAAAAAAAACCCCAAAAAAACACAAAACATCAAGTTTTATCTTTTATTTAAGATTTTAGTTCCAGATCTGCAAAGAAAGAGGTACATTTCCTTGAGTTCTTCATTTTTAACTTTTTTTTTTTTTTTTTTTTTTTTAACATCAGGTTATACCCATGGTTATCTGCTTCCGTTTTTTAATGAATACTGAACAGTTGACAGGAACCTACACAGTCAACAAGGCGGAATTAAGGAGACCATTTAAAAAAAAAAAAAAAAAAAAGTAAGCTCTGGTGGGGATAAAAGCTTGAGCTTCTGGCAGATGATGTCACCCCCTCCCAAAATCCCAGAATGCACAGCTCCAGTAAGTTGAATAAGCGACACTGGCAGAGGCAGATACATTTTTATTATTTCTCCTAGTTGTTATCTGAACAGCCTTTTTTCTTTAAAACATTGTTTTATTCTAGAAAGGTTATTTTTTCTTGTTTTTAGCTAAAGTCGAAATTAAAATAAAATCAAATTTCTGTTCCTTTTTCTTTTTATGCAAATCACTCCCAACTACATGCCCTTAAATAATCAAATTTCCTTTAAATCAGTGTTGCATGCCAAACTCATAATGGAACAGCCAAAAAACCCACAAAACTTTTTCAGTTTACCATCCCATCATTGTTAGAAAATCGGCTTTAAAAAAAAACCAAAAAAAAAAAAAAAAAACAATAAAATCAGGGATTCCTATAGGCCAGGTTGCTGCTCTGCTTATAATAAATTTGCATTGAGGATCTTAGCAGACAAAAACACCAGACTTATACTGTCATTGTTTAACTCTGTGTGTTATCCCAGCTTACCCTTTATGCCTCAAAACATTCTGCAAGCCACGCCCTTTTTACAGCTTTAAAAAGCTTTATCATAGCAAAGGACTGCAAAAAGCCCCCTGCAGGGGATTTCTTCATACACAGAATTTTCATAATCTTCAAGTTTTTTTTTTTTTTTTTTGGTTAGCTTTTAAGTCTCAACCTCGTATTACTTAACCCTGATCCCTGTTCAGTTAACGTCTGGTTGATCCATATCTCTGTTTAATTAGTTCTCAACAACTGAGCTTAACGAGCAAGCTGCTTACCGAGCAAGCTGGAATAACCCTATTATATATATATATATATATATATATATATATATTATATATTATATATATATATATATATATATATATATATATTTTTTTTTTTTTAAAACCAAGAACCAGTGATCACAATGCTTTGCATTTTGTGCATGATAAGAAGAAAGGGGGCACAAGAAAAACAAAGGATGAAAGAAAGAAAGAAAAATATATATTTAAGTATTTGTTAATAGTTTTGTTTGAATGTCTGCAGATTTTGTTTTTTTTTAATTTCTAATGACGGTCCATGGCTGCACTCTGTATCAGGTCTGTGGGGGTCTGACTGGGGTTTCTGAAGGCTGTCTGGAAGCCAGGAGGCGGAGAATGGAAGCTGGTGGGGTTGGAGGGAGGTGGGTAAGGGGCCCAGCCTGCTCTGTGGAGAGGGACCTGTGTGCTGAACGGGGTACTGTGAGGGGGCTGCAAGGGTACTGTTGCGCTGGGACTGTCCATCTCTGTGAGGGCCTGCAGAGATTTGAGCCAGTGAGGGGGATTGTCATCTTGGAGAGAGTCCACACCATTTCCTGAAGAGGAAGGTACACCTGTAAGAAAGAGACAAAGACATTAAAACAGGGCTCTTCCATATTAGTAAATAAACCTATAAAACAATTGCTTTCAGATTTTATAATGGAGTGTGGATGTTTCATGAAACACGCTACGGGACATATATGTAAAGGCTAGTGGGTATTTTACTTGATCATTGCGCTAAATGTTCTCCATATTTTTGAAGGTATGAAATTGGAGAGTCCTACAAGCCTGCTACCACTATTTCCTGTTTATATAAAAAAAAAAAAAAAAAAAAGACAAAAAAATTAACAATTTGCGTTGGGGAATAAAGCTACTAAAAATAGGGCAAGCTGGTATACAAACTAAGCTGTACATACAAGTTTAACAGAATACATGTTTAAAACTTCTGTGTACGGCGTCTGTTATGATCGACTACATTTACAATGAAAAAGTAAACTTGATTTTTTTTATAGTTATCTTTTGTATTTATTTTTTAACATTTGATTTCACACACAGTATTGTGGTTTACACTGCGGGCCTGCCTGTGTGCAATTCAGAACTGCATGGTCTCCAACACTGTAGTTCTGTAATGGCTTCAGGGAGGGCTTGCAGTGCGAAAAGAATCAAATGGCTGACTACACGTTTCGGAGGACGCGAGTGCTCGTCTTCGTCTCTCCCGAGTTAGTGCGGGGGTTGCAGCTGTGAGCCGGGTTGAATAATTGGGCATTCCAAATTGGAAGAAAATTGGGAGTAAAATAATTAGCAACTCCATATAAATAAATAAAGTCAGAAGTCAAAAATGTCAAAAAGATCCTCAAAAAACAGTGTTTTATCATTTAAGGTCACTGCTACAACATATGCTGTTAACTTCATAACATCTCAAACAAGTCAAAACACATTACAAGGCACAAACATGCTACTGTATGACAACAAACTACAAGAAGCATGTTTTAAACCAGGTGTTGAACTTTTTCATAAGGCTTATAAAACATCATTTTACCTTGAACTGGCTAAATGTGACAGATAGTTTAGCAATGCTAAACATAAATCCATGCACGTAACCCTATCCTTAGTCCCATCTACATTTCACAGAACTTGGTTTAAGTAAAGATATACTTGCTTTATGAATGCTCGTCCAAAAATACCCACAGGTTTCAATCATGAATACAAAATAAAAAATAAACTAATAAAAAACACAAGAATGAAACATCTCTGAAAGTTTACTCTAACATATTGACTGGCTAGTTGTTAAGAGGGATACATGTCTTTAGGTAAATTACAAATAATCCACTGCCTTTCATTTTTCTAAAGCACCAGTGTAATAGTTCATAACAGCCCTCAAGTACAATTTATTTACTTGTATTTCAACCTAGTTTTTATTTTATTTTAATGAACTAAACAGGGGTGGATCCAAATGTGATGGCACTTAACTTGTCATAAAACTGTATGAATCGCGATCCACTCTTGTTTGATTGTGTTTGGATCAATCTTAATAAACGGTTAATCACAAGCAGGATTAAGAGCAATAGTTGGATCCATGGCTGTTTAGAATAAAGCCCATTCAACAACATAAAGTATATACCGGAAAACTGCATACTCCATTTAAATGCATAACAATTTCTGGTTACCAAAAATTTGCTATTTGTTTACATCTATTGCAATCCACTCAAATGCATATCTGATAATTGCATAATTCACTTAAATGCATCAAAGACAGCCAGTTGATTTTGTACGTGCCCGTATAATTATTAGAAAATAAACAAAGTCAAAGTCAAAGTGGTGCATCCGGTAAAGGCACTTCGCCCGGAGTGCAGGATGCGCCCTATAGCTTGGAGATCACCAGTTCGAATCTAGGCTATGCCACTACTGACCGTGGCCGGGAGTTCCCTGGGGGCAGTGCACAATTGGCCAAGTGCTGCCCAGATGGGGAGGGTTTAGGTCGGCTGGGGAATCCTTGGCTCACTGCGCACCAGCGACCTCTGTAGCTGACCAGGCGCCTGTGGGCCTGCCTGTGCGCAATTCAGAACTGCATGGTCTCCAACACTGTAGTTCTGTAATGGCTTCAGGGAGGGCTTGCAGTGCGAAAAGAATCAAATGGCTGACTACACGTTTCGGAGGACGCGAGTGCTCGTCTTAGTCTCTCCCGAGTTAGTGCGGGGGTTGCAGCTGTGAGCCGGGTTGAATAATTGGGCATTCCAAATTGGAAGAAAATTGGGAGTAAAATAATTAGCAACTCCAAATAAATAAATAGTCAGAAGTCAAGTGCAGCTGAGTTTGATGTTGATCAAAATGCAATTTATAGAATTCTAAATTACAGAGAGAACATTCTTGATGAATGGCAGAACAGACACAGACTTGGGGAAGCAGACGACATGGAGGCAAGCTACTAATCCCATTAGTTATGCAGTCCTGGCAAAGCTATTGATACCATTAGTAATGCAGTCCTGAAGTAATAAATATACTAGCCTTAATAAATATATACTAGCCTAACAGTACAGTAGCCCTGAAGTAACTGTACTGTTCATACTGTATAAACCAGTACTGAATGTTATACTTTATGTATTTCTGAAAAAATAAATACTGTTTGTTATAAATATAGTTATAAACTAACACCAGTATAACTTTGTGTAATTGCATACTCTATTATTGCGTGGCATCGTCCGGTGCATATTCTAATGACACACACTCAAATGACAAATTTGCAATTAAAACTACATTAATCATTTCAGTAGTTTCCTATACAATACAATATAGTACAACTTTTTCTACAAAAAAAATAGCAAAGTGTTCTACCAAACTGTTTCCCCTTTTCTTAAATGACAATAAATGCCACATTTGTGATACATACTAGACCTTTGTGGCTGCATGAAAAATTTCACTACTATGAATATTCAAATTCTGATAATACCAGCCACTTCTAGCTGACACATACTCTGGATTTAAAAAAAAAAAAAAAGAGTAGCATTCCCTGATGACAGAAGAGGATATGAATGGGATGGGAATTCACAGCCCTGGGAATCCAAACCAACCTCAATACAGTCTACAGGACTTAAAGACAACCTGTGTCCTCTATTGTAGCACACTAAGGCCTTAATGTTAGTTACAGTTCTCATATACACTGCCACAGCAGCGTATGTTTTAGGAAACCGTGTCTAGTTCAGTGTACTACAGTATGACACTACAGGCACTACAAAACTACTGTACAAGCAATAATGCTAACCCCAAGCAGTCCCATCCATTTAGTTTAAAAGTGCCAGTTAGCCATTATTCAGAAAATTCAAAATCCGAACGGAAATAATCCCTTTTTTTCTCAACCAGTCACTGCCACTAGTTTAAGTACAGATGCTTCTAGTAGTTTCTACCAATTAAGATACTTTCTCCAGTCTAAAAGTAGGCTTTGCATGGTTGTTTTTTTCTGTAGTAGTCGTCACAGGTATGATTTAAACCAAACCTTTAACCTTGAATGACATATGTCGCCTCTGGGAGAGCTATCACTTCAGCACTGCGTTGCACCGCACCATACAGCAGATTTAAATCAAACATCACTTAAGCAAAAAGTACAGTGCTTTAGCCAGCCACCATGATCCACAGTGCTGCCCTGCATGCTAACCACAGAACTACTTGTTTTCAATCCTATCACTGCAAACCCCATCCCTTTCAAAACTGGGCTACCCAAACATATTACCATTTTTGCGGAAAACAACCACATACTTTCTATCCAGTGATCGAACCACAAAACCGATCCAACAAACTTCCACACTGAAATATCAAGATTTCCCCTCACACCTTTAAAGCTCAGACCAGAACTACAGCTCCTAAGGGTCTGGATCTGTGTGTTATACACACGCTACATGCTCACTACCTTCCACAAGTGAGCTGCTTGGAAAGGCACTGCAGATCAGCACTCCAGAGACAGTGCTGCCCTCGCTCCTACTTGCACTTTCAGTGTGCATTTCTGAGCACTGGTGTGCAGATGTGGTTTGAGTCTCACCCCGGCGTTGGTTACCTGTGATGATGGCGGGGTCCATCCAGCTGCCCGACCCATCCCAACTCAGGCTGTGTGAGATGCCCCCTGAGCTTGCTGGTGCCCCTGTGTGGTTGACGCTGGAGGAGGAGGAAGAGGAAGAGGAGGAGGAGGAGGAAGAAGAGTTTGGCAGCCCCCCAAAGTTGATGTTGATGTTCGGTAAGAGAGCTCTCAGGCCGTCCTGCCACTCTTTCACGTTTAAACTTTCTACAGAACTGCTATTTTCTGGAGAGAGAGAGAAAGAGAGAAAGATCTCCTTCAGCATATCTACAAAAAAAAAAATAAAAATGAACGTCTTCCATCCCCCAGCCATCATTTCAAGGGGGGGGTTCGTTCAAAGTCGGTCATAAGAGTACAGACAAACCAAGCAAATTCTTAAGACTGGTGTTTTTCCAGGATTCATCTGAGAGAAGCACTAGTAAGCTTTATTCCAGTACCATAGATGATTTAACCAGACAAACAACTGTGCCTAAAGTGCCACGACACAACAAACACAATATGCCTAGTGCCACAAATTTCACTTGCAATATAGTAGAGATGAATCCCACCAAAAAAGGTAGCGGTGTTACTGTTCAACTTGCCTAAACTCTTGTGTGATGAAGTTTAGACTACACCTCCCCCCTGCCCCCCAGCATCTGAGCAGATAACACTATTTTCTCCTATTAACACAAACGCATGCGTACATTCAATGCAAACTGATTTTGTGTAATGCTGTTAGACTGACACATAGTCTCTACAAGACTACAACTCTTTTCCAGCAATATTTCTTACTTTTTTTTTTTATTAAGTTGAAGAAACATTTTGCGGCACACAATATAATAGAATATGTTTCTATAACTAAGCAATCTTAGTTAATGATGTTGGTTCCCATCTAGTTTCCTTAATGTTTATACTTGTATACACATTAAACACCCAATCAAAAAAGCCATCATAATAATCCCCCAATCATTTTTTTAAAAATTAGAGCAACATGAATACAGGCAGTCGTCGCACTTACGACACAACTGGTTCCTGGAAGTCGCGTTGTAAGTCGAAGCACATTTTCCCATAGGAATAATGTTATAAATTGGGGTTACGTTCCTGACTCTTCGGCCAGAAAATATAGTTTTATAAAAATTACCCACTATGTTGTATTCATGCAAATATTTATTTGAATCTTTACACTTAGCCCAGTGGTCATGCACATATTACTCAGACACCTACCTAGCTTGTTTACAAGTACAGACTCGGGGCTTTCCAATGACGTGTATGAGGAACAAATACATGCACAAAAAAGTCAGACCATGGCAGGTACTGTGGTTCGGACAACGAGCATGCACACATAATGCATGGCTCAGGTCTCGCCGTGTCGTAAATGCCGTATCAATGTCGTAAAGTCGAAGCAGGGTAATAATGCAAAAGAGTAGTAGTGCTGTGCGTCATGAATCGAAGCGTCGTAAGTTGAGATGTATACTGAGGGACTGCATGTGTACATCATTTAAATGTGTATTAAAATGACTATGAATAAGTATTAAATATGATATAAACTGACCTACACTGCATACTAAGGCTAACACCTATATTTGACCTGCATATTTTGACAAGGCACAATTCTAAACACTTAGCCAAAATGTCTAAACTCTAAACTATTAACACTAGTCTAAATAAACTTCTAATATAAAATGCAGTGATTAAAAATAATAACAATAAAATTCAGCATCCTGATTCTATAAATGTAATTTCATGTATCCTGATTATTTTTCTTGGCTGTCTTATTTTTCCTATTTAAAAGTAATCTACATATTACAATAACTTGACCTATTCCTTCCACATTACATCCACTCTAGGCCTCATTCTCTAAACCTTGCCAATTCTGTAAATTATATATCAAATGGCCTGAAAACTTGTAGCCTGCCTGTTGATACATTTTAATTTTAGTACATAGAAAGACTTGTCATAGACTCGGCCATTAAGTAGCCCACTCTTCCCTTCCAATAAATAAATAAATAAATAAATAAATCACAGGATAACCTTTGCTTTGTCAGCCTCAATTACCTTTGTAGACAGCTCAAAAATATGAACATAAACATCAGCAGGCAAATTGCCTACATTAAAGCAGATTGTCTAAAAGTACTTCTGCCCTGCCATGATGCATCACACGTATGCCACCACCAATCCAGCTGTGCAGACAGAAATTACTGTCGACACAGAGTAAGTGTATGGGCCAGTTAAACTCTAGCCAGGGCAGCATGAACTCAACTACAGGTGGAAATGTGACATTAAATACTTGATTTTCCTTATCAGTATCTCATTTCCCAGTGGTATTCAGTTTGGGCAAATTACAAATGCCCCCCCTCCAGATGTTATTGTTTAGACACCCCTTACACAGCCAGGACTCCTAAGGTCTGTTTTAAAACTCTATCCAGTGCTCCAGATAAGGGGAGCACCGTTGTAATTCCGACTGAAAAACCGCCATTTACTTACACCTGTGGGGAAAAAAAGAAATGACCTCTTTCGCTTTAACGGTAGTACAGAAAGGAAGAGTTTAGTTTTTCTGTGACCGTCAGAAGTTTCTACTGGTGCACTCGAGAATGACCAATTCATGTCACAACCAATAACTGTCTAGTTTATGTAAATGTTAAAAAAATAATGATACTAGACCCTCCTTCCTCTTTATTACCACGGTTTGAAATACCTACAGCAGACAGAATACAGTTGCAACAATTTAAAACTACATATTAATAAAATGAAAGAAGAAAAATGCAGAAACAATTACGTAGAGAGATTAAAAATAAAGAACATACAGTAAATCAACAGAAAATAACCTAGTAGTATGGCCTGATTTATGGCTACTGGACACATAGCATTTTTAATTATTTCAAGCCAGTTAAACTAGTAAACTGGACAATGCATTTGCTAAAAGGAGGTTCAGGTTTGTGTGTTTTTTAATTTTACATTATCGTGCCTGCTTAAGGTTGTTGTTTAAAATTAGGGATGGGCACCAATATTGACATTTTGATATGTAATATGTATTGCGTATGTAATAATTTCCATATTCCGATATCATGGAATTAAAATTCACGTATGCTCTCAGAGACATATTATATTTGCTAAAAATATAAACACAGTATAACCAAGTTTATATTAATACACAACAAACCATATACATACCAATCACGGTCAGTCTCATAGGCAAACACCACACACTAAAGTATTATTTAACCATTGTGTACACTACTTGCACCAAGTGACATCACATTTCAGGATACTGGTATCTAAATTTCCATTAAATAAGTGGTTTATTTGAAATCCTGTTTACATCTTTTCCTCTGCTATATTGAACGGTTTTAAAATAGTAATTTTTTTTTTTTTTTTTTTTTTTTTTTTTTTTTTTACTTGTTTAATTTCTGCGAGAAACTATGAGTTGTAGTTCAGGCACAACTACAAAAGCATTTAAATATCTGCTGGTCACATAGGCTTTATTTAAATGATTAACTTTAATATCCAATTGCTTTAACAGACACAGACAGAACCACCCTTATCTATTAATTAATGTAAAGCACTGTTGATCAATATCTTACAAACACCCTGACAAAGCAATGCTGTCTGATTGTCAAATGATCAAAGGGGGGCATTTGCATCAGAACGGGAGGCCAGACAGCCAGACTTCTGGCTGACTGGAAGATGTGTTGAACCAGGTTGCAAAGGAGGGGTACATCTTGTGGCGAAGGGCACGGTACAGTTGTACAGTACACAATGAAGATTATAAAGAATTTGTTTTTAATGTTCACCCTTCGCATCACCTCATTTAAAATCATTAGAAGCATAAATTGTTCTCACTCTTATGTATTTAAACTAATACTAGATTAACCAACCTGCCCCAGAGTAAAAACAACTTCTGTATAATCAAAAATATCTCGAAGTGTTTAGCACCAAAAGAAAGGTAATTTATTCCAGGTTAAATAAAAAATAGTTTTTGATCAAACTAGGAAACTTTAGCGAGCGTCATAGACCTTTAAATGTCCAGATTGTTGAAATTATGGTAATACAATTTTAAGGCAGAAACAGGGAGGAGACCTTGATCCCACACCTAGCCCATGAGAACAACCAGTGGGAAGTTTGAATTCTGCCTTTGTGCAAAGAGAATCAAAAGGCACAACACCTTTAATTTACTGCTCCAGTACGTAAATACCTTTGCAACAGATTATGCTGAAATAAGGAATCGAAGCAGCTCTCTCTGTCTGGTTGGTGTGATATTAAGCATGCTTATTAGTTTGGATGCAGAATACATTATTCTTTGTACCTTAGTTTTTAGTTTTGCATGTGATATTGATTGCTCATCATAACATTTTTGCATGTAATATTAATTGTATAATTGTGTAACTTACTTATCGTAATATCCTGTGTGCCACGTTAGTTGTGTAATTGGCTGCATGTTTAATAAATTCATTGCTTGGAAAATTCCTAGGAGTATATTCATCCATGTGTATCAACCTCATGATTTCCATTACGAGAGTAGATGTTAAAACTTAATACTGATTTGAACTCGGCTCTCACCAAGATAAGCACCAACCAAGTCGTAGCTTTACAGTAAACTAATGTGATCCATCTGCATCTCCATCCATTTGCGTTTCTTTCCATCTGACGATGTAGCTATCCTTCTGCCTGGTGTTGATGGCTGAAGTGTAATGTTGGCTCCAGGGATCAGATTATTTTGCCACCCCAGCGCATCAGCACACACAATGGCTGCGATATACATGGCTGTGTATCAGCCTCAAATAATGAACAGTATTTGATTATTCATGTGAGTGGCTACAGAGCTTTACGTTAGCGTATAGACTTCAGCAGTTCATTACTTTATTATTATTATTATTGCTATTATTAATGTATTTTTTAAATGGTGATTATTGATCACTGATCATCTGTACTTACAAGCTTTGATTACATTGGTGAATCGATGAATCAAATTAGAATCCAGTATGAAGTCTCCTGTTGCCGGTTTGCATTAAAACCTCTTGTGTGAGCGCGCTTCTTTTAGTGCTAGTATAGTAGATTAGCACGTTGCTAGGATACACTCTTTGGGCCTTTACATTCATGTTGGACAAGCCAAATCAGAAGTAGGCCTATTGTACTATGAGCCCTAGTCACGTTTTCATGATTTAAAAATTAAGGCTTTTTCTTTTTTTTTTAAATCTATTAAAGATTTAGCTGTCCACTCAGAGAAGAGGGATGTAGCGGGGAGTGTTTTAAGCTCGCTGACACTTTGCTTCCCAAACTGAGTGCAGATGAGAGGAGGTGTCTGTTAGAGAGTGACTGAAAGTGAACGACTTTCTACAACGATGGATATGCCTCAATGCTGCCCCTTACAGGAGAGGGCATCTTTAACCTCATTATTTATTTTTTATATTTCACAAACAGGGTTGAACTGCGACAACTCATTTCAAAGCTTTGCTAAAGCAATGTTCATTTTAAATATTATAATATGGTATGCTATAATACAGCATTCAAGTAAAGTTCAGTTCAAGCTAAATTACATTTTGATTTACATGAATCCATGGAAAGGCACAGAACGCCCAGAGCCATTCTGCCAAATGTCATAAATATAAAATGGCATTATACAGTTCTTTCTTCTTTCTTTTGTGGTTAGCCGGCTTTTCTGAGGGGTGTCCTGGAAAAACTTAATAATCATTTAATTACATTTCCTTTAGAACCTGTCCTTGAATAATATTACCAACCAAATACAATTCTGAAAACTGAAATGTTTGTTGGTTATTATTTTATGGAAATATTAAGCACAATTAGGGCATATCAAGTTTTTCAGAAGATCCTTTGACCCTTTATTAAATTAACTTTTTCCGTCCTAAATCCACAATATTACAATAGTAAAAATGGACATAAAGGTCGACAGAGAAACCGCCATACAGTACAACCTAGACTCTGATACTCTCAACCTGTGCTAAAAAATTGCACAATTAGAAAAAGGATTCTCTTCATTTATGTAAAATGTAAATATGCACACCTTCACAATATTGACAGAAATATACCCCCCCTATAGAAGAAACAAACTCTGTAAATCAAATTCTCCCTCTAAAGCAATGTTTTTTTTGTTTTGTTTTTTTTAAACCATGACATTATTTTGCATTGATGGTCCATTGTACTGAATTTGTTCTTGGAGTAAAACTGTGTGCATTTTACTCTGCAACCACCAAGCAATTTTCTCCTTTCAGTTAAACATGTCATCCCCCTTTACTAATGCAAGGAATTCCCTCCCAACAGGATATAGTATACTCCCTACAGTAGCTCATCCCTAAACCAAGTTAATGCACAACCTGCTCTGAAGATACATGCTCCCAGTAGCAAGCACAGGAACTACTAAAGCTGTATGCCCTGACAAACCACTGGAATTTGATTTGTTAGTATCAGTCGTCCACCCCCCCCCACCCCCCCCGAACACAGATCTTTACACCACTGTTCATGCAAACAGCATAGGATGTCTATAAACAGCAGTCAACTTGCTACCAAGGTACTTCCTGGGATTATTCATGTATTCTCCCCTCAATCAGCTTCAAGATGTATAGTAACCAATGGAAATTTGTGCTCTCTCTCAGACAGCCTATCAATTTGCAGAGCAAGGGCAGCAACAGTCAAACCCTAGCTGTCTCAGGCAATCAGGACAGGGACTGTGTTCAGGCAGACCTTATACAATCCCAACATCAACATCAAGCCACAAGTCTTGATGATGGCACTTGTTTTGTTTTCAATGGAAACCTGAATAGAGGATAGGGAGGAAACCTTCCTGGACACCAACATTTTTTTATTTAAAAGTTAAAGGCGAGAGTCCCATACTGTTTTTGAAAGTTGTCATATAATATGATATGATTGATAGTAAGCACTGATCTTGCTCTTAGACAGGTATGTGACATATGTATTGTTAACTGTTTCTGAAAAAAAAAAGAGTGGCCACAAAATGTAAAATTTTAATTATCCCATGAAGATGCAAGCACCTCGTTCTCAGGGACATACTGACGTAATGAGACTAAGATTAACCCTCAAAAGACAGGTGACGTCTAAATGTGAAGCATCCCAAAACGCATGCTCCATTTATTCTACCTCAAAAATCCTCAGGTTTACGTGAAAACCAACTGGAAGATTTTCACGTGGGCTCTTGCAATTTATTGAAGGTGTCCACGTAACATAGTACCCTCAACTGCTGCCGCCACCACCACTTTCTGCACAGCAAATGGGAGAGTTTAGCTCTTGAGGGATAGGATCAGACAGCAGACAGTTGGTAGTTAAACATGAGCATTGGCTGTATGCCTTATTATGAAGCATACACAGGCCAGAAGAAACTGAAGGAACACAGTGCACTCCATAATGCCATTTCTCTTGCAGGTTTTACAGCTAAAATGTTTTTAGTCAGTTTTCTACAGTCTCAAAATTCAGTCAGCCTTCTGTTTACATTGTTCATTTATCACTATTACTATGTGAGCTAAATTATAGGCAGGCACCTAACACTATTATTCAAGAGATTATCCCCCCCCCCCCCCCCAGATAAAAAGAAAAAAAATCAGACAACAGATGCAGATGACATTTTTTACATGGACTTAAAATGGAACACGTTAAAATAAAAACACCATGACAAAGTAAAACCTCACATCATTAAATCTGCTGGTTTCCATTTCCCATTGATGGAACCGGTTAGTTATATGATAGCAACTCCGAGGTTTTTGTATTCAAACTGCTCGTTTGCTGGCCAGTATTGAACTCTGTGTTGGCATTCCTTGTTCTAACATCTTTGTGACTTGCATGCTTTCTGTACTGAATTGACTTGCTCCAAGATTCACTAGCCATTCAGGAATCCAGCTACAAAGGGGAGAGGATACACTACCAATTGTAGCCCTGTAAACAGGACAACAATGTGAAGATAACATGATGACAGCCAATCAGCTTGCAGATACGTGCAGTGTGTACTAAGAGGATGATGTTAACAATTGAGCTGTGCTACCACCCTGTGGTGAATCAGAAAATTGCAACCTAAAGGTTAAACAGGAATGAAGACCCAAACTGATGCATTGAGGGGAGAAAATGCTACTTGAAGAATGGGCTATTACAGTGTATTCTCAAAATCAGGTTTAGTTTGTACACAAATATATTTCATGTGGGTATATTTACTATATTCAGATAACCTTTGGTGTATTCTACTTTATCAGAAAGCAGATCCAGTTACCACCTAGTTTTAGCTTTCCTCCACCTTGAAACCTGCTTGCCACAATAAAATAATCAAAATTAAAAAAAAAAAAAAAAAAAGCATTTCTTGCAGATTTTCTATCATTATGTGAAACTGAATACATTATACCATTAACAATATCTGACCTATTTGAAATGTCAATTGATGGGAGTAAAGACCATCAGTGTCTTGGTACTAACCATGTCCATCAGGGATTAAATACTGCATTGCAGGCACAACTGCATCTGCTACCATGACACTCAGTTGTGACACTCAATGTGTGAACTTGGCTTACCCAGTCATTAGATACAATGCAACTGAAGCTTTCCAAAAACACATTCTCTCTTCATATCATAGTCTTGCTGCCCTATGTGTCCCGATACCACCAGTTTCTTCTCTACAAATCACATGACCTTGTCACAATCCAACGTGTTTAGTCTTTATAACACGATACAGAAAAGGATTTTAAATGCATTCTCAAAACAGAAAATGTTTTTCATTGATTGGGTTCAAATATGGTCCTATGGGATTAAATTGACCGACCACTGTTCCTACAAGTTTATTCTCAACTCAGTAGACAAAATAATTTAACTCACTATAACTACTCAAAGACTCACTCTAAGCTATGCTAAATCATATTAGCTACAGATACCTTAACCATCACCTCCCTTACAGACACTTCTATTTGTGTTTGATTACAGCACACATATAGGTAAACTGGTTTGTGTTTTATTAAGGTGCTATTCATTGATTAGTCACAAAACACACAAGCATAGTAAATGCAGCTACCTTAATAATAAACTGGCCTGCTCACAAAAGCATCTAATTTAATGCAGCTTCCAGATACCTGGCTGCAGTATTTCTTTTGTTTGTTTTGCCCAGTTTACTGCTTATTCCAGTTTCACAATAATTCGGGACCTCAACTAACATTTTATCTTCTTTCAATGTATTTTCATTTGGCTGTTTTAGTCAGTTTAGCATTATTTAATTTTTTATGAGGTCTACACAGAAAACTAACAGAACTGACAAATGAGAAACAAAGAAATCCAGTAGCTCTTTACTACCAGAGGTCCAGCCTAACCAAGCCAGATTACAGCTTTGCCCCACTAGACCCCTTAACCCAATCTGCAAGGGGCTGTATGTCAGGAACTTAACAGTAACAAGAGTAAAGTTTGGATTTTTCTCAACACAAGATTTCTTTGAGTGATCAGTGAGGGTCAAGCCACCACTTTTACACTGAAATGAACACACTGTTTTAAAGGATGTCTGTATTTTGATACAACAATGTTAGATCAATTGAATAGAACACAATGTCTCCAGAAAAACTATTTTAGGAGCAAATGTGTCCTATGCCAAAAAAACTGGTCTCCCACTCCAATTGTTGGGTGCCACTTAGAAGCAAGTTGGTTGCTACCATATTCAACGGCTAAAATAAAGCCTCATCTTGTTTAGACACTAAAGTGATCCAATAACAGTAACTTAATGTTTGTAGTCACTTGTTTGTTGCCTCATTCTGCCAAAAGGTTAATCTATGCAGCTGATGACTGCAATGAACTCAGCCTGTTTACATATTAGATATTTTGCATATGTTGTGTATGGAATTGGCGATAGCACCTATAATTGTGTAGGGTTGTCATATGGGAAATAGCATGTTGCCGGTCAGATACTCTGTGTTAGTAAAGTCCTAACCTGACAGCATGTAACAGACAGCAGTGGTTACTAGGGCTATCAGTTAAGCATCCAAATAGCACTCGATTAATTGGGCACACAGAATATAATTGCTCGATAAAATATTGGTAACTGTACTCCATGCCGCCCACAGAAATATGCTAGATCCAAAGCAAATAATGAATGTAGGGCTACTGATTTTCTGCGACTACAGAATTAGGCATTTTGGGAATGGAATTTTACATTTTTGCGGAGTTAATTCATCATGTGACTTTACTAGGGCTGCAACGAAGGGTACATTTTGACCTTCGAAGGTTCGGAACACATCACCAAAGTAATGCATTCAACTTTATGAATGGGTATACAATTGTTAAAGAATGAAAATCTGCCTTTTTTGATGATATCATCAGCATTATTAATGTTCCCTGGGTGGTGCCGGTAGTTGTTGCAAAAAGAAAAACGGAATCCACCAACAGTAGCCTACAACCGAAACCCAAGACTGCAGCTGTCAGTCACAGGCAGTTTGTAAAACCTGACTCCGATGCCCATATCAAGTCTGCTAAAAATTCAGGACATGTCATATTAAAAAAAAAAAAAAAAAAGTATTTTTTTTAAATAGATACTTTGTATTTTCATTTTGTTTGGCAAAGTAAATACAGTATAATCGTAAATCTAGAAAAACTACTCACTTCTAAATCTTTTGTAGTCATTTTTGTATTACTTTAGTATAAATACATGTTAATTTGGATTCATATGTTGTTTTTTTCTGACTATGTGAACGAAAAGACACACATTTGCCCAATTTCCCATTGGAAATAGTGATATTTTGAAATATCACTGTCCTGGTCACAAAAGCAAAGTTTGTAGGGAATAATAGCCATGTTCTATACTTTTATACACATGGTGTAATCAATCAATTAGCAAAGTAGACAGACTAGTATGGGTTTACAAATACACTAAAAGGAATGAGGCCAGCAAAGGTGTCCACTGCTGTTTCTGAAATTCAAATCAATTCCAGTATATTGACAAATACAGAGGGTGATCTTAATTCACAAACCAGAAAATAAATAAAACATGGGCTACCAGGCTAGAACTAACAACTTGTCAGTGAATCGGTTGCACTAACACCTCTGAATGATATATATAGCACTGTGTGCTTGCCAACTTATTTAGTGAGAACTTTACCATAGTCTGCTCTAGCAGGCTGTATAAGACTCTCTCCTTTCAAATATTAGACCCGCTGCCTTTTCTAGCTGCCATTACAAATATAAAAATGGATCATTATGTCTGTCATCTATAGTATACAGATTATTTTCCTGTAAAATTCCCTTCAATCAGTAATAAGCATATAGCAATGACAAACACATGAATCGGCAGTAGCGTGTTCTTGTGACAAGTGTGCTTTCCGCCTCTGAGTACTTAACCAATAGGGTTATCTGAAATAAATGTATCCGGTCTTCTCCACTGTGAAGAGAAACCTAACTAGGTTGAATAGCAGGAGCCATAAATAGCAACACTAGTCAAAAATGGAAGGTCCTTTTAATTCATCTTAAGAATGTCCAATATGATAACAATGATAATAATGGATTGTGTGGGGGAATAAGTAAAAAGTAAATATTTCTAGGGCAGGGAAATCCACTAAAATAATCAGATGCCAGCAAATGTGTGATGCTTTTAACACCCCTGCATACTAAAATAAACGTTTATTTGTCTTCAGCAATTAAGTTCATGGCTAAACCTTTTAGGGTTGACCTCATTCAGGCTTTTCAGTTTAAATAATTCTCTCAAAGAAAAAACATAATATAATCTTTTTTCTTTTATTCTGGCAGTGGACAAAGCAAATTGGCTGGATGAGAATTGTTTTTCTGTGGACTTCTAAATTAACCAACAGCAGCTTGTATAGGCTATTATATTATACATATGAGGCAATATGGGACTTAAAAATAACTCTAAATGATATATAAACCTCAAGATATATGTAAACAATTATATGGTAGGTAATTCCCCCTTTATAAGACCGTAGTCGATAGCCATAGTTGCAAGATTGTGTTATTTGTGTTCTGCCTTATAAGAATTAAAGTGCTAGTGGAATGTCATGAGCTAAAGGGAGTCATAAACATTTTGCCTTATAACTGGATTTCTGAAATCATAATGCTTGTAGTGGGTGAATAAGATTTCACACAGAGGTTGGACAAGCAAACAGAAACAGTTGTCTGCTTCAACAGGTCTGCAATCTGTAATATATGTTTTCGAGGGGAATGCAACCAGTCCTTCAGGATAAATGCTTCAAATTAAAGTTAGGGTCATCACTTTTGTTAATCAAGCATCAACTGTAAATTTCTGTCTTTAAATGCCATCAGCCCTCTCTCAAAGTCTGCCAGATCTGCCCATTATGACCCAAATATACTTGAAACAGCCAGGTGGATGCAGCATTGATTTTTAGATAACACGTCAGGGATACCACTGGCATAACAAATTAATGTGAGGGGGAGCCTATTGACACATATATTCTAGATATTGCAGGCATTTCTCTTTTTTTGTCCAACCCATAAAAATAAAAAGGAATGTATTTAACGCCAGTCGAGGTTCCTACCTGTGATTGAGATCCCTCCTAAGCCTGTACTGTGCTGTGGCAGTAAACTCAAGTCCAAGAAATGACTATTTGAGGTGGGGTTTGCTGTGTGGTTCAAGTGCATGACATTATTGCGTGGGACACCCATCCAGGGGTAGCGGGCGGGCTGGCCAGGGAAGCTGAATGAGTTGTACATCGCCCTGTGCTGGAACTGAGGAAACCGCGGAGGCAGCACTGAGTTCGGGAAGTTGGCATTAGAAGGTGCGGCGGTGCTATGCATGAAGCCAGCTCCTAGCCCATTGACTGAGGGGCCGTGCAGAGGATTGTGTAAGGAGCCTGGGGAGAGGGGCGACTGGTCCTGGACAGACAGTTCCTTCTCAATAAGGTCCGCCAGTGCCTTGCGGGTGATGTCAAAGGGGTCAAATCCGAGGTCATCCTCTTGATGTTTCGAGGAACCAAAACCAAAAGCTGCTTGCCAGTCTGTGGATGATGATACTGGTATAGTTTCTACAGCAGGAGGGGCAGAAGTAGAGAGGTTAGATGAGAAACCAGATTCTGATACACGTAATAATTTCTGGTAAAAATAAGTAATTCCCTTGATGTATAATTCTCTAGACACATGTCTGTATACTTTCACTATATCCCTATGAGGGACAGATTCATGCTTTGTATTTTCACAATTTAAAAACAAACATTTTTCAGACAATACTTATGACAGGCCAAAAAAAGCCATACAAAACACATGACTTTGCCTAAATAAATCTCCATAAACCTGGGATAAGTCTGTCGAGAGAACACAAATATGTTTTAACTTTTTATCATTAATATCTACTACTGTCAAGCCAAAGACTATTTCATGTTTAAAATAACTTTAGGACAGATCCATAGCTATAAAACTAAATCACGTACTTGTGATTAGTCTGATAGCATTCAATGACTCGGTGAAACTAATTTTACACCTTCACTAAATAGCTCTGCAGTTCAGAGAGAAAGTCTACCTGATGTGAAGAGGCTGTGTGGTTCCGGTGCAGTGGGCCAGTCTGTGTTGTTCTGGGGAGAACTGGGGAAAGGGGCCAGACCGCTGGGGATCGGGTTGGGGTGTCTAAAGTTACTGTTGTCTGAGAAAAGGGACTGCGACTCTGCCGCAGCTCCCTCAAAAGGCGACCGTGCACTGTGATTAGATGCACTAAGGGGAACCACCAGGCTGGGTTTTGAGAGACCAGGAGGTGGTGATGGCGAGTCAAAGCTGGGGATCTGAAAATTCAAGGCAAATTACACTATGTAACACAATTTTTTTTCCTGGGTAGTAGGTGTTATTTCCTAATTGCTTATGCCTCAAAAGTATAAAAAGTGGCTATTATTCCCCACAAACTTTGCTTTTGTGACCAGGACAGTGATATTTTGAAATTTACCTATTTCCAATGAGAAAATGGTCTTTTCGTTCACATAAAGTCAGAAAAAAACAAAATATGAATCCAAATTAACATGTATTTATACTAAAGTAATACAAAAATGACTACAAAAGATTTAGAAGTGAGTAGTTTCTCGGGATTTACGATTATACTGTAAATCACTTTCACGAATCAGCCCCCGAATGTAGTCTCCCATCATGTTCTCGTTATACTGTCCTTGGTAGCGGCGTTCAAAGTCCAGTATATCCTGGTGGAAGCGCTCGCCTTGCTCCTCCGAGTACGCTCCCATGTTCTCCTTGAATTTATCAAGATCAGCATCAAGGATATGGACTTTGAGGGACATCCTACAGCCCATTGTGCCATAGTTCTTCACCAGAGTCTCAACCAGCTCCACATAGTTTTCAGCCTTGCGATTGCCCAGGAAGCCCCGAACCACTGCGACAAAGCTGTTCCAAGCCGCTTTCTCCTTACTAGTAAGCTTCTTGGGGAATTCATTGCACTCCAGGATCTTCTTTATCTGTGGTCCGACGAAGACACCGGCTTTGACCTTTGCCTCAGACGGCTTTGGGAAGAAGTCTTGAAGGTTCTTGAAGGCTGCCGACTCCTTATCTAGAGCTCTGACAAATTGTTTCATAAGGCCCAATTTGATGTGCAGTGGTGGCATCAGCACCTTCCAGGGGTCCACCAGTGGCTCCCACTTGACGTTGTTCCTCCCCACAGAGAACTCGGTCCGCTGTGGCCAGTCCCGTCTGAGGTAGTGCGACTTGGTGTCCCTGCTGTCCCAAAGGCAAAGATAGCAGGGAAACTTGGTAAAACCGCCTTGGAGACCCATCAGGAATGCCACCATTGCAGCCTCTTGATGCCATCTCAGAAAAATGCAGATATGTATCCACTTAGGCAGCTGGAACTAAACTGAACTGGTGGGCTTAAGGCCCCTGTATTTATACTACTATTTATATTACTGGAAAGTTCTAGAAAGTTTTAGAAGTTACTCCAAGTTTACTCAGCACTGAATCTATCTGGAATGTTCTGGAAAATAGGTACATTTCAAAATATCACTGTCCTGGTCACAAAAGCAAAGTTTGTGGGTAATAATAGCCATTTGCTATACTTTTGAGGCATAAGCAATTAGGAAATAACACTTACTACCCAGGAACCAAAAAAAAAAAATCTGTTACACGGTGTTATTAATACACATAGATCCACTGAAATTTAAGGGTCCACTGTTTTGCTTAATTGATCATTTGTTTGAAATCATTGAAAGAAGCCACGTATCCATTTCTTTTTTTAAATGAAAAATAAATATGACCCTGTACATACACTAGAAGGCCAGTTAGCTACTGTATCTCTAACTATTATTTGATTCCTGTAAGCTTTTAATTTCCCTGGTCTAAACCGAAAAGTACCAAACTAAACAGACTAATGGCTGGTTTCACATACTCTGATTACCACTAATCTTGGTTTACCTTACCTAAATTAATATTGGGTAGTCCAGGACTAGTACTAATCAGCATCTGTGAAACCAGCCACCAGTGTTAATCTGATTAACTACACCTGACAAATTCTGCAGCAATCCTTGAAGTTGGATTATGCTGCATGATAAGAGTTCATGCAAAGCATTCAATATTAAATTTAAACTTATTTTTGTTGTTTGCTTACCTGTTGTAAATGTTCACCGTTGCCTAAACTGAGGGATTCTGGAGGTTTGTCAATTGGGCTGGGGAAAGATAAAAAAAGTTTGTGGTATTACAGCTAAAAAGTAATATATTATACATGTATATGTGGAGTGGCAGTCTTTGGGGGCTAAGGTATAAAACTTTATGGGACCAAGTAAGCTTTCAAGCAACATTCGACTGTCATTTATTTGTATTTAATTTTTCTGTAACATGCACCACTTGGTCTCTTCCAGTTTAGCTGTGGAGGAGTCAGAAATTAGTGTTTGAGGATATTACTGTAAATTAATAGCATGTTGTCTAAAAACAGCATTTAACCTGTAAAGTTAACTTTTGGATACACACACACCTAGGCCTCTTACTGCCTATGAAAGAGGCCATTAGGTGTATGATGCCACCAGGTAGAACTACAGCATGCATATGAAATCCCAAAAGGGGGTTGAAGATGGAAGACAGATGCACAAACTCAATACACACACAAAATTCGCTCATATATGGAAGAGGTCTTTAGACAGTCACAACTTGCTGTATACATAGTGTTGCGCATTTCCGGTTTCCAGGAAATACAATATTTTGATTAAAATGCTGTTTTATTTTGACTCTGACATTGTAATAAGAAGCCCTGCACTGTACTCTAGGATACAGCAGGAGATTAGAAGTCAGAGGATCAAATAATGTTCATACGTGGTTCTCTGTTACTTGACAAACACATTATTACCTGATTATGTTAGCCAAAGTCTGATTATTGTAGCAATTGCTGGGCGTGGTAACTACTAGCTTGATCAAAAACTAAATTGAAATACTTACACGAAAATCTAATATTGGGGAGAACATATAAATCAGCTTATGAATATTTAAAAGAAAACAAATGTTTGGGAGTATTTGGAGTACATTTACCAAACAGAAACTTCAAGTTCAATATATGCACGTAAATGTAACCACATCAAATTGTAAAGACATCATTCAAGCACCTTCTAACAAAGTACAACAACATTGTTAGGGCTGTTCTTTAGTTTTTTTTTTTGTATCCCTCCCCTGAAACACAAAATGACAACTGTATTTCAACAGTAGTCAGAAATTGTCCATGTGGGCTGGTTGAGCTCGTTGGGTTTTAGTACCTTGAAGGGTCGCAAGGCGTTGTGAAGGGGGAAAGGGTGGCTACTTGCCCCAACTCTGAGTCGGGCCCGTCCGGCATCATGTGTTCTTGATCAGAACCATTATCGAGGAGAGGAGGCGTCTTCCGGTGTTCATTCAGCAGGTCGTTTGCTGCTTTACTAGAACTCTGTAATGATGGCCAGGCATCTTTGTTATTACTATTGGGCCTGTCATGGAGAGGGAGAGAAAGAGGGAGAGGAGAGAAAGAGAGAAGGAATATGTTACTATGTGTGTATCTCCATGGACACTAATTATTTTTGTGACTAACTACCTATAATCACCACTCTTAAAATTTGAATGATCACATACAGAAATAACCATGCCAAGTTAATGGCTGCTCATATTCAGAAACCACACTTAACTCAGTACTAAGACTCAAGAGTTCTCTTAAAACCCCTTTTAGAATTCAGCTTAGAAAATAAAACAGGTCAAGTACCTCTTATGAGGTTTGAAATGCTTCACTGCGTAGCAATGAATCCTGACACTATAACCTACTGTGATACATGACCAAAAGCACTACATACTGTAGCTACTTGCAGTCACAAATGGCTCCTTAATTCTAAATACCTGTGATTTAAAGTTGATATGAACACAGTCCCCACCCCCCATCTCACTCAAGTATATGGAATGGATTACTGTATACATGCAATAATTCATACAATTCATTACTGGAATACCACAGGAATTTATATATATACATATATATACACACACACATATATATATATATATTATATATATATATATATATATATATATATATATATATATGGAAAATCCGAAACAGGCTTGGTCTCATGGGCGGTATTTTTTATGGGTCTACAGAGTATGTAATGAAATAAAAAACTAACTTTATTTTATGGGTATATACTGGATAACTTTTTCGTGTAATGATTGAAATAAAAATAAATAATCACATATTAATGTTTTTAAGTGCATGATATACATTTAAATACTATATAGTACACATCAGATCTGTAGAATTGTGTAACCTTTTTCAGTATTGGAAACATCAAAATAATAATATTATTATTATTATTATTATTATTATTATTATTATTATTATTATTATTATTATTATTATTATTTCTTAAATAGTTAAATGTGCATCATGCTGCAGGATTCTTATATATATTGGCCATATTCCACTGTTGTTGTTCTTAACATGGCTGTTATGTTCAGTTTTAAAACCAATGCAGTAGTACAGCACCGCTATAGCTACTGTAAACTGAGCCAGCTGGGTTTTGACGGCAGTCGCAAGAGTTAGTGGGACATGTGCGTCTGTTTGGTTGTAACAATAAAATGCCATTCCTGATCACTAAATTCTGTCTTGTGAATACATAACAATGGTATCCAAGCAAAGCATTGGGTGGAATTTCTTTACCAAGCAGGAGAAAACGGAATTTGCCAAGGAAATATTTCATTCAAAAAAAGGAAGCACACTTACATAATGCATGCAACAATTATTATTATTTTTATTTTATTTTGCTTTTTTATTTTTAAATAAAGGCTTCTTATTTTATATTTTTGGTAAGAAATTACATATGTGCAACAACGTCAGATAAAGCATTCTGTATTGGAAGCCACACGGTTATTATTAATAGATCAGTTATCATCACTGACATAAACCAACAGATGTTATGTTGTTTTCTGTCAGATTTAGTTCCTGAGAAGAACAGTGGCCGCATTACCATTGAGGTGTACATGCCGTTCTTGCGTTATTGTTTTCTGTAAAAGATTGATCTCCTGTCAGTTAAGAAAAGGCTTAATGCAAAAGCTTGTTTTAATGTTGTCTTTATTACACCGGCCAGAGACCTGCGCTTAAAACTGTATTGTCATATTTTCTACATTTTCTTTAAATTCTCAAATTAATAAATCGATACCTGGGTAGTAAAGAGACCTGACAGGTACCTGGGTACCCGTGCCAACCTCTAAATAAAAAGGGGGAACATGCATTCCAGGTCTAGATCTATCATTTTTTACCCTTAATTTAATGACAATGCACCCCAATCCCCTCCACTTCAGCTGGTTGCCATTGATTCAGCAAATAAATCAACCATGTTTCTGGAGTCCTACTTCTATAAGGTATTTTAAAATTTAAAAAAAGTAGTTAATCAAGAAGCAGCAGATTTTTTGCAGATTACAACTGACTGCAGTTACAAGTACATGTTTTACTAGAACACACTTCTCTAAAAACAGTTTTTGCAGCTTTGGGGAATAAATACCTCTGCAGTGCACTGGCTTTGCCCTTTGACTTCTCCCCTCCCCCTAGAGAAGGTTGTAAGAAATTGGGGTTCATCTTATAGAGCTCTTGCAGCAGCTTTTGTTCGTATTCCTGATGCTTCCCAGCCTACAGTGAGAGAGAGAGACACACAGAGAGAGAAAGAGGGAGTGTGCTTTACATCTACTGTAATGTGGACATTCAAGATCCCATGGCACTCTGTGAAAAGAGCAGTCATGTTACCCACTGTGTCCTGGACAAATAGTAAAATAGGACAAAAAAATCTCCTTATATCTGTCCATCATTAACATATTTCCAAACTAGCAAACATATACAGGACCTACAGTATCCATTACAAAGTCAATGCATAAAGTTTAAAAGAGCGTAAAACAAATATTTGAATTAACTCTTGTTAAGATGAGATCAAACCACATTCTTTGTCAAAGTTCATAATGAGCCCTAGTCTTCCCTTTTAAGATCAGCAATTTGTGCAGTACTGCACATGGAATCACTGACCAAAGAAGCACCTACTGTAAGCTGTCTAACAAAGTCTTCTAGATCTGAAGTCTTGCCCATTGGGACTGAAACCGACTTACAACAGGGAAGTGCAGCTTTTATATACGACGGAATACAAATCAGAGTTGCAATTTGCACAACAATCTAAAAATCAGTCAGTGAGGGACACCCCATATGGTGCTTTCATGTTTCAGGCCTTCAGGTCTTCAGGCCCCCCACCCTCCACCCCCCTTTCCTGATAAAACAACCATCTAATCAAGCTCTATACAGAATATTCCTATTAGGAAACGAATTGTAACAGATAAAAAGAAGAGCCTGACGTTTGCGTTACCTGCATCTCCTCTTTAGTGAAACTGGCTGCTTCATCGCCCAGCTCGTGAAGATACATGCAGTCTGGTTTAGGGCACTGCATGCTTTTTAGAAAGTAGCTGCAGTATTTAGTTGTACCTAAAGAAGCCTATAGGACAGAACACAAAAAAGGTCAACAAAACAGATGCAAAACAGATGCATATATATATATATATATATATATATATATATATATATATATATATATATATATATATATATATATATATATATATACAGTACCAGTCAAAAGTTTGAGTACATTTGCTGGAAACTAGATTTATTTTCATAATTGACGATGTTTTATGTTGTATACGTTTCTGTAAATACTTGGAAATGAAAACATGTTACAATATATGAAATATGAAATCACCCAACATGTCTTCCCAGCTCTTCTGCAGCAATTCCCACAGATTTAGGGCACAAGTGGGCAGCTTTGCTTTGACTCTTGTCTAGTTCATTCCATATAAGATCAATGGGATTGAGATCTGGAGACTGGGCAGGCCAGGTCATTAGATTGAGTTCTCCTTCACTTTCCTTCTTCGCCACATAGTTCTTGCACAACTTTGAGGTGCGTTTCGGGTCATTGTCTTGCTGAAGAATGAAGGACTGCCCAACTAGCCGTAATCCTGATGGAATGGCATGCCTCAAGTATGCTATGACGGCCATGCTGGTTGAGCTTGCCATGGACTTGGTAAAGATCATCAACTATGTCACCAGCAAAGCAACCCCAGACCATGACACGGCCTCCTCCATGCTTGACAGTGGGAACCACACATGCAGAACTCATGCGCTCACCCTCTCTGCGTCTTATAAATACTCGGTGGTTGGACCCAAATATTTCAAATTTTGACTCATCGTTCCATAAGACCGACTTCCATTCCTCAAACGTCCAGTTTCTGTATTTTTTGGCCCAGGCAAGCCTCTTCCTCTTATTCTGCAGTCTTAACAATGGTTTATTTGAAGCAATTCTTCCATTTAGGCCAGCTTCATGCAATCTCCTCTGAACAGTTGATGTTGAAACATCTGTACTTCTAGTAGCATATAGCTGATCTTGTATTTCAGGGGCAGTTAATCGTCGGTTTTGCAGACTTGTGACTCGAATAAACTTGTTCTCTGATTTTGAGGTCACCCTTGGCCTGCCTGACCTTGTTTGGTCCTCATAAGTGCCAACTTCTTCAAATCGTTTGATGGTCTTCACCACAGCAATTACAGACACTTGCAAAGTTCTTGCGATTTGTCTTAAAGATTGACCTTCATTTCTTAAAGTAATTACAGTCTTTTTCTGCTCCCTCACATTCAGGAACAACAAACTTGTGCCCATGCTACCTATATTTATAGTAAAATCATGGACTCTCACCTGTTAACAATAATTGGTGACAAAAAGGTTAATTGGTAACATGCTAGTTAACTCAGAGAACATCTAACAAAGAAACTTTTATACTTAGGCCAGTGTTCTAACACCGTGTTACACACATTTCAGACTTTTAACTGACTTGGGTTTCAGACTGAAATCCCCTTGCTTTGGGTGACCGTTTCACTGAAATTGACAAGATTTACATTTTCATTTAAAAATTTAATTTTTGAATACAAGTCACTAATGATTATCAACTTATATAAGTACCCATATCATATAATGAAATAATAAGTGTTTACAGACAAGTTTATACAGTTAAAAGCATAGATAATCATGAAAAACCTGGTTTCAAGCAGGTGTACTCAAACTTTTGACTGCTACTGTATAATATATATATATATATACACACACACACTGTCCTTCCACTTTCCACAAAAAAAAAAAAAAAAAAAAAAGCAAGACTGGAATACCTTGGAGCATTTGTCTAAGTTACCATTGTTTCTTGTGCTATCCAAAGCAAATTACATTCCAGATTCACAACTCCCACTTTGTTTAAACTTAACTTTACGCCAAAAAACTTCAACCTAAAAGTCTGGGCCACACAAGGACTAATACTTGTAGTAGAGCATGTACTGCTTTGAACGAAAGCCAAAAGCTTTCTATTAAGTTTGACAAAATGCACTAAATACTTGCTTATTGTGGCATTCATAAACTGCACTACTCACCTTAAGAGTTCTACCATCTACTACTACATTGTTGACACATTGTATAGCCCTGAGGGCATCTTCAGATCGAATATAAGTAACATACGCACTGGCACTGGGACCCTATGGATTAAAGTCAGAGATAGAATTTAATTAGACATACTTTTTCAATACAAATACAATTACAGCTCTTCAGTGCTCTAACACTTATGTTAAAAAATAATAATAATAATAATAATAATAAAAAAACACTTAATACATTTAAAATGGGACTTTTATCTAAAGACCATTGTGCACAAGGTCTGTTTCTTTAGCCACATTTACAGTACAACAAATATTACTTTAACAAACATGCACATCTCTAATTGTTTAACAATAGTGACTTGTTGAGTTTGTACTTCAAATTAGTTAAATTTTATCTCATTGTACGCCTGAAATGACAGCACTGGAACAAATGTGGTATGCAATGGTCTTAAAGCTGCAAAAAGAAATGTTCATTCAGAATTACTATGTCACTGTAATATGTTAGTGTGTTGAAGTATGTTCCAATGTGTTTATCCTTAAAGTTTAAAGGTTTTGGAAATTAAACAAAAAAAATATTTAAATCAAAAGACAGACACATTTTTTAAATTGTAAATCCATTTTTTAGTTTTTACTCTTGATACTTATTTTGTAAGTCTATCTAGGCCTATCCTAAAAGTTATAGTGCTTAAACAGCGCTTGAAATAGTTTCATAAACTCAGTTAAAGTCCATGCCTTTTTACTCTTTTTAAAACAGTTGCTTTTTCTTAAGAGATTGTTTTAGCTCTCTCATACAATTGTATAATTCATACTATTTGCAATATTACAATATCATTGTAATTGTAGTTGAAACTGGCACACCTGCATAACTGTAGCTGTAACTGTAATTATATCATTATAACTGACCAGGTCTGATGTGATCATAGCAATTTCAGGGAAGACTGATTTACAAAGACATTTTTTCATGAGGTGAACCATAACACCCATTCCAGCCCAGCTATCCGCCTGTGGTTCCGTAAATGTTAATACAATCCTGCAATTAAAAATCTGCCACGTTTTAGTAAGCTTGTCCCCTTACCTGTGAACCTGCATATGACGTGCTGTTATTGATGACTACTTTGTGTATTTTCCCAAACTTCCCAAAATATTCTGGCCGTTTTAAAACCTGCAACAAGAAGAATGCAAATGAGATTTAAAAGAAAGTGAAAAACAAACAATAAAAAATAACCATGCAACCTTCAAGTGACCTCTTGAAGTAGAATGTGGGCCACAAGCCGGAAGTACAGCTATCTGCAGCGAGTGACCAGCAACATGTTTAGTAGCTTAGAAAAAATACCATTTAAAAATGTAATGCACATGTAAGATCTATGAAGCGATGGCATTTTTTGTAATATTTACAAGAATTGTACATTCTGTACTGTAAACATGGAAGCCCTACTCCTTTCTATATAAGAACTGAACTGCAGTAACCAGTGAAGGTGGTTCCCCTGACCTCTGGGTCGGCAAGCCGTTGCGACAGCCCCACCACGAAGACCAGGTTCCTCTGCACCACCCTCACGCTGGCGAGGTGCTTACGGTTCTCCGAGATCTTCTGTTTGCGCTCGTTCTGCTTCTGTTTCTTCTCGTTCTTTATCCTCTGCAGCTCCTCCTGTGAAAGGGGTTTGTACACTGCAGGGTCTTCAGGGTAAGGCTGCAGGGAACATGGAGGGAGGGCAGGTTACAGAGTACATACAGGTTAACTACTGGAGATCTTATGTTAACAACATAGCCACATCCAGATAAACACAACTCTCACACAGGCAACAGTCTGACCAGTTTTTACCTGCCACAAACTGCACTTTGTAGGCCAGATATACTGGGTGGGTATGAAATATAGGTACACAGTCTTTTTTCTTTTGTTAGATATACTGCAGTATAAAATACATGTGCTGTACATTTACTCATTTAAAAAACAATATTTGTAGGCCCTTTATTTTCAATTTAACAAGCATTTTGTGTTCTCAGTTTCAATATTTCAATTCAGTTTTTATCCAGTTGGTAAAATAATTATTTTGTTGACTTCATTTTCGTTTAAAATTATTTAGTTTTAGTTTACTATATTCAAAAAGATATTTTAGTTTTAGAAAGAACATTCAGTTTTAGTATCTCTTCATTTTAAGACTTTTTTAGGTTCACAACAAGTTTCTTTATAGTGCATACAACAAAGTATTCACCACTTTAACAATGCAAAACACACCCACCTATGTGATCTGGTCAACAATCCCACAGTAATTGTAAGTGAACTTCATAAGATTGTGGTTCAGCTTCAAAAAGACTCTGGTTTCAAGGGTAGATCCTGCTCTGTTTCCCTGCCTTACAGTTTAATCCCACAAACAGAAAAAAATGTGCTCCACATATGCCCGAGAGGCAGGTGCTATACAGAAGGCCTAACTCTGCCACATACTGTACCGTCTTCCTCAATTATTTTGCACATTTTCTTTGAGCTTTTAACTGAATACTCAAAATGCTCAGAGACAGACCTTTTTTTCATGTGCCCCTTGTTGATTTTGCAGACATTTTTAACTGCACATAACAGCGTGAAATCATACCACGATCCGTTATCAATATGGGGGAGGGACCCAGAGCTGTGAGTTTACTCACATGTTTAACGAAAAAACGCTGAATGCAAAATATTATAGCCCAAATGTTTTGGTACCTTTGAAATATACCAGCTTTTACTGCTTTGAATATCATGGCCTATATCTCTGTCCATTCCAAATACCCCCCACCCCCCCTCCATATTAACCCATACAAACTGGGGAATAAATGTTATTAAATAGTTGTTTTTTTATTTACAAAATGAACTTGTAAAATCCCAAATTAACTTGTACATACAAGGTCAGAATAAAAAGTGCTGAGACGAACATGGCATTTACGTTCAAAATTTATACAAGTATTCGAATATTCATTCATTTGCAAAATGTTATCAATGCCATTATATGTAGCACCATATCAAAGCTGAAAAATAGGCCAAATGTAAGAAAGGCCTTACTTTACCGTAGTGAATCAACTACAACATAAAGGTTGCCCTACAGCTGTTACGATAAAAAAAAAAAAAAAAAGTATTTTAGGTAAATAAAATACCTTTTTAACTTGAATAAACACTTAAAACAAATGTGGAAAAGGAGGCGTTGTAAGGTACAATTAAAAAACAACACTATTTACTCACCGTGACATTACTCTTTTACTACACTGCACTTAACAAAAACGAGGATCACATGAAAGAAATAAGAAACTGATCACTATACGAGACCTTTTTTTTGTACGTTGGACCAGTGTTCGGATATTCTGATATTTGTCCCAACAATAATAAAAAATATATTGGTTTGCTGGACAGCTTTATCCATCAATATTTTCAAGGACTTATGTATAAAACAATACATACACCCTAAACAAAGCTGAAAAACATTATCTTTACAAACCAAACTAGTAAATTAAGTTTTATGTTTAGGTTTTGCTTTACACAAGTTTATAAGCAACAGTTTTTATCAAAACATATACTGTATGTTTAAACATTAGTGTTTCCAAAGATCCAAACGGACATTGAGTTTGAACTCAAATGACTCCGACTGCCTAAGCTAGACTTGAAAACCCTATTAGGTCTTTATTAAATAGTGTTTTTGACATGAACATTTGACAATCAATATATGTAAAATAAATTACAAAAAAAATAAAACTACACACACACACACATATATATATATATATATATATATATATATATATATATATATATATATATATATATATATATATATATACACACACACACACACACACAATGTTGGGGGCTGTCTCTTGTGGGCTTGCATACCTTTCTACAGGCTGGGCAGAGCCCGTTCTCGTCTGTGCGGATGCGGTGCCAGCAGAAACGGCAGATCTGGTAGCCGCAGGTGCAGGGGAAGAAGTTGATGTCGTCGATCTCTAGGGGCTCCATACAGAGTGGGCACTCTACGGGGTCCTCCTTCACCTCAGGGCTGTGCGACATGGTGGGACACGGTTTTCAGATTTCCAAACACAGGAAATCAGAGGAGAGCTGAATGCTGGGCTGCAGGGATAGAGAGAGACGCATAACCTTGTGGGAGCCTGTGAAAGCTCCCTTTTGTGAGGGGGGTGGTGAAAGTGTGGATGTGCATCAGTGTCATCCATACACCTCCACCTACCAGCATTTGAATCAAGGAAACCAGTCTCCAAAATGAAGAGAACTACCTCTCAACCTGCCAACACTGCAATCAAGGCCACTGAACTTAAGTGAATAAAAGGTTGTGTACAGATAACTAGTGGTTAAACTAGAGAAATAACAGGCAGTGCTGTCAATAGGTTAAAGCAAGAGGGTGGGAACTTTGCTAAGAGGGCTGATTAAGTAAAACTCAGAAGCTAAATGACCATGTCATAAAAAGGGCATTTGTCAAGTGTGCTTTGTACTGCAGTATGTTGCATGAAGGATGTAGGCCAAAGTACTGCAGATAGTGCTTAAACAAATATGAATATACTTTCACTGTAAATTACCTGAAAAACCTTACATCCCACCAATACGTTTTATTTATTGCAGCCAGAAGTAAATATCTTACATGTAAAAACTTGGTGACAGCAAGGGAAGCTTACTTTGCAGGTTTATTTATGATTAGGGCTTATGTTTTCTGTTTTAAACGATAACAACCGAAAAAACACCCCTTAAGACCTATTTAGAAGATTCAGTTTTTATTCTTTTAAACCAGTAAAACATGTTTTTTGGCACCATATTTTAAATAATGTAACTTTTTCACTACTCTCTATATAAAGAAAACGGCTTTCAGAAGGCAGACAGTGTGCAAAGACATTAATACTGACAAGCATCAATTTTATGCACCAAGTAATATGCATCATTTGCTTAGCAACAGGCTTAACGAATCTTGCTAGATTCCATTTAATTTTATAAATGTTTCAAGTAAGGGGGGTAGTATGTGTCCCCCTCGATGTGCGGTCTCGACAACAGGGGGGAAAAAAGGAAGTCGGCTATTTTGGGGCAATATTTTCCTTCACACGCAGTATCTCATAAACTAGGTCGAGGAGGTCATTGTCAAACAGGTAATTAGGTCATGGACTGTGAGAAACATTTGACCTTTTTGTCAAGTTCACAGAATACTAGGCCAGTCCTCTGGCTTTAGCATTCTCACAATAAGATATGATAGGGTGCATTGTATGTATCAAGTTTGGATTAAGTACCTCATGGTATACAAAACAGAGGACTGAGATTCAGGAGATCAAAACTGTGTTGCCACAAACTTACTACCACCATTCCCTTACAAAGAGAACTAGTCACTTCCATGGAGTGCCACAGTGGGCCATCTCACTCTCCTATCTCTGGATAAGTTTTGGATTCCTGGTGAGGAGAGGCAATGTTGCTGACTCAAGAAAGAGCACTGGGAGGTTGGGGGCTGCTTACATAGCAGCCCTTGCTATAAATACTCTTACCAGGGGGTTGGCTGTATCCTTCATTCACACACTATAGAGGAAGATGACCCTTTCAACCCATCCCTTAACTTTATACTGTACATTCTGTGGATGGCTGGCAGTAGAGTGAAATCGTCAGCCTGTATCGAATAGCAGTGACAGAAATTAACCAAGGGGGGTAACCAAGAAAGGAACACAGACACCGATGACTGATTTTAGTGTGCAGTACAAAGGGAACTGGTTTGCAGTCGATTGAGATGATCTAAGAACAATGATTTGCCATTCCAAGACAAGAATGACATTATAGTAGTAAAGCAGTAATTCAAAATATCATGTATGGGTCTAAAATGTAAAGCCTAAAATAGCTTAACTACGACTTCCTTCCAGGGGAAGAAAAGATGCAAAACAAAACATTAACTTCCAAATTATTATTATTAATTTATTTTTGCATTATTTTTAAGTGCTGGTCCATTTCAGTCAACCCTTTCACTTCAATATGCATTTTCTGCCAGTGCAAACTGATTTCACTCAAGAGGATAAAATACCACTGCCACTTATCAATAAAAGCGATCTAAATCGTGAAAGCTAATGTACACAGTAACAGTGCATGCAAGTCTTCAGAGTAGATCTTTAAAAGTGCAGTAGGTAAAATGTTCATGAGTGCCATATTTCCTCCTATAAATCCTCCTGTCCATATCTATTTTTATCATTTAATGGAAATCACTAGATCAGGGGTGGCAAGACAATCTAATTTTGACTAGTTAAGTAGTAATTTGTTCATTAAGTAATTTAGAGATAACTTGGAATAAAAATCTGAACACCCTGCAGCTCTCATGGACCAGAGTTGACCATGCCTGTATTCACTGAACAAGTGAACTTTCTAAATTGATTAACAACTTACATTCTTCAGAAATTAATGACTTAAGGGTTACCTAAAAAACCTGCTGGGTTGTGGCTCTCCAGGACTAGGGCTGGCCACCCCTGCACTAGATGGTTATAAGGTGGTTGAAACCTATGCATACTGTGACAGGGAAAGTCCTGTTGCTGGTTCCTGCGCAAATGTGTGTAGCTGGGGCGCAGAACAGGAGACACAGTTAGGCTCGCCCGACACTGAGCTGATCGGGAGTAACAGATTCGCTGGGGGGCGTGCCCGGGGAAAAGCATTTGCGCCACAGCTCAAGGCTACTGCACAACCATTGCCAGAGATGCCAAGTTCTGAAAGTGGAAAACAGTAAACAAACACAAAGCAGCGAACCGCTACAATTAGTTACATTAATCATAAAGGTGTGGTTACACCGAATGACACTTTGGGTATTACGCTTATGAATCGAGCAATAAAAAGGGAAAATGGGATTATGAAGGTCTAATATATTTTCATTTTTAAAAACCCTATACGTCTCATAGACAAACGCCACACTGTGTTGTCTTCCCATACAAGACAGCATTATCTTCGCCTGTACTCACCACAAATTCATGCATAGATTTATGATTTCCAAGAGATTTTGCAAATTGTCTACCTTGTTTCACGAGAAGTCAGTCCGGCAATATTCACGGTAGGCATGCGAGTCAGAGATTTTGCTTGTTTTAATAAAAGGCCATTATTCTTGTCTATGTTTCTGGCAGGACAGCCGACTTCTTTTAGACTGAGGAGAGTAGGACATTTTTTATATCTGGCTGGTGATGAAATCTGAACGATTGTATAAGGCAACTGCGCGGCAGTTTCTCACGGACCCCCTACACCTGTTGCTAAGCAACCCGGCTCACCACTTTTAGTAAGTGAAGTAAAATGCCAGTGAAATCTATTAAGAATAATATGTATATATAAATAGACAGGAAAACACACACATGGTAGCCTGTTGAAGCAGTGGTTTTTATGTACGTTTATAGGCTTTACGTATATATTTTCATATATAATGTGTTATATATATATATTTTTTTTTATATATATTTTTTTCGTAGTATCAAACCCTTCGTCGTAGCACCGTATTTAACCCCCCAAAATAGTAGCTGCTACGGCAAAATTGTAGCACTTGGCATCTCTGCATTGCTACACAGACGGCCATTGAGTGAAAGCTTGTGTTTGTTTACATCAATGAGGAGAGTGTCCGCTCTGCAGAAACTACTACACAAAACCCTTCCACTCCAAGATGGTGACCGTGAAGGCATTGATCAGCCAAGGACATTTGAAAAGGCTGCTTGAAGAGGCAGAAGTTGCCATGAACATACCAGGACTCCAGGAGCCCAGAAGTAGCTCTGTTTAGGGGATGTTGATCCCAGTGTATAGGGATGGTCTGCATAGAGTAATAGGTTCCTGGAGCGGAATGTTCCTTTTAGCGGGCCTAGCACTGGTCATTTGCATGGCAAACTTATTTTTTAGCTTTTTTATTGTTTTCTTTAATAAATCTCACACTAGGGCTACCATCAGGGTTTGTTTTTTTTTAATCCAAAAAATCAGATTTATTTAAATCTTTTTTTTTTTCTTTTTTAAATTATGGAATTTTTTGTAGTACCGTAATTGTAGCTCTACAGTACCTCCAAACTGAAAATTTAAGGATGTTGGAAATGGTGGTTTGTGAACAGTCCAAACACACACAGTTATTACTTAGGACTACTTAGCTTTTTATAGTGCTCATTTGTTAAAGTTCCTGATTGCACCACTACATAAACCCAGTTTTAGCGGGTCTTAACACAGTTCAGTGCAATTTATTTTTATTTATTTTATGTCTTCGCTCCATTTATGCGCCACATAATTGGGGGCAAGGGCTGTTCGCACTTGCACTCGCATTTGTGCTGTGATCAGAATGCAGCCCTAAGAGTGGAATGGGTTACAGTAAACCCTGAGCTTTTACTATTCTTCAACTGAGATTGAGTGTCCTGGGTGAAAAACATGAACATTCACTGTTACTATAGGAACAGAACTCCCAACATCAGTACAGCAACACTTTCAATATGCAATCACTGTCTTCCTGAAGAGCTACTACCTGCTAAAGGCACCAATGCACTGTATATCTGTAATAAATTAGATTCATTCTTCATATACCTCTGCCCAAACACAACAGCTGCACAGTACTCTAGAGAGGATGTGTGGGCACAGCATTTTTAACACAACAATACAGTCAGCAATGTTCTGCAAGTAGCTGTGAATATATGCAGGGTAGTCGGCCAGCCAACATATTTTAAAGCAAACCTACCCTGAATTATATAAACTGTTCACTGAAACTAAAACAGGCTTTCCCTCTACACTAAGTAATCCTGCAGTGAGCTGCAATCATGTTACATTTTTTTTTTTTTAATTCAAATGTGTTCAGTTGTGTTTGTATGAATGTGCAGAAGATAGATGCTACTGCCTCACTTTGCAATCCAAATAAACAGTGCTAGCAAAATAATTCTGTATAGACCGTCCATTTCACAGGAAAAAAAGAAAGCAAAACATATTTTTAACATGACTGGGCCATGTGATGTCAAAAGTCAATGTCATGGTTGCATACTGAGTTGATATAATTCTGTGAATACAAAGTGAATATCTCAGTCATTAAGCTTTGTAAAATTACTGTCAGAAGAAAAAGGTCAATTTTTCTTGTATAATACCCACAACCAGATTTGACCTGGAGAATCAAGGAATACAGTTACATTTTACAGTACGACTTTACTACCACCTAAAAACAAAAGACTACCACGATACAGTATGTAAGCTATGTTAGGTTCTTTTGACATAAAACATTCAGTTGCCAAGAAAATACCTGTCCCTGCCTATGTAATCCTAAATAATACTGTAAGTGAAAAATAAAGTGAATCTCCTTTTCTAGCCAGCACTGCAAGAACTGTATGACAAAGCTATGGTAACCTAGGAGACCTCAGAACAGAAGCTTGACATTTTGAGCCCTCATTGTTGGGGCCGAATATCAGCTCAGTTCTTGTTCAGTTTATTTCCTGTAACTTCTTTTCCAGCTGAGAGAAACAAGGAGATCTTAGTGCAAACAGAATCAGCTCACAGCGTAAACTACCTGCAGTAAACTAAACGGCACTGTTTAAACGATGGACAGGGATTTAAAAAAATAAATACTGGCATTACATTCATATAAAAAATAAAATTTTAAAAAGCAATACCTTTCAATTGGGCTTTACAAATTATTTAACATTTACTATTGTACTAAACAGTACCAAATACAAATTTCTGTTCAGGTAGAAAAATAAACTAGATGCATTAGGAAAAGTTACTTGCACATGACCTAATACAAAGCATTCAGAAAACCTCATGGTGAAGTAACAAAGCACGACAAGTACACACCAACTGTCAGTTAAGTTTCACTTATCAAACATCTTACAAATCTACAGATAAATTAAACAAGCAAACTAGGTACAAAAACAATCTTATTTTGTTAAAACTGCTTTAGATTTACATAAAATAGTGCTGGAACAAATATTCGAAATATTCTAAGGAATATTTTTTGACATGTATTCGGATACAAAAATCAGATGTTCATATTTACTAGAATTTACAAAAATACCTTACACTTATTTACCACCTCGCCAAAAGTTGCGCTAGTTTCTTACATGGCAAATGAAAAAGAGCTTTGTTTGCTATGCACGATTAACTCTATATAAAAATTAAAAAAAAAAAAAAATAGGATCAACACAGCAGCTCTTGAGCCTCTATTTAAAAGTTTTAGACAGAAAAAACTAAACAAACCAGATTATGCACGTGAAAGCACAGTGCTCTCTGTGGAAAGCTATCTGGGTCAAAAAGCATTGTGCTCCTTTTACGTGAATGAGAATCTCATGACAGAAACAAGGCAAGCACGTCATTCTGAAATGCCTCGCTTAAACAGTGCCCAACTTGCTGTAAATGTGTAGTGATTTTTATCTAGATTGCATATATTATATATTTTTTGCTCCGACTTTGTGGAATGTATTGAACGAGAACCAAAACGGTGTGTCCTCTTCCACTTCATTTTACAACGCCATTTCCACATTTGTTTTATATGACGTGTTAAATTAAATTTCAGTTTTTGTTTGGTTTCATTCAGCTACAATAAGTAAACATGTTATTACTTTATGAAAACGTGTCTATGGCCATTGTTTACAGTGAAGAAATGGCAATGGCAAGTAAGTAAAATGCGGCAGAGGTCATGCTAGCCTTTACAAATGTGCATTTGTAAAAAGTATACCATCTCAAAACCTGCACTTACAACCATAACATCTGTAACTATTTCATATTAACGATAAAACCTAGTTTGCTCAAGAAAAATTGGCGAGCAGTTGCAATATACAAAGTATGTACTGTTAGTAGAATTTGACATACTTCCCAAAAATGTTTAGCGGTGTGTTTGAAGGTTCATTCGCTAGCCAGGAATTCGAAGGTAGTTTTAAACTGTCAAAGGTTTGTCAGGTAGCATTCACGCACTGTCTTTTTTTTTTTTTTTCTTAACAGACACCTTTTGACAATGTGCATTTCTCTGTATTTAAAAGTATTATGGATTTTCTTGTTGTTACTGCATCTTGTAAAGTGTTTTACGATGGTAGCCTGCTATGAAAGGCGCTATATAAAACAAAGATTGACTGATTGAATGTGTGACAACTATAAATCACACATTAAATGTCACACATGCAAAATTTGTTCTTTTGATTTGTATAATGCATATTACTTAAACAAAAGTTGTTGTATTAAAATCCACTAGCAAATCGTTATAAGTAGCAACTCTATATGGCACTGCTGCCATGTATGGAGTAGGGTATATTATGCCAAAGCAATGGGGGAGTGGGAGTGGGGGGGATGAGTGGTTGTAGTGCTTCAATAAAATATGTACTGAATACCTAGTGTACGAGACAGTAAGAGAAGTGTTATGGTACATATGTTGCAACATACTACATATATGCTAACACTAATAATTTTAATTTCGAAAACTGAGCACCGTCCACCCCTCCATCCCTAAAATGTTTGGAGAAATGTTATACAGTCTAATTATTCAAACCTACTAACTGTATATAAAAGAGACAATAACTAGTTATGTTCATACCAAACTGACTTTATTCCAAGTACATTATCACATTAATTCAAAGACATTTGCAGGATCAATATTCCGTTTAAAAAAAAAAAAAAAAATTTAAAAAAAGTTATTTACTAGTAACAATAGTCTGTACTTATCTGACTGGCAGCAGACCAAAAAATAAACATAAAATGTAAGCAATCTTCTCTCTTTTTTTTAAATAAAACGTATTAACATTGCTGGAGTCTCAGTCCCAGAATAGCATTTGCAAACTAAGATGGAATCTCCCTCGGTATAGGGTGCATACCAAAAAAAAAGGTTAAACACTGCCTTCTGTAATCTGGTTACATTCACGCTACATTCTTCTTTTGTGCAATCTTAGAAAACAGACTTCTGTGGCTTTCCACTTGTTTTTACATCCTGGACAGGGAGTTTCAGTTCCCGACACGCAAGCTTGGAAGAATTTTTATACTGTTCCCACACTGTAGCATAAGGAGGCAAATGATGTCAACTTGAAGCTACCGTTTGCATCACAGGAAAATACAATTTAAAAAGGGAGGACCTCCTTTTGTGAAAATACTGTACCACCACATTTTACAAGAAATAGATATATAGGCTTATAAAGTAAACAGCTGTTGAAAAATATATAAACATTAAACCTTTCAGCAAAATACATTACAAAGCTGTTAAAAGATGTCTTAGTGTTGACATGACTATGATGTCATCCCAGACATCTTGCTATCAAAACTTTTCCCAACTTATATTGAACCCCAAGCTATATCAAAAATGCATTTCTCTTACTAATATTCAACAGGTGAAAAAGTACTTGAAATACATGTCCTTAGCTGTTGGCCTACTCTGCCATACAATCCCACATAGTGTATCTCTCATCTTCAATAGTGAGACGCCTCTTAAATCACTATAAAAGGGCAAACTAGGGTCCCTCCTAAACTCTACAGAAGTGGGCTGAAATTAGGCCGACCTAGCCAGTCCAATGCCTGATGGAAGGCATTAGAGGAAACTTGATGAAACTTATGTGTGTGGATTTGTAGGGGAGAAGTAATAATGCACAACTGGCCAAGCGTATATTGAATATCGCCTTTCATAAACTATCATTAACTACAAAAACAGAAAAGCATTTATCTTGGACTACCAACTGTAATGTTACCTTAGGTAAGGTTCTGTATTACTGCTGCTTGGGGTCTGTGAAGCCAGACATGTGTATCCTGAATGCCAGGTATACCAGAAGATCAAGCTTCAGACTACAGGGATTGCAGCATATAATAAAACACCCAAAGATCATGAATAGGTAAAATATCAATATATAATGCTAATAATCAGGCATTCTTCCTTTAATGTCTGCAATCCTTAAAAGTGCTCAAGACGGAAAACAGAAAAAATATTTATAAAATATTCCAAATTCACTTCCTACCAGTCCAACAAACTAAGTCAATGTACGTCAACCAGGCACTTGCAGGCAGGCCAATGTAACATAATTCACTTAACATATTTAGGATAGTCATACAATCAAATTCTCACGCAACTTCATGGTTCTTTTATTTTACCTTTACAGCATCATCAAAACAGAACCTTCACAAGGAACAGACTCAGTTACAAATTTCCAAGACAATTTGGTAAACAGGACTGTATTTCAATCTAACTTTTCAATCAGATAGAATAAAGAATTACACAGGTATGTGGTTTTCAAGTAAAGCAAGGCCACAGATAACCAAATGTCCAATATTAGTATGAAGTGAGTCAAACTTGGTTAAAACAACCACTTTACAAACTGGATCACAAAACTGACCCTACTAGACAGGTGGTCTTCAGTACAGGTTTCACTGTATTTACTATCTAGCATTCCATTCACCAACAAAACTCTGGTGATCACTTCCACAGCCCAGCACAGCACATTGAGTAATGAGTATGTAATGGATTTGATATTATTCACAAAACTGATAGGAAGAACATAAGACAATGAATGCAATACACTGCCTTTGTTAGCAATTCAGTAACCTATCTCTGTCACTGCTCACCACAATAAGGTCCACAGAAGGCAACTATGTAGAGTAGTTTAGTCACTTATAGTTCCTTATAAATCAGTGAGGAACAGGAATTGCTTCATTTTATTTTATGAAAAAATAAAATCCTCCTCTACAATAATTTCCTTTTGGATGCACTAGCATGTTAATGGCATAATCAACAAACAGTATGTGTTGAATTAAAACAATATAAAATGTACCTGGTGGAAAGGACTACTTTCTGTAAAAACAAATTATATATTATATATCATCTGTCAACCTATCTACCTATCGAGAGAAAAAGAGAAAGAGAAAGAGAGAGAGAGTGAGTTAATAGTATTTCTCCCGCTTGAATTGCTTCATAACTGTATATTACTTGTATTTTTTTGGGAGGGTAATGACATATTACAATTGTGTAGCAGAAACTCAGTACGAGGAAGTGGATTAAAACGAAGTTCTCTTTAATACTTGAATTTGAACTGGCGTTGTTGCTTATTTGTCTGCGTAGCCCTGGCATTGATTTCAATCACAACACACCCCAAGCGTGTTTTCATAGACAGTGATATTCAGAGCTTCCATAAGCCGGTCAAACTCAAACTGGATGTAAACAGCACCCCCAAAACTCACACATACACACAAGACTGACGCTAATTTGTTTATATTACCATTTTTTCGTACGATAAATATGTATGCTTATTTTAAAGAATGGGGCTAAATATCTACGGACAAAACAAGAGGTTTTTTGCACTCACAGCAACGGGGCCTGCACTGTCCCACTAAAGCCTGCGACTCTCCCTCCCATCGGATCCCACATAGAGGCACTCTAAGTCAGACAGTCGCCCTCTAACTCTCCCTCCATTGGGTATGGGGGGGAGAGAGAGAAAGGGTTGTGTTTATAATGTACAAAACACACATTTCCCCTTTTCGTTATGGTATATATACATATATTTCTGTGGGATACGGTACTCACCCTGTCTCTTTCTATTGCTCTGGGACTCCTCCAAGGGATAGTCACACCAAATGGGGCGGGGATTGATAATCTTTCTGAACTGCCAAGATTTGTTTAGACAGGCACCTCAGTTCTTTCTGTTTATTATTGTTTTTCTCTCTCTCTCTCTCCCTCCCTCTCTGTTTTAATTTGTTTTGTTGAGTCTATGGCTTGTCTCTGCCTTTCAGTCTCTGTGTGTTTCAACAGCAGCTTCCAGCCACCATCTTACATTGGAGCGGGGAGGGGGTGACCATTCACATCGCACTGACCATGCGCACTGGGTTGGCCGCCAGTGGGGAGATGGGTAATGTAGTTCCTGTCTTCCGTAATAAAGCCAAAGAACAACATAATCCAAAATGCATTCTGTTATCGGTGACGAAAACCTGTGAAGAAGTAGGTTGGAACACGCGAGATGTAGTCCTGGGTGAATGAGAAGAGTTAGTTGGCAGCAGCGAAACACTACTAATCCCAAAATGCCCTAATAAATTGTTGCGTTAAACAAGCGGGTGATTGCGCTCTTTCCCTTCTCTTATTGATGATGTAAGATGAGACAACGGAAACTGGGAGATGTAGTTTCACAACCGGTGACAGACATAATGTATTTATTTGTTAGAGATTACACGTTCACAAAGGCTGGTCAAAAAAGTGTAGCTCTTACATGATATGTTATGTAGTGCAGTGGCGTAACTTGGAAAACAACAACAGTTGGGGTCCCTAAAAATATTAGGCTTAAATTGTATTTTCCTAAAAAAAAAAAAAAAACAGTAAATACTGTCATGTGTGCTGAGAAACTGACACTGACAGCCCCAGACGGGAAGACGTAGGGGAAATTATCAGCTGTGTCATCTTGCTGACCACGAAGCTCTGCCTGAAATTGACACCGATGACACAAATAAAACTATAAGAAAACATCGCATCCTTTTTATGGGTTGTATTGCATGGGGAGCGGGTTCGTACCAGTGGCGTAGCTGCGGCATATGAAGATTATTCTATCAGAAATAATAAAATATGTTCCAAACAAGTATAACAAAACATTGCGTCCATTGTATGTCTCATTAAAAGATCCAAAGACATTCCTGCAGCAATTATTCAAAACAATACATTTTTTGGCAAATGTTGTCATGAGTGATGAGTGTGGCAAACAGCGATATTATTCAGTCGCTTCTGTCATGGAATTACAAAGTCATGACTTTGAATAGCACTGAAGCTCTGCTCATATCAGAGACTGGATCCAGGATCAGATTCCTTACAACCGGCCACTGAGGCAGCGTTGAGCGCTAGTGTGTCATAATGCAGATTTGATGAGAAGGAATTGCCCTTGAAATATATTTCTAGAAGGAAACGTTGAGGTTTCCCCACAATTGAAATACTCAAGATAAGTACAGTTTTGGTATTAAAATGACTGTATTTGTCATAAGAAAATTGTGTTTTTAAAAAGTATTCCCAGCTCCCATCCACTTAAAATATGCAGATATAGCTTAAACGTCAAACCGACGATAATGTAAATAACACCAAGCTCCAGACAATGTGTTTCAAACTTTAAACGTGTTCCTGTTTACAGGTAAGAACTAAACATTACTATGATCAATACAATAATGTTCGTTATAGGAATTGTTTATTTATTTGTTTAAAAATGTTTAGTAAAATGTGACCAAGAGTGAATTTTTAAAACATTGATAAATAGAGATGCGAGCGTCTGTGCAATGTATTTAAACACACAAAATAATTTAGAATCGGTAATATAGCGTGATTAATTTGGTATAATAATTGTGTAAAAAGTTATTGGTAGTGTATTCAGTTGTTACTGATGTTTTAAGTTTACTGTTTGAATTTAAAATGACAAGTTAAACTGTAAGTAGACAGAAACCTCAGTGATAACTTTAGAAAATAACACGAGCTATAGTGATTTATAAACTTAAAACCATTTCCCTGTGTTTTGGATACAGCAATGTACTTCATCCTCCTCTATCTTTGTCTATGAGTTTGCCATTTTTCCTCAACATTACTGTTTGTTCTCAGACTGTATACATATTTGCCAGCCGGGGACTTTAAACTACGCGCCACGTATGTCCACTTCTCATTGGTCAGTTTCCCTAGTTAAGATGTGTTCATCTCCACATTATGGACCAGTGGAGCCTGATCCAGATCCTTGTAGTAAAGCACCATGTCATGATCTGGTTCCAGTGATCCAGTGATCCAGGAACAGATTTTATTATTTTAGCCTGTCTGCATATGACATGCCATTTAAACCTGGAATAATTCTGGTCGCTCTTCTTTGCACTCTTTCTAGAGCAGCAATATCCTTTTTGTAACTAGGTGACCAGAACTGAACACGTTATTCTAGATAAGGACTTACTAATGCATTGTAAAGTTTTACCATTATTTCCCTTGATTTAAATTCAACAGTTTTCATTATATATCTGAGCATTGTGTTGGCCTTTTTTATAGCTTCTCCACATTGTCTAGATGAAGACATTTCTGAGTCAACAAAAACTCCTAGATCTTTTTCATTGATTCCTCAAAGTACTGTGTGGGGCTAGTTTACATCGCAGTGTCCAAGGGGCTCAACCCTGTAAAATAAGCCTGTAGTTGCTTTCATTAAAGGCTCCCTTTCCGTTTGAAGCTCCGAACCCAGTACAAGGTATAGTATAAGGACACAGATTTTTAATAGTGTTATTTATTTCTTGTTAATATCAGAGGCATACTTTCACATGCTCGATCTGCATTCCATGCTATAGCCTGTGCCATACAGGTGTGGTCAGAGGGCATGGCGAGTGGGGGGCAGTTGGTGGGGGGGACAGACGGACTTTCAGCAGGAGTATGAATAAGGAATACACATTCAGATTGTATACACAGGTTTCTGTCATCAGGGCTTCTAAATGGACGAGTATTTTCAGCATTGTGGATTTGTTTTACAGTCCACGCTTTTGTAAATATGTTTATGTATAGTGTGGACGGTCAGGACAACAGGTTACAGTGAAAAGAGATGTGGCATGTTTGTATGCAGCATACTGAGCTACTTAAAAAAAAAGATCCTTCTTGTTGATACTTATCCTAGCAAGTCGTTACAATATACAGTGGTTTGCAGAAGTATTCACCCCCTACCAATAATGTTACATTTTGCTGATTTACAAATAATGTATGCACAGTTTTTCAAACAAACTTGTAGTGGTTAAACTGAAAAAAGCTGTAGTGGTTAAACTGGACACTGTTATTTGAGGAGGAGGTTAAATGTCAGCAAAACTTGCAAAGAGAATGTACAAAATGAAATATACTGGTTGCATAAGTATTCGGCCCCTTAAGTCAGTACTTGGTAGAAGCACCTTTTGCAGCAATTGCTGCTATAAGTGTTTTTGGATAGGTCTCTACTAGCTTTGCAATGTAGGATGGTGAAATTTTTGTCCATTCTTCACAGGAAAATTGCTCCAGTTCTGATAAGTTTGTTGGGGATTGTCGATGGACTGCAATCTTCGAGTCTCACCATAAATTTTGCATCCCCATAACATGATGCTGCCACACCATGCTTGACAGTTGGGATGGTGTTGACTGGGTGATGTGCAGTGCTGGGCTTGCGCCAGACGTAATGCTTGACAGTTGGGATGGTGTTGACTGGGTGATGTGCCGTGTTGGGCTTGCGCCAGACGTAATGCTTGACAGTTGGGATGGTGTTGACTGGGTGATGTGCCGTGTTGGGCTTGCGCCAGACGTAATGCTTGACAGTTGGGATGGTGTTGACTGGGTGATGTGCCGTGTTGGGCTTGCGCCAGACGTAATGCTTGACAGTTGGGATGGTGTTGACTGGGTGATGTGCCGTGTTGGGCTTGCGCCAGACGTAACACCTGGAATTTAGACCGAAAAATTTAAATTTTGTCTCATCTGACCACAAAACCTTTTTCCACATGTCTGCAGTATCATATACATGCTTTTTCGCAAACTCCATATGTGCGTTAAGGTGAAGCTTTTTGAGTAATGGCTTCTTTCTTGCCACCCGTCCTTACAGGCCAGCTTTGAGTAGGGACCAGCAGATCTATTAAGGTGATTGTTGGCTTCAGAGTGACATCCCGAACCAGTTTCCTGCTTGCCTAGCTGCTCGGTTTGGGAGGGCGACCTGATCTGGGTAGTGTCTGGGTAGTATGATGCATTTTCCACTTCTTAATGATGGACTTCACTGTACTGAGAGGGAAAATCAGCGCCTTCTTCTCTGTGCCACTCTATCACTTTATCCCTGACTTGTTTCGCAAGCTCCTTGGTCTTCATGCTTGCTTTGTTGGATCACTGTGAGTTGCAGCATGAAAGTCTTTATATACCTGAGGGAAATCACCTACAAGTTAAACCACTTTCAGTACACACAGGCTGAAACCATTTCACTAATGTTGTGACCTTTCAAACAAATAATTTGCACCTGAGCTGATTTAGGCCTGCAGCAGCAATGGGGTTGAATACTTATGCAACTGAGATTAATCTGTTTTTCTCTGTTAATTTTACTTATTTATATTCTATATGCATTTTATTTTTACTTTATCAATGTGGAGTAATTTGTGTAGATTCCACATGTAAAGTCGCGTTTACATGTGGAAGTTTACGTAAATTGCGTTTCTCTGGTTTTGTTTAATATGTATTTTTATTTAGGATTCCCTGGCGCTCTTGTGCGCCTGCAGACACGGGGACATTCTGGAACTGTAGTACTGTATTATCTCCGTGTGTGTGTTCTTTTACTAGGCTGGAGTATAAGACCTTCCCATCTAGTGGACACGAGCGATACTGCAATTGTCTGGCTACAGAAATAATTGCATTTTGTCTTAATTCTGTTAAACTCGGTTTTAATAAAATCGATTTTTTAAATTTTATGTTTAATACCTGTCTCCTTGGTGTTTATTTATTTGGAATTACTTGAGTGGGGAACCTAACCTTGTACTCCTGGTATTTAACTTTCTCCAGTAAACTATCTAATGTAGCGTGCACAGCGGAAGGCACCAGCAGGGCTGGTAGGTGACGGAATCACATACAGACATATGCCTGATATACGCTCCTTGCAAAGGAGCCAGCTCTTTTGTACAGATTTTATTGTCCAACGGTAATAAGTAGCCTCTGCCACATGTACAAGAAGTTTTTTTTTTTTTTTTTTTGTATTCACTAATGTCATTATTGTTTTCACGGATTGTGGGATTTTTTGTGTTTTGTAATATATTCGCTGTTTGATTTTTATTTTTGTGTGATTTCATTTTGAGAACATCATTTTGAAAGAACACTTTTTAGACACATTAGTCTTACACGTTGGTGCAGTGTGTTAAATGCTTTAGGTGGAGATCAAATTGAGAGATCTGATTGAAATGGGGAGGTACTTCCTTGTTGTAGGAGTGAGCTATTTAAATGACACGGGGTAAATCGAGGTATGACATTGGCCCGGTTTATGGGACGGCGCAGTCTCGCGTTTTGATTGGTCCATGTCTGTCAGCTTGCGGGCATTTTTATCATTGCGATCAGAGAGAGTAAAAGAGAAAGAGCGAGAAAAAAGCTTTCCACAACCTTTCAATTAAACTATAACGTGGTATTTTGCTATACTAACATAACAAACTATGGGTTATTACTTATTATAAATTAGGATGTTATGCACGAATTTAAGAATTTTTTTTTTTTTTTTTTTTCTGTAGTGGTGTACTTTTTTCTTCAAATAGCATATATCTATAATCGTTTGTGCGATGTATTTTAATATCAAATATATACAGTATTGCAGTTTTGTTACATGATACATTAGTTTATCTCTAATGTAATCACAGTTTTAAATATAGACTGCCCCTGTTTTCATTTACGTCCCAAATTCTGGGCCGCTTTGCTTTTGGTTTTTAGATAACCTTCCAAATTCTGCATTTTTTAATTCAGCCCAGTTTTTGGAAAATTCTGCTTAGTTGACAGCCGAGTTTCTTAAGTAATGACAATTGTAATGACAATTCTTATAGTCGTGCATATCATAATTCATACAAAGTAATAACCAACAGTTTGTTATATTAGTACAGCAAAATACCATGTTATATTTTAATTGAAAGGTTGTGGAAAGCAGATCTCGCGCCCTCATTCTCTCTGATCGCAATGTTAAAAATTCCTGCAAGCTTTTCCACTCGTGTGATGACATATTCATGTGACACATGGTCCAATCATGGTCCTGTTATGCAGTTCCATCCCATAAACCTGGCCTGTGTCATACCTTACAAGTTTTGAGTCCGACTCTATACTACACACTGTATTCAACAATCCTAGAGTTTATTTATCTGGCATTGTTATAATAATAAAAACTGTTTTCTCTACATGTATGTCGTTTTTCTATTCTAATTATGTTAAGGACTATTTTCCTCAGCAGAATGTTACCTGGCGAAATATCATAAGTTCAAGGTAAATATAGGTTTTAAAGGTTTTTTTTTTTTTTTTTTTTTAAGAGAAAATAAATCGTTTATGGCTCTGGACGCGTAACTCCAGTCGCTGTCATCTACCACACGGTACAACCCACATCGACGGGCTCTATTGCTTAATGCGTGTACGGTATACAGGGCTGATTATACTAACCTTATATAATGTCTCCTTTCTATTGACAGCTAACTCCAAGTTACAGCAAGTCAAACAGTGAACTTGCAGGTTTCTTTTTCCATTTTACTGCGTGTTAACTGCTTTCATCAACGTGTGATATTTTTTGCAATTTTTTGAAAAAAAAATACCTTGGGCTAAAAAAAACCTCATTAGCATATACCACCACAGGTTACCGTGTGGTAAATTGCTGCCTGCTTGCTAGATTGCTTTTTTTTTTTTTTTTTTTTTTTTTTTTTTTTTTTTTTTTTAAACTGTCACGCAGCAGCGCTCAGTTGGTAGCTACCCTCTGCGGTGTTACTGTGTTGTGCTTGATGTTCAGTGCTGAAACCACTGTTCCTTAAAAAAATGCAATTTTGTATAATTTCACTCAATCCAGCGATATTAAGTTGACCTTACAGTTACTTGAGAATAGCTAATATCAAACTAACGTCACCGGGGTTACCAACACTTATGTGCAAGTAAAAATGTTTGTATTTAATGGTTACCAGTCGCATAAGGTACAGATATTTTGAGCCATTACCTTGTTGGCCTTATTATGGAGAGACGCAATGAAAACTTACAACGGCAAATGCTATCCATGGTAATTGCATATTAACAATAATACAATTATGAATTTACTGTGCCAACACTGTTATATGTGTAAAGCACAGATGTGATTTTTTTTTTTTTTTACTTCTGGTGATCCCAAGCAGAAATACATCCTGAACTCATTGGCTTGATGCTAATTACATTTTTTGAAAGACAAAATCTTTTCTGTTCTGCTTGGGCTTCTTCTGAACGCAGAACATTCACTTTAAGAGAAGCTGATCTAAAGAAGAAGATCCTATACCAGAAGAGGATTCGATCATCCCTTCAAGTCAAAGTGAGACTAGTTTGAATTATTCTCCAGGGTAGCCTCAAATGTGTCAAACTAGGCTACTTTGGCAATAAACTTTTTTTTTTTCATCAAATATTAAAAAAAAAATAACCATTAATGCAGTAATAAATAATGCAGATCTAGCTTTTAATAAAATGATCACATTGTCTGATTTATCTATTTGTATTTATTTATTTATTTATTTTATAGGAAGCTGTGTGGTCCAGTGGCTAAAGACACAATCTTGTAACCAAGAGGTACCAAATTCACATCCCAGCTCAGCCACTGACTCATTATGTGACCCTGAGCAAGTCACTTAAACGCCTTATGCTCCATTGTTGTTGTAAGTGACTGTGTAACTAATGCATAGTTCACACACCCTAGCCTCGTACCTGTAAAGCGCTTTGTGATGGTGGTCCACTATGAAAGGCGCTATATAAAGATTATAATTATTTCAGAAGTATGAAAGTGGGTTAACCCATATGGAAATATTTTACATATATTAAAAGCAATATATGCTACACTTGTATGCCTCTTTTTTTTCAATGTGTATACATAGATTTTCATATATAAATTTATATATAGATTGGTTATAATATTGGCATGATTTTATAGCATATGTTACATACAATGCTCTCCGTGTTTTTTTTTTTTTTGTATAATATAAACACATGGTTTTTATAATCTAAATATATGTTTTGTATATATAATCTAAATATATACCCTTCATTTGGTGAATGTTTTATACAAATTACTACATATTTTTTATATATTATCCATTATTCAAATAAGAAAAATGTGGAACCATTTTGAACTCTGCAGATAAATTTCTGCCAGTTTCACGTTGTGTCTTTTCATGAAAATGTGTTCAAAGTGGACATTTAATAAAATATTAGTATACATTTAGATCAATGAAACCAATATCAATCCAAAATATAGTAAGTGTTCAGCCCAGCACTGCAAAATGCAGAACCCAGGCATTTCTTATGAGTGTTTATTTGATGCAGGCTGTGGTCAAAGCAGCAGGGCTTCATTTGTATAGTATCTGATCAAATATTAAATGTATAAAAAGAGTTTGAAAAAGCAGCAGCCTTTAAAAACATGCCTAAAAAGGGACACATTAAAGAACAGACCTGTACTAAATTAAACAAGAGACCATTGAGGCATATCTTCGCCTGCCATCATTGGTAAGCACAAAGTATTGTAGTGACATTATATGATGTAACCTACTGTACAATTTAAAGTGAATCCGTATATATATTTTGAGTGTGCAGAACTAGAGATTACTAACTCACAAATTAATGACATGTCTTAATTTACTCCATAGCATGACATCACCCATGTGGTGAAATAGCATTCTTTTGCAAGTTTGTATGTAGGAGCTGTGAACCATTACATAACGTAGCCCACTCAATGTACAGTGAATATGCATATTTTGCGTGTTCATAACTAGAGAATAATAACTTGCAAATGACTGAGACATGACTTAACGTTCCCCATTAACGCCAATACTTTCATAAGGTGAAATGTTCCTTAGCAAGTTTATATGTAAGAGCTATGAACTATTATTTGATGTGCTGTGAATGCGCGAATAACATGTGGCGCAGGCTTATTACTGTTATTTAGTAAGTTAACAAAAAGCTTGACTACACTACCTCTTGAATTTGCCAGGAGCAAGAGGAGCCCCAAAGTTCAACAATTAAGTTCAATGCAGAAAGTTAAATCCCCCAAAGAGATAAAGTAAGGTTCCCCACTCAAGCTCTTCTCAAATAAATGAAAACTAAGGAGGTGGGTATAAGAGATGCAAAATACAAAGACTGTTTATTAAAAGGCTTCCAGTATCAATACTGGAAAACCTGGACAATAAAGAATTAAAGATGAATTAAAAGACAGTTTGCATTATATCTGGAACAGGCAGCTGTAGTACCACTGGGTTCCACTTGAGAGGGGAGTCCTTGCACTCTAATAGGAATATACACAATAAAATCAATATACAGCACTGCAATTCAAAGGTTCCCGGCATCTGTGGCAGCAACAACGCGCAGAATCTTAAATAGATAAAAACGCAGAAATTATGAAAACAAAACCAAAAACTAGTTACACTGCCAAAAGAACAGAGTTTTAGAGATGTTAATAAATGCAAGACTGTATACAACACAAAAAAAAAAAAAAAAGGCACAGTTTCCTAAACTGATAGCATACTGTATACTTTTCCTTAAGAAGCTCAATTATAAATTTCAGAAATTAGGTAGTAATTTCTCTAACAAGAGAAAGTATACAGGCACAAATTAGAAAGAAAAAACAACACTATTTAATATACAACAAATGAGAAAAAAAGGTTCAAGGTTCCCTTAGTCTAAAAGAAACAAAGGAAAAGAAATACAGCTACTCTAATCCAAAAGAAACAGAGTGTTTTCAGGCTAAAAGAAATGGTGGTTTACACTAAAAACCTAAAAAAAAAAAAAAAAAAAAAAAAAGCAATCCAAAGAAAATTAGTATCAACCACACTAACCAACAACAAAACCAGATGAAATACATCTTAAAAACATTACCTCCAAGCAAGACACAGCTGTAAGTGGCCAAAACACTCCATGTCTGTCCTGCTAATAATCGTAAAGAAAAACTCAATGATAAATGCCCTAAAACAAGAGTTTCACACCAGGAAGGGAATCTAAAAGCATCGTCAGGCTTACCCGATCCTAGTAGCGGGGGGGAAACACACATCCAGCCATGGCTGCCTACAAGAAACAAAACACATGGACCCGAAACGAAAGCTTGTTCAGCACAGCTGAAGTGAGTGGCTGTTATTTGGTCCAAGATAATTAATTGATTAACAATAATTAGTGTTCCATTACCTTCAGGTGCATGTATGTTTCGTCCCACCTGCTACATTCTCAAAAATAAAATTGTATTTATTAAAACCAATTCTCGACGGGGCTGTTTTGGTTAAGGCCATTCAAGATTTACAACCACCTGACTCTGCACCGCGCCCAGTACAACTGCCGGGTCCCTCAGTGACCATGGGAGGTTAAAGATGTTGGAATGCTGTCCCACTGTCATCCTGGTACTGTAGAGACCTCCTCTGTCCAAGCTGGTTCCACTCCTGGGGCCACAGTGGTAAACTAGGTGCTGTGGTCATAATGTAAGTCTAAAATGGCAAACAGGACTGAGTCCTGATCTTCAGTACTGCTCTCAGTATGGTCAGGGGTGCCAGGCAGATCTGCTTCATGGTCCGGTTTCGAGACATCTGGCAGATCCTCTTCAAGAGCTTGTTTAAGAGCTGACTGCAGCTCTATCTGATGGACATGTCGCATGTTCACTGGTACAGTAGTGTATACCGCTCCATGATCTTCTGGCTGTCACACCACTCTATACACTCTATACTCTATACATATCTTGTTCCTGCCTCTTCAACCATGATTTTGCTGGTACACAGCTGACCCTCTAGCAATGGGGACACTCTCATCTTGCTGTCGTGTACCCGGCTGTGCTGGGCTACCCTCAACTCCAACTGTTGCCTGGCCTGTTCATATGTGGTATGGAGTCCTTCTTGGTGTGCTTGAATCCACTCCTCCATATTGCCGTCCACTAGTTCTGTAGGAAGGAGGCCCAAGAGAAAATCTACCGGTAACTGAGGTTCATGACCAAACATAAAATAGTAAGGACTCTTACCATTTGACTGGTGCGCCATAGTGTTGTAGATGAACATTAGTCGCGGAAGAAAATCCAGCTAGCATCGCTTCTTCTCTGGGGGTAAAGTATGCAAAAGATCATGCAAAGTGCAGTTAAACCGCTCACACTGCCCATTACCCTGCAGGAGGTAAGGGGTAGTGTGGCTCTTCTGCCGTGGTGTCCTTGTTCATCATGGAGGCTAGTGAGAACTTCACGTTGGAATATTTGAGGCAACACCAACTGTAATAACTCCTTCCTTCCATCAGAGCAGTAAATTCGATGGTACAGCACCCCTTCACATTCTTCAAACCTACCCCACTGCCGAATCGGTGCCTTACTTCCTTTAGACATCTGTTCTTTCTGCACCTGTCCTTCCTTCCAGAATGGCAGTACTGGTCCAATGGTGGAGTCCATGGCCTGCAGATCTGCACGCGGCCTAAAGGGAAGAGCAGAGATAGCCTGTTGCTGTACCTGATGCTCCTGCACTGGGGGATCTCGCTTCTGTCCCACCAGCTCTGCTGGTTTCTGGGTACCTGTCACAAAGACGGCTGTAGTGGGTGATGTCAGACCAGAAACAGGAACCAGGAAATAAACAACAGAGGGGTGGAGTTGGGTGGAGCTGAACGATTGGTTTCGCTCAGCATTTAATAATGAACAGACAGAAAATAAAAGGTTGTAAAGATAAACAAAATACAGGACACGGCACTTTCACCAAAATAATAGACAAACAAAATGGACTACACAGACAAACATGGTGAGCTAATATTTTAACTACTACCTTGATTATTACCTCCGTCTCCAACCCCGTTCTCCACTCACCGAACACACAACCCCAAGTGAGTGAACACATGCTGCTTTCATGCAGCTGTACCAAGACTCGACTGCTAATCAATCATTCAATTGGAGTCGCGGTACAACTGCACATGAATTAATAAAGTGCAATTCCCCTTGTTCACATATTATTACATTTTACTTGCACGTGAAGTTCTGTGCAATCCTTGTGCCTAAATACAAATATACATTTTAAACACATTTTTACACAGACACGTTTATATCCTGTGTACCAATGACTATACACCAGCATTAACATACAACATACAACACAAAATACACACAGGGGCAGGGCACTGTGCCACATATACTCCCCTTGTGCAAAGCACACATGACCTCAATGGCCAACTCCCCCCTTAAAATCCCCAAAGTTTCACTCAAAGTCCTGGGCCAAGAACAGGGACTTTAAGGGGTTGATCGGTGGCAATGTTGCCAGTAGCCAGGCTGCTACTGGCCATGCTGTCAGCAGACATGCTGACAGTGGGGTGAATCTCTCCTCCCGCTGTACCACTGGCAGCAGAAATGCTGCCAATGATGCGGCTGTCAGCAGACGTGCTGACAGCTCCCAGACTGACTCCTTCAGCTGGTGCAAGTCCAGCAGCAGAAAAGCTGCTGGAGTTGGTGGTCTCCAGACCTCCCCCAAGATCTCAGACAGCAAAACTGCTGCAGGGGAAGGTGGTCTCCTGACCTCTCCCCCCTTTATAGCCGGCAGCTCCCTCTGGCAGTTGTAATTATTATTATTATTATTATTATTATTATTATTATTATTATTATTATTATTATTATTATTTAAGTTTTATAATTTTTTCCCATGGGTATAGTTTCTTTCTTACAAAACAGCGCCAGTCAAGCCAGTTTGATCAAGTTTTACCTTTTCATCTTGGTGTCAGACAGTCACAGCTTGATCGGTCATATTCTGAAAAGTTAAATACACTTGGGCAGGCTGTACACTTTAATTTGTTGCTTTTAACATTAATATAACTTCCATTGGCATTGAACTTGCCTTTAAAAATGTAATCACTGTCAAGTAAGTGAACGCTGAATACACAGGCATGTTGTAAGTCTGGGACAGTTTTCCTTCTTATTGCCCGCAGTCACTTTCTTAACCGGTTATCGCTGTTATTTGGGAGACAGTGGTAATGCACATTTGAATCTTTGTAGTAGTAGTTTGTGTGACCAGGGGCAACACAATGTACACCAGACAGTTTCTTTGCTGACACACGTTGCTTGACGTTGTTGATATTTGTTTACTTCACGTTCACTTACTACAAACAATTCACATACTTCACACATTTTACTTCACTTACTTCATGTACTTTACACACTTCACTCACTTCATTTACTTTTACACACTGTGCTTACTTCATGTACTCATACACTTCTCCCACTGCTTTCTCCAACCAGTGATGTCACAGGAGTGATTTCTGCCAGGGCTGCTCAAGTGTGCCGTGAAATTTCGAGGTCGACGGTATAAGTCACGGCTACTGATAAGTAAACAAAGTAAACAAGATGTATTCAGTTAATAAACTTTATTTAAGCAAGTCTAAAAAATGATTAAAAATATATTAAAACCTGTTCAAATGTCATAAAAAGTGATTGTTTAAAAAGTACCAAATAAAGTATTGTACCTTATTTCTGTTTCGATCAAAGAACTCATCAACACAACGCACCCGCAATGCAGGACCAACCGTATTATGCTTTGCGTGGTTGCCCTTGGCAATCTGAGTCACAGCATTGGGAGTGATTTTTGACTGTGATGGAAAACAACATTAATGTCAAAAATAAAAAAAGAACACACACAAAACTGTGTTGTACTAAGTTTCACACATATAACGAGCAACAGAAGGGAGCACCTGTCAGGGGATCAGGACCTAAGAGTTGCCTTATCTGAAGTTCCACCCTGTATCAAGTGATTCTGCTCACTCAGACAGGCCCAGTTTCACATTAATGGTAATGTATTACACGTTATTACTCTGCTGCATTTTGGTCTGCCGTCTCTGCTTTTACTATCAAATCCTCAAAATTAAGCTTATTGTTTTCACCAGTTCTAACTTTTTTTAATGAATATTGAACTTTTTGGCAGTTTTTTTTTATATTCCCCTCTTTTTTACTTAATAACAAACAGTTGAAACTTTAAGTGGTAGGTTCTTTTGTTCAATAATACCAAGTTTTACACGAGAAATGCAAGACTGTTATATAATTAGCTTTTTTGCATTCTGCAATTTATAATTGAAAATCTGAAATATTGGGCCATTGGATTTCAAAACATTTAAAATCTTACATGCAGGATATTGTATTACATAGATATCTTGGCAAAATATTACCTATTGCTCCGACTTGTAGCCTGTGCATTGAACGGCTTTCACTGCAAACGGCTTAATTTGAGAGTTCAGTTGGAGAAAATAGGATGGTGTGCCTCAAAAAAAAATATATCAAGGTGTGCCACAGTAGAGAAAAGGTTGGGAACCACTGCAGTAGGGTACCCTTCATTCAGTTTACAGGTGTTTATAAAAGGTCCCAGACAAATTCAAGCTACTGATAATGGGCACCATCACAACATAAAATGTCCCTGCCCAGATGAATGTATCATATTTAAACCATGTTAGCCCATGTTGTGGTTTGTTTTTACAGTTTGACCATGTTTAACATGGATAACCCTGGTTTATTACAGCTAAACATTGTCAGACCATGCTTGGTATATAATATCCTAATCATGTTCAAATTCAAATTCATTAGACCATGGAGCTTCACCACAACCAGTTGTTGTTATTCCATGCAAGATCTGGAAACAATCACAGTCAACAGTGGTACAGTAATACCTAGGAAGGCATTCCTGTCTGTACAGGAAGTGTGTCTGGAAAAGCGCTCTCATCAGGAAGCTAGTGCACTTGGAGAAGAAGTCCCTACAGAACGTGACGTAGGCATTCAGGTTCCTATTGGTAGTGACTCTGCGGAATCCCCTGTGGGCTGCAGTAGGCTGGGTTGGTGTATGATGACATGATCTGCGAATGAGAGTCTACAGGCTGGGCGGGAAGGTGCAGGTAGACCGGGACGGTGGGTGTCGGGAATTGTTGCAGCACCACGTGGGGGTACACCTGGGGTTCAGAATGCAGTCTTCGTGACTGCGTTCTCAGCAGGTGTTCTTGGCTACTGGAAACAAAGGAAACACAAATAACAAAGCTATCCATATGTACTTGATCAGACGTTTCCTTCTCCTGGGCGTTCAAACCCAGTCTGTAAAACTCTTATTTCAACACCATTTCAAACAGAGACTTCTATCTGTTCCATCTGCAGTCTACAATCTTGTCAGTGTTTGCTGATTCGCAAGTAGCAGTATTCTGTATTCAGGCAATGGTTGAAACATTTTTCTGCTTGTCCATACCCCACAGGGATAAGCTAGTTATATGTTACTAAGCATACAGCACTGGCGAACCATCCAGATTACATCAACCACCTATCCCAGTTCCATAAAAACACAAATAAAAAAAAAAAGAACTCCTTAGAAGATATTGTGTTAACAATTTATCAAATCAAACCCTTATTGTTATGATTGAATTTTTTATGTCTAAATACATTATAATAAACGTAGGGTACCTAGATTAGGGAATGCATATCTAAAGTGGTTGACTGCAGTGTCAGGATGGTAAATAAATAAATAAATAAAACAAACAACTTACATGAGCAAACACCAGTACACAGTTCCTACACGTCACTAGTACTGGTGTATTGCACAAGGCTGGCTTTTTGTAGTCATGTGATTATTTAATGGAGCCCCTACACCATTACAAAAGATTATAACTCCAATATGTAAACGTTACAAGTAACACACACAATCATTAAATATAAATGGAAAACCCCCCAAAACAAAACAACCCAGAGGGCATGATGTAAGAAAAATAATACAAATATGTGAAAAAGATCTGCTAATAAAGTGGTTAACAAAATGGCAGTGAAACACTTATGTTTTACTAGGCTATAGCAGTGATTAAACTTGAATGAAAAAGTCAGAATATAAATAGAAAAATAGTAGTATCTCAAAGGGTGTGGTCAGTATCACTGACACAGGAAGAGGTCAAGGTGTTTATTTTTACTGGAAGTCAACATTAATGGAACTTGAGAAAAGTCTTAGAATAAACATAATTAAAAGTCTTTTGAACTCAACATGGAAGCCATGCTAGGACAAAGGTCAATAATATGGGCAGCAGCACATCTATATATCCCTGCAAATTAAATCTGAACCTTAAATGGTCTCTGACAAGTATGCAGTGCAGAGGTGGTAGCTTTGTATAAATCCTGCCTCACAGGGTTATTTTAACATGCTCGATGCCCACGAACTTGACCACAAGGGAGGACTATAAAATAAACATCCACCTTTGGTCACAAATGGTTAATGAGATATTAGTTGAAGTGGCTGTGTTAGCAGACAAGTAGAAATAAACTCCTCACAGGAAAATGTCCAAACAGTAAAATAAATGTTTATTCATTAAAACATCTTCTTATAAATAGCTGTTTGAAAGTTTTTTGATAACTGATGATCAACACTGTTTGTGCTTTCTCACAGTAACAGTTTCAGCATTTCTCCCACACAGGGTGCTACCCCACTTTCTAAAGTGCAACTACATGCCCTGCTGTTGTTAACAGCAGTTTGGACGTTATACATACGTCTGTGAAATCAGTTACATGAACTTGATTTACAATAATCAACCCTACTGTATGCCTCGGTGGGATAAACTGGATTAATACAGCACTGCAGAAATGCATCAACCACCCATCCATGGTTATCCTGGGATTAAATGTAAAAATCAGGGCTTCATGCAATCCAGGTGGAATCCTGGTTTCTGGGTCTTCAGCAATAAGCAAAACGTATATAATAAAAGCCACACCCCCATCAGATGATGATAAATAGTTTATAGGCTTGCAGTTTTCTGTGGTAATAATTTCCAAAGGTTTGTGCCATCGTCTCCACATTCTATTCTACGCTGATTGATACAGGAATTTTTTACAAAAAAAAAAAAAAAAAAAAGGCTCAATTTGTTTAACAGGTCTACTTAATTCAAAATGTCGCTCTAAACAATATTTTGATACTGAATTGATGCTCTCGGATCTTGAAAAGTATCCTCTCCATTTCAGGAACCTGGGGGCTTCTTCTTAGCCTCCACATCTCTCTTGAACTCTTCAATCTTCTTAGAAATGTTTGGCACCTGCAGTGCAAAATACAGATTCTTGTGAAAACACCACAATATTTACTTATGAAATATAACTTCTGTACACTTGCTTTTCCTAATACAATATAATTGAAGGCAAAATACTTGTCATATCAAGTTCAGTCTTGTAGTGATTTTGACGGTTATTTATCAACATATAAAGCCCTTTCAAATACATAGTTCACTTACTGCCAGCAATCTTTGTTAAACGTGTATGCTCTGCATTGATTAGACTTACCACTGGACATATCCTTCTGAGTAATAAGTCTCAGTCAACACGACAATCAGCAGTTCAGGTTTTTGTCTATCTTGTTCCAAATGCAGTTCCCACCGCTTAGAATGACTGTTTGTGTTAACGTGATTCACATAGGATAAACTCCCACACAATAAACTGACATTCAAAATAACCAGTACAAGTAACCAAAACAAGCAAGCGTGTATACATCTATAAATATTAGAATTTATATCTGAAGTTCTGAGACAGAAATGATTAATGGTTGACAAAATCAATACTGTATCATCCTTACCCCTCCTCCATCTAACTTACCTCATAGTTCTGTGCCAGGAACATCCCAACTACATTTCCCAAAGTAAACCCCACCTGGAAGAGAACTCAACACATTACTAACCCTTACAGACCCACACCTGTTAAACTAATTCAGTTTTTCAAGAATGATCAAAGGTTGGTTTTAAATTAAATTATTTTAACGCACTTAACCAGTATTAACATTAGGTTAAAATATTCGATAAAATACATTTCAATTTGCACCGATTTGTGATTATAGACAAATGCAACTCAAGTACGGCAAATTATCAACTGCACCGTTAATAATTTTGTGACTTATAATATTTGACAAGTGTAATCTTTGCAAAAACAATACCAAATCAGTAATAATATATCTGCTATTATAGAATTACATCAAATGTAAATGCATTTGAAACCATTTATGATATTTTAAAAATCAGCCTAACAGCCTAATGTTCCATTTAATTTAATATCTGCTTTTAAGAAGGAATCAGCAACACATGTAGACCTTTGGTTGGAGTTAATGTGAAGGTTTTTTTGTGTTTGTTTTTTTCCGAACTGAAACTAAAACTGTTATTGTTACAAAATATATCAAGCGGCAGAAGTGCTTTTTGTGCAAATAAAAGATCGTTTAAAAAAAAAAAAAATTGGATTTTGCGTTCAAGGTCAAATGTGAAAATAGCATTTTTCAGTACATCAAGTCCTTGTATTTCGAAGACGAGTAAACGTACGTATAGTAAAGTTACAGTATACTGACTTTACCCAGTTTAAGATCCGCACACCTGAAACCTAAGCTTTTTTTTATTTAATTATTTTTATTAATTCCCATATTATCGGCTTTGTTGATGGAAACATGTACTCACCAAAAACTGCAACATGTTATTTTAAACAATAATGCACACTTCAAGCTGAATGCTGTTACCAACAACCTTCTACAAACACACACAACTCCGCCGGTTTAACATTGGAACTTCCGTCCGTGCCTACGCGCTGCATCATGGGAATCCAAAGAGTTCCGGTAGCGACTTTCCCTCAATCTATACTACACATGTAAATTGTGCCCCATTTCCTGTTCCAAACCTTCTCTTTTTAAAACGATTGGATTTTTAAACACGATTCACATAGAGATTTAGTTAGAAATATCCCTCATTAACACACGCGTGTTATTATTTCTACGCTCGATCTTTTCACCAGGTCTGACAACAACTCTTTATCGCCGATGTGCTGTCAGAAATGCTAAAAGTTACTAAACATGTTACCAATCACAAGGACTATGATTTCCCAGTGCTATGTCCATATGGCCTGTCTTCGGGGAGAATTTGTCATGTGCCTAGTGATGTAATAGGTGATGTCAAGTGTGACGGAAACACACACATAAGGGTGCAGAGTTAAGGTTGCGTGGCTGGAGAGGTGGGGACAGCAACAGCTGTACCTGAGGCTGGTGAGGTGGGGACAACTTTGAACAGCAGTGCTGATGGCAGTTATTCTTCTTGTTGTATTGCTTTGTCCACTCTCTAGAAAGATCACCTGCAGGTTGCTCATCTTTTCACACCCAGGCAACTGAGACTGTGGCTGATGGTTTTCCCTTTGTGGAACACACTTGCCTGAGTTTACAATGTTTTCCTATCAATTAGAACGCTGTCATACTTGAAATTGACAAGTGCTGTATTAATTATGTCATTTTAATAAACTTAATTCTGTGTTTGAATTTTGAAATGTGCTATATAAATCTGGTGATAAGTAGAATATGCTATAATACAACAAATATAATAGATATTAACATACAACACAAATAACACTTGCACACAATGTCTACAAGTGCAATATCATATCATTAATAAACAAAACAATATGTGGGATAATTAATTCTGTGTTTGAATTTTAAAATGGCGCTAGATGAATCTGGCGATACGGTGCAGCAGGTTTATTTTCTAACTCAACACAAGTGACATTCCAAATAAGTACATTTTGGTAGGAATAAACGTATAAAATGCATTCATGTCTTTACAAAATCATTTTCATTTCTGAATATTCTTTTAAAAACTGTAAACAGAAGCATGTTATCATTTATGTCTTCTTGATGGGTTCTAAAACATGTCCCGACTCTACTGAGGCGTCCGGAAATGCACAGAGATGCTCAGGGTAGACCGGAGGCGACCTTGAAGCACATTACTACTACTAAAACTAACAAATCACGTATGTATGTATTCATGGGAAACAGAGGCACAGCAAGTATGTTTCACATTCTTTAGCCTGTAGCAAACCAGCAACCAAACAAGAACATCAGCTTCCTTCTATGTGTTTCATTGCCGCTTACAGGTTTCCTAGCATGTTTCTTTCAGTTCTTTTTCATTCTCTCTAAACACTGTACTTCTGGTGTTACATGTCTCTGTTCCATCCACAGCTGTGGCCAATACAGAAACATCTCAAACACTATCTATATTGACACACTATGTTCCTCCTGCCTGCTCTTACATTCCATTCAAAAAAAATCTACTGTGCCATGTACTGTGTGTATTAGAAATGAAACAATACAACACTACCCTTAACATTAGGATAATTTTTCAATTAGAGAATAGGTCCATTTTTTAAATGTGTATCCTATTTCTGTACAATTGCAAAAATAGTTTTACAATTTAGGATAAAGTATCACCCTGTTCACACTTGTGGTTTAGGCCAGCCCAGGGCCACTTTATCTCATAACTGTGAACTCTCGAAAAATGAAAAGACAGCCCTGGGTCGAGTGAAATTTAGACCAGCTTTTTGATGTGGCCTAAAAAGTACCAATGCCACCTATCTGCGTCTGTAAACCCAACGCAGGCCCTGGGCCAGCCTTAACGAGGCAGTGCGGTGACGTACCTCAAACCACCCCCTACTAGGTACAGCATAGTAGATCAAAACAATTTCAGTTTTAAGGGGTAACACCCGGGACGATGAAGAAAAGAACCCTTACCGGTCCATTTATTCAGCGCTTGTCAGGCGCGTCAGGTCCAATTTATTTTCACACACGCTGTTTTAAATATCCTCCCCCTCCCACTCCAAAAAGAGTAAAACAGGTTTAAAATGTGTTGAATCGCAAAAGGTCAGTCCTGCATCTCCAGCCAAGCCCCATCCCTTGCAGAAAAAGAACCCTTACCGGTCCATTTATTCAGCGCTTGTCAGGCGCGTCAGGTCCAATTTATTTTCACACACGCTGTTTTAAATATCCTCCCCCTCCCCCTCCAAAAAGAGTAAAACAGGTTTAAAATGTATTGAATCGCAAAAGGTCAGTCCTGCATCTCCAGCCAAGCCCCATCCCTTGTTCGCTGTATTTTTCACAGATCTCTTTATAGACGTAGATACTCTCCCGATCACTCTTTCATCACCAAACTCAATAATGCGATCCAAGTCATTATTTTATTACTATAACATCTCAAAAAGCTCTGCAAATGTCCATATGTCCGTGGTCTGAGCGCTGGATGCAGAAGCAGCTATCTCGTTTATGTCCATGTTATCTCTGGAGAAAACCTGCAAGTCTGTCCGAGAACTCTCGGAAATACTGAGCAGCAGGCCAGAAATAAACCCACCACGGATCTTGGATTTTATGGAACCTACGAGATCTCCAGCCCATTAAATAGCAATGGGGAATGCACTGAATACACCGACACTTGACGATGATGATGCTGGGTCAGTCATGAATGTAAGTATTTCTTCATCGTACAGCTTTCATTAAAACCATAAAACTTGAGCTGTGTGTGATTTTTATATATATATATATATATATACACACACACACACACACACACACTCCAGATTGTAAATCTCAATATTGATAAATAAGGCATACGACGTTGCATATTCAGTCACCATTAATATAATAATCTGTATTGTGACTAATGTAATGTACACGTCCTTGGTTGCTGCATTTACGCATGATCCAATACGATCACTTCTTTCCACAGTAACCAACTGCACTGTCAACACACGCCTTTATCATATCTTATGTAAGAAGTACAGTACCAACAGTGTTGCAAAAAATAAGATTGCCATATTTACGTCTGCAAATTTCCCAGCGCAATCTCTTATGTTGACTTCCGGGAATGCGGTGTTTACATCACTGTTTACATTCCCAACAAGCACATTGACGCACTTTAGGCTTCCTTTTCAGCCACATATGTGAACGCACTTAGGCCCCATAAAACCTCAACTATGAACGGAATTTTGAGGCGGCCCAAGGCCGACTAAGTGTGAATGGGGTGTATGTCACCAAAGTGCAAAACCTAGCTAACAGTTTTACCTCGTTACATTTCATTGCCACAACGTTATAGCCCACTTTGTTTGTGACAAGGTTTTGATCAAATAAATGTGTGGATTCCATGAGATACCGTCTCACTTAAATGCATATACCTGCTTCACTCACTCAAACTCAGGAGCTCACATTGAAATCAATACCCCAGTTAAGGGGAAATGTATCCTTGGGTTATGCTTAAACTTAATACTTAAGGTGTTTCCTATCTACAGAGAGAGAAGCAGCAAATGGAGACATGTGGCAAAGTGGGCAAGTGTGTGCAGGTGAAGGCAATGCAGAAGAAACAGACAGACAACGATATCCAGGTGCAATGGTGTTTATCGATTGTATTTTTCCGAAGCCTGCCGGCAAAACAAACAGTAAACAATAATGATGCAAAGTGATAAAGCAGCGTGTATCACCATTTATAATGCCTGGGTTTGACCCGTAGCCAATAGTCCCGTTCTTAATACGCCCACACGTAACACAAAACACATACACAGGTCCTAGTGCTCGTGCTGCAAATATAGTTCTCCGTGAAACAAGGAAAGTGCTGGTGCCCAGTTTGGTGCTGGACTTTGGCTACAGCTCCGGATCACATTAGTAGTCTAAACAAACAAACAGTGGTCAGTGACAACATCAAATGAATGCCCCAGCAGACAGTATCTTAAAGGAAGAGTGACCCATTTAATAAACAAACACTCCTTTTCGACCAAGGAGTAGTTGCACTCCCGAGGGAGCATTTTTTTTACTGATGTACAAGATGGGGTGTTCTAATCTACGTCTATCGTTTGGGACAAGACTGCACCCAAACCGACATCTGATGCATTGGTGTGGAGAATGAATCACTTCGTGAAGTCTGGACTGATGAGAGTGGGGGTCTGGCAGAGTCTCTGCTTAACAATATCAAACGCCCACTGGCATTCTACTGACCACTTAATTGAATTTGGTGCGTTCTTTCTGGCGACGTCAACTAAGGGATTGACCACAGATGCATACTCGGGAATAAATCTTCGGTAATAACCGGCTAACCCTAGTAGAGACCTTACCTGAGCCTTGCTTTTGTGGATTGCTGCATACACCAAAGCCTGGACCTTGGCGACAACAGGTTTCACCCTTCCATCCCCAATTATAAATCCCAAATATTGTGTATCTGCTTTGGCAAATGCACATTTTCTCAAGTTATCCGTCAGCCAGGCTACCCTTAGAGACTGTCATGATCGTAGCCAAATGCCCTCGCCAGGTGGAGCTGCAAGTGGACAAAAATTTGGTAGACAGTAATAACTCAAGGTTTTTTTCATCGTCTCTCCTGTCTCCATTCTCCCAGTCTCTTTAGAATAAAAATACAGTAAATAGAAGTGGAGATTTTTTTAAAAAAGAAAATAAAAACTTAAGGCATAAAAATACATTCAAAACGTGAACTTCAGTTGCCTGCCATGGAAACCACATGAATTGTTTGCATTACTAACAGTGTGAAAAGGCAGGAAGTGTAACCACCTATTTATTAATAAAACATTTTATTAAAACAAACAGCTAAATGTGAATATTAATATAATAAAGTAGGGGTGCACAATTGCACGGGATGCAGTTTCTCATAGGTATAGCTATGAGAAAGTGAATCCCCTGTACGTCACATAACGTGCGCATGGGTAGTAAAGCCAACGGCACGCACTATCGCATGTGTCGCAGTTTCTCATGCTACACCGGCCCAGCTTGCACAGATTTTGCATCGTCAGAATGCCAAGGACATTAATGTGGTGTCTGCCACAGTTTGGCATGTGAAACTTTAAATATAATCTCTGAATTTGCAATCAGTGACTTCGCCACCCCTTGTTTATATTGAGGTAGGGGGACCTCAAAGTCGTGACCAAGATATGGGTTCCCTCACATAAGTCCCTTCAATGAAATGAAAGTCAGAAATCATAAGTGCAGTTTGAAATTGATTTTCAATAGTCCAAAAGTATCTAGTTCCTATAGTATAACAACTAAAATCGAAGCTCAAAAGAAACACCAGGATCAGTACAGATTTATATACAAAGACAACCGTACCACAGAAAGCACAGAGGACTTCAGACACAGGAAAGGTGATACTACACAAAAAGTAATAACAAAAACGTGAAAAAAAAAATCAATACATATAAATCCGCACAAACGCCAAGTGCAAACTCAATTGGAAACGTAAAATAAAATGTGTAAACAAATTCAAATCCCAAAATAAAAACGTGACTATTCCTTGCGTCTATACAAACAGTGGTAGGGTTACACTTTGTTGTAAAGAAAATGCAAAAGGCACAATAAGTTACACTATCTGAAAAACCAAGGCATGTATTAGAAATTATATTAAAAAGAAAATAAACAGACAACTAAGACGATCAGTGGGCCTAATCAAACACAGCAATACATACATAAAGAAAAAGAGAGGATTGGTAATTTGACAAAATAAAATCATAAACAATCAAATAGTAAACAACCGACAATAATCAAACACAATAATCGGTGCTCGCATCCTACAAAGCAAAGAAACAAAGAATACGGGCAAAATGCACCACCATAAAACAAAACACTGCACATAAGAAAAATATAAAACATTACCTCGGGAAAATTGCGGTGTATTGTTTAAACGAAACAGCTCCCAACAGTTTGCTCTACCAAATAACTATTAGTACATTAATAAAATAACAAAAGAAAATAACGAGTCTTTTAAAAGTAAACAGATACCTCGGGCATAGTTCGCAGGGTTTTCTTGCAGAATTGGGCTACTTCAAAAACACAGCCACGGGCAATATTAAGGAGTCGGGGGCTGACAATCTAATCAGTGGTATGACTTTAAAAGATTGAACTGTTTTCATGTTTGCAATATTATTTGGGATACAGTACCACCATCAATAAAGTTATCACGCTGTAATTCCGTTGCTGGCCTGGTATGAATGTTGATTTGTCCCTTCAGAGCTTAAGTACGAATTTGTTGATAATGACGTTTGGATGAGCTGTACTGTCTTGTAGTTTTTATCAAATTTATACCAGGTATCTTTTCTTACGAAAGCTTTTGATTTTTTTTTTTTTTTTTTTTTTTTTTTTATGCATAGACTTGCGTGTTAATAATAAGCTTGTTTTCAGTTAAAACAAATAATTGGGCTATTTTTGAAGTTACTTTGGGCTATAAACTCTGCAGAAATCTGGCAACCTTGACATCGGGTAGCTGTGAATAAGCTGCACTATTAGTGGAAAACGTGTCACACAGCTCACCTTACAAAGTACCGAATACAACAAGGTTTAAAACAAGGACATGCGTTTCTAAAAACACACCAAAATAAAAATAGCCGCGGTGCAACCGGCTTACCTGATAGTTTGATTCGAGAATGAACCCCCTCCCCCAAAAAAAGATAAAAGACAAACCCTGCATTCACAATTCCTGACTCAAAAGAGCGCACTCTTTATAGAAATTCCCACCAACCGCATTCTGCATGGTCCTAGTGTCCCACATCAACATTAGGCTTAATTGGAAAACGATTGCGTGTGAACAGCAGATGAGCTTCCAGATCTTGCGGGCTTCAATTTTGTAGAAGGAACGTTTAAGTGCTTAACTGTGAATTATATTTTAAAATCAATCCGCGCACAAATACCGGCTTTTTCCCTTAACATTGTAATCTACAACTAATCTGATAACATTAAAAAACTACTTAAACATACATTCTGACGCTGGTGTAGACACAAGAGAAACACGTTTGTGACAGGGCACCGTAATGAAGGTTCAATTCGCAGCTGCTGGACAGCAAATCACCAGGGAAGTCAGGATTGGTCCACAATTCTGTCATCGACTGGATCCAAACAACACCCTCTCTCGAAAATAACCAGTCAAACTCCCAAAGTTTTGAAGGTTTCTTATTTAAATAGTGAATAGTTATTACGCCACCTTTATGTAAATTGCACCCATTGTATCTGTTGTAAAACATCAGAAAAGTATTTTTTTTTTTTTAAAAAAAATCTTTTGATGAAGCACATTCAGGTTAAAACAAACAGAGTCAGCAAGTTTCGAACTGAGGTTTTGCCAAGTGCAGTAAAATAAGAAGCGTGACGGAGGCTTGTTAATAGTTCCAAGAAGGTATCGCTGCAGACTGCAGGGTCAGCCAGCTTCTAATTACGTCATAAAGAATTCGAGCTAGAAGATATAGATATTCTATCAAGATAACTAATAAATAATTCCAGGGATAATTTTAATGAATATTGTGTACACACACACACACACACACACACACACACACACACACACACACACACATTTTTAACGACTGAAATATATATAGAAATATATATATTATATATATATATATATATATATATATATATATATATATATATATATATATATATATATATATATTGTAGTCTAAATTTCAAAGTTATGTACACTTTTTTCTTAATTATTTTGCATGGAGAGGAGAGGAAGGCTACTTGTCTTTTAGGCGATTATTAGACATAGAAGTACATGGACAGAACAAGAATTGTACTGTTAGTCTTTGTACATTTAATTGCCTGCATACTTGTTCCTTCAAGGGTGTATTTATTTATCATTGACAGTCATATTATTAGTGTAACTGAAAAAGTCATCAAATGGGGAATAGGAATAATAAACTTTTCTATGCAAGTGGTGTACACACAGAGATGAAGAGATCTCCATGGGCCAGCGCTGCAATTCTTACAGATAGCTTTATGTTTCCAGCTCCTGGAGGCTTAGACAAATGTTAAATTAGTTCCATGAAGAAACATTCAATTAAATCATTAAGAGCAATAATTGAATAAAAAGAAAGACCACCTGGCCAGTGTGGACTAAAGTAGTAGACCCCCGGTATAGGTCAGTATAGAAAATGCTTCTATACTATTTGTCTTCTAATGATCCCCTGAAGAACAGGATCCAGAGGACTCTTCTATCAATGGACCAGACCACAGGCTCCCCACAAGCATATCTGGCCATTTATTGTTTTCAGGAATTTGTCACAGCAAGCTACCTGATTATTTAACACTATATGTGTTGATATATCATTAGAAAGTCTGCCTGTTGAACACCCATCTGTAGCAGTTTAAACCATGCTATAAACAAAAAAGGAAATCATTTAATTAAAAGTCGAAAACTTTATTTATAAAATGGGTTTGGAGATATCTGAGTCCTGATTGGCTGGTAGGCATTCCAAGCCATTTAATTATTACAGGACAACCAATGGGCAAAAACAAGTCTCAGAACTAAGACTTTTTATAAAAAGGATATATTGAGCACTTAAGATCCTAAAAATTGCATTGGCCGCAATTTTTCTCACCAATAAAAACAATAATAATACAACGTCAGACTTCCTCCCTGTAAATTTTATCTTGTTTGGAGACGCCAATGCCCACACATTCCTGGAGGATTTACACCACAACCGTTCTGTAACAGAACTGACAGTAATCATTTTTTTAAAAAAAGGTCAGGAAACCGTGAGTATACAAAACACCTCTCTCTCAGTACTGCTGAAATAAATGCAATTGAAGCCAATAAAAAGTGGAATACTAAAAAAGTAACCACTTGAGCTGTGTCAGTTTTTAATGATTGGTCAGCAGAAACAAAAAAATAACATGGACTGGAAAACTGCACCTAAGACTTAAATAAACACAGCTTTAAGAAGTTTCTTTGCTGAAGTGATAACATCAGCTGGCACACAGCACTCAGTTTGCAGATTCACAAGCTTGGAGCTTGCCTGAATCGTTTTTTAAATTCTCCTAGTTGGATAATCTATAAATGTAATTTCAGATAACCACTTTAAAAGAGCAAACAGCGTGTTCATTTATGTCCTGAAAACCTACACGCGACAACAAAAAAGACGTCACAACATCACCTTGCTGTATCCCAATCAGACTTAAACAAGCTTAAGTCACTGGTACATAGAACTCAGTTTACAAGCTAGTTTAAGAAGCTATTGGGCACCAGCTGAAAGAGACAGGAAGTCCTGGAGTTACATCCTCTCTGCAGTACTGTCGTCAGCTGGTAAACAAAAAGAAACAAACTCCCCTACTCACCAAACAGTGCCACCTACTGCACAATCTGTCCAACTGTGTAACCAGCCATTTAATTTAGAAAACTGTACATTCCCTGGTACAGTCAACTTCATGAGACAAACACCGATAATATTCTACAAATTAATTTAATATTAAAAACAGTTTGTTTATCTGTTAATTGGAACTATTACATTTATTGGAACTATTTTTCCTAGTGTAGTAATATATTTAGTAAAAGAATAAACCTATATTCACTTTTAAATAAAAATGTGTCTATATCTTTATTTCTAAAAACTAGTAACCCATTTTATAAGCACAATAAGACATGACAGGGTGTTGGTTGTGCTGGAATAACCGCACTTCCAGGGGCTAAAGGCACGCAGCCTACGGCCTCATACCTTACTGCGCCCCTGGGCGTGCGGTTATTCTAGCACAGACAACGCCCTGTCGTGTCTTATTGCTTACTTAACACACTGTATGTACATATTGTAGAAATAAACACAACTATTTAAATATAACATAACTTCCCCTGCTGACGGCCCTCCAATGTCTCCCCATTCCACAAGGCAGTCACCCATTATAGAGGGGCCCCAACTGGTTAACACATTTTTTATTTTTTAAATGGACTGTGTCCTTGGACAGTCCACTTAACAGAATCCAGGGTGTTACACTTCAGCATCGAGCCCCTCCATGCTGTCCTTCTCCACATATCCTGGTGCCAAGGCTTTGCTGCTGGTCCACAATGTCCATACTCATTAATCTGAAACTCAGTAAACTGAAACCCAGAGTGGTGCACCTGAATGTATTCTTGAGGAAACATATTCCAGTATACAACACCTGTTCAAAATATAAGACTGTTTAATTACTACTTCAAAATTGTTAAAACTTCAGGCTAATAGAAGAATGACCTAGTTAAAAGCTGCATGTTGTCCGATGAGTGAGGTACGCTGGATGAGCCTGCAGTCTGCAGCCATACCCTTCTCACATTTCTCGACTGATGCTGAACCGCACCAATCACGTGATGTAACATTTCTCTGCTTTCCTCTGGCAGTCGCATTGTGCTGTGCAAGGAGACGACAGTAAACGGGTTTGCTATAGTCTTTACAGCTTTTTGTTGAGTTTAAAATGGCAACTCATATATTGCTGAATACTGGCGCAAAGATGCCAGTTCTGGGACTTGGAACATGGAAGGTAGGACCATTTTTTAAAACCCTTTTGGGTTAAAACAATGGATTAGTTTGCTTGTTTGGAAGAAAATGTCTTGAGTTAGTTTCCGTATGAAATGGAGTTCGTTTTTTGGTTCATTCACGTGTTTTTTTTTTTTTTTTTTTTTTTCGTCATTATGAGGAATGTGCAGGAACTAGAGGCCGAATTTGTCCTTGAATTTTGCTGTCCGTCCTTATTTTTAAAGCCCCTTTCACACTGGCACTCTGAACTTCGTTGTTAACACTACACTCCAAACAAACCGAACCGTACAGAACCAGCTCCACTAACGAACTCGGTGTGAACACTCCCTAAATAATATTAAAATGAAAAATTATTGCTGATTCCAAAAAAAAAGAAAGAAAGAAAGAAAATGTATGTGGGCGGTACAATCATCAATATTTATTCGAACGATTCGATTTTGTTTGCCCAATTAATCGATTTGCTATTTGGAGGCTTAACTGCCAGCCATAGTTTCAACACAGTCACAATAGATACCTGACAGAGGGAAAACTAACCATTTTGTCGTTTCTTTGTAAAGTTCTCGTTTCATAAGGCCTAATTTTCAAAGCCTGGTGAAATATTTTGAGTTAACCTTAAAGTTCTGAAACTAAAATAGCAACGCGGGCAACATAACTTCACTGAGAAAAACAAAATAAATGTAAGTTGAAATACAAAAGCAAAGCAGATTTAGACCTATGCTTTTGCAGTTTATAAAAGTAAATGCAATTTCCTCAAGTTAAAAAATAAATAAATACATTTTCTTCCTGCTTACTAGCTTTATAAACCATTGTTACTGCTCACCTTTTTATTGTGTCGAAACTATTTTGGTTGTCCAATGTCAGTTATGCAGTGAGGAATAACACGTTTTAAAAAACACCAAGAAACAACTAGGCCTATATTTTGGACTTATTTCTGTTTTTATTGGTAGTCACCACCAGGCAAAGTAACCGAAGCAGTGAAGTTAGCCATTGACGCCGGATACCGCCACATTGACTGTGCCCATGTCTATCAAAATGAGAATGAAGTAGGAGAGGGCATCCAGCAGAAGATCAAAGAAGGACTTGTGAAGAGGGAGGACCTTTTCATTGTCAGCAAGGTACTGTGGTTATTATTCTGTGAACGAAAGGCTATATTATAATACTGTAATTTAGCCTGATATATATTTAAGCAATATAGCACGACGAGGTGTGTGTGTGTTGTCGCCTCAGGCGCATTGTGAGTCGTTTGTTGCGTTGCGCCCTCCTGTTTTAAACAGATTACATTATGCATGATAACAGTAGTATGACACTTGAGAATTTTCATTTAGAGCAAGTAAGTTCAGTTAAAGTTGGCACACGTAACATAGGCTAGATCAGCCAAGTCTTTACAGAAATAAGAGCTAGTGCCATTTTGTGTCTATGGCAAGCAACTGGAAGTGAAGAGAAGCTCCTGAACTCTGTGAATGCACTTTAACACAGACACACACACTATCTGAGCATTGCTGACAAAATCCCCCCGTTGTATAATGACGAGGTCGTGATGGCTTCTACCGAGAGCCCCTCCGCACATTAGGAATAAGATCACGTCCACATGCAGCGGCAGGGTTGTTTGCAAGACTGAGGCTTTGGGGCAAAAGAGATCAGTGTCTTCTGTGTGTGTTATAGCCTCTGATTTAGCCTATTTTTAGACAGTCATCAGATTTCTGTATTTTTGCAGGCTTTCTAGTACACTATTTCAAATATGAAAAGAAGGCAGTACTTAAAAATCCCTTTCTAAGTTAATGTTTTATGTGTGGCAGTGAAAATGTGTTGCAGCAGTCAAGCCTTCATCAGTGCATCCTACTGGTCACACGATAATTAGAGTCGGCCTATATACAATACAAGAGTTCAATAAGTAACATGACTTTCCATGATCGTCATTTCCTAATAACGTGATCATTATTTAGCTTAGCCACTGCCTTACAGGAAAAAAAGTGCTGAAAATGTTTTTTTTTTTTTTTTTTTTTTTGGTGACCTCAATACGCTTCAATCAGTACCACTTTCAATTAGTAAACATGAACCGCCACTCACAACTAACAATGTAACAGTGACATACTTGCTGTCTGTCAAAGCGTGTGTTTCAAATTTCTGTTTGTGATTGGGCTATTTTGTGTCATGCATGAGAGGTTCAACCTTGAACTCTTCTGATTGGACAATGCACACAGCTTTTACACTTTACAGTACAAATGGACGTACAACGTGGTGGAACACTGAGTGAGAGACGTGATGTATGGCCTGACAGCAGTAGGGGAAAGGAACAAATACTTTAAAAAATTGGTATTTGTTTAGGTCTAAATGCCAGAAAACTGTTAATGAACCATCTGAAGACAACAAGTTAGTAGCTACCACCAGCAGTTCTGCGCCATTCAAACGGTAATTAAATTAGTCAGAATTTGTGAGATTAAATATAATGGTTTGTTTTGCTTTGAACACAAACTGTTGGCTAACAAAAATGAACAACCATAAGTACGAATTAAGTTATATATAGTTATTTTTATTTATTATCATAATGTGAAATTGAAATCTGATGCACATGTTAAAAGTTCAAGTAATTTGCTTTCTGTTTCCTTTTTTGTTTTTAATCAGAATCCTTTCTCAAAATAAAATCCTGGCTTCACCCCTGCAGCCAGGGTTTATTTAAAAATAAAAATATATATCTTTGTTTTTCGTAGTTTGGTAGAGAATATGTGAGTGCGCAGTTTATTTCAAACCTTAATAACCAAACAGTGTCAGTCAGCGAAAATGTGCTAAAACAGAGTGAATTTGATGTAGCCCTGGCTGCACAATGGTAAAACGACAGCTACATTTGGAGTTTTTCTACAACAAAAAAGCTAAACCACCAACTCCAGAGACATCAACAAAAACCAAACCTGACTTCTGTAGTTCAGAATGTTATTAACAGCACGAGAGTGTGACGATACTTCCATTGCCTGTAAAAAGTGTTGTTTGCAGCTCTCTTGATTGTGACAATCTGGCATATAAATGTTTTTGATGAAAGATCTGTGTCCTTTACATTTCTTGCACGTTTAAATGTTATCAAGGGTGGTTGCTCCTTTATTGTTTCCTTAAATACGTGGTCTATCATTAATATATGCCAGTGATGCATGCCTTAAAAAGAAAACTCACAACCCAAACGATCTGTAATATCATTCGACAAATGATTAAATTCAGCTGAACAGATTGTATTGGCATTACTTGGGTTGCGAGTTTTCTTTTTAAGGCGTGTATCCCTGTTTCAACTGCTGTTGCACCTCAAACCGCACTGTGTATCTCCACTTCCAGTACAAATTAAACTGAAATTCAAGTAGCTGTCTTCGTATTTCCTTAATTTTGCAGAGTTACTCACAACATCACCTCCTTGATGTTCTTAAGCCCTTATGGTGAACTGCAGGAAGAGCAATTCAAAATAAACATAACAAGTTCTCTGCCTTTTCTTTTCCATACCACCTCATGGATCGTTGTTACCTGTTTGACAATGTGGGCAATAATCCTTACACTGTCAGTGTAAGAGCAGACATTTTGAAAAGAGCTTTGAAAACACTTTAAAGTTAGAACTGTAAAAAGTTGTCAGGATTTTAACAGTAAGAAGAAAAATGACAGGTATGTTATTTAAACAGTTGTAGCAACACGTGGGAACGTGCAACACTATTTTTCAGAACCCTGCTACTTACTGTGTCAATAAAATTAATTTTACAAAATGCAGTACATTTGTTAATACAGTACTCACGTGAGTAAAAGACAGTGTTGGACAAGAACGTCCTAATCTTGACAAGAATAGGGTACTGTACAGTACTATCAGGAAACAAATACAAGTTTCTGTTACAGTACAACTAGTACAAAGGCCCTCCAAAACAGGGAGCTGCAGGTTGGGTGAAATAAAGCAGAATGTCTTAAACACACCACTTGTATAATCGTGTCCACTGGAGTTTCAATTTCATTGTATTGGGAGTATTTTCTAAAATGTTACGCTGTTACATCAGCCCCCCCCCCCGCAGTGACATCTTATGTTAAGGTCACATTTGAGATGTGATTTTAGTAATATGAAAAATCTACAATAATTTGCTTATGGTATAAAATGCGCAAAAGCTTGGCAAATACAAGACACTACATACACATTGAAAGTAAAATGCACAATAACATTTATTTATCAGTGATGTTAGGGAATTTGTTAATTCTTCATTTAAGCAACCCAGTAGAGACAGCCTTATGCAATATACAGCATCACCGTTTACTGGATATTATTAGATACTAGTGGTAAAGGTCTTTGCAATACTCCGTAGATCAGAACAGAAATTTAGAATAGGATTCCAACAATTGTACTGGTTGACAAAACAGCCTATACTAGAGCTCTGGTCCTGTGTGTAGAGCGAGTGTACTTTTCCTCCACTGTGTACAGAAAATATTGTAATTATATTCATGTTTCAATGCCGACTGCAGCACAAGAAGTCACGGTGTATCAAACACATTTTCTCCTGACAGCTGTGGTGTACATTCCACGAGAAGTCCTTGGTGAAGCAAGCATGCCAGCAGACCCTGTCTGACCTCAAACTTGACTGCTTGGATCTTTACCTCATCCATTGGCCTATGGGATTCAAGGTGATTTTCTACTGTCATGCGTGCACGCACACAGGCCTAAGTAAGACATGTATTAATTGAACCGTGTGACCTGGACTGTCAGTCAGCACACAGTAACTGCCAACTCCCTAAAACCCCAAACCAAGTCTGAAAACACCCTAAAAGCAGTTTTTAAAGAGATATTTAGAATTGTTGTAGTTATTGTATATTGTACAGTATCAAGAGCTATTTCAGGCCATGTACTATAGATAATAGAATAATATGAACTAGGGGTCCCCAAGTGGTTCACAGTAAAGACACAACCATGTGATGGACTGGGCGAGTCATACAGTTTGGGGCTTAGGAGGCAAAATTGCCAAGGACTGTTTTTCCTCATTGTGCTACAGCGCCCCCTATTGGGCAGGTGCCTAGTGAGCTCATGCAAGTTTTAAATCCCCGATTTAACATAAATATCTCTTTTGAAGTACAATATCTCTGTACTGTACTTACTGCAGCTTGGTTCTTTATCACACTGTCGCCAGTCCATTTTCTTGTGATACTTCATATGACAAATTAAAGCATTTTAAAACAAGTGTAGAATACTCTAGTTCAGTGGTTTTCAACCTTTTTCTGAAAACTACCCCTTCTGTCTGGAGGTTTCAACTGAAGTACCAAGTGGAAATCTACTCGGTCGAAATCGTGTGTGTACAGGTGGATGATAGTTTTGGAACTTTACTAACATTTGGGGTGCTCAACTAAAATGAAATATTTGTGCACAGTGGTTTCGAGAATATATAGTACCATTAAAATCTATTTAAGATCATCATTTTCTTTTACTTTAATTTTTTCATTTCAGTCATCCTGCGTACCCCTGGTTGAAAACCCCTGCTCTAGTTAATGAACTTTATTAGCTAATCTAAATATGGAACTGGAGCTTGCTGATAATGCCATTACTTTTAAGTTACCCTCTACGTACAAACTTCAAATTACACAAAACTACAAATTCAAATTCCAGTGGGGTCTATTTCAATGGTCTTTGCAGTGGTGGCTCAAAGTAACGTTAAGTCAATATGAATTGCTCCATCGTTTCTATTTCAGGCGGGCAGCGAGCTCTTTCCTGTTGATGACAGAGGATTAGTGCTGCCGGACAACACCTGCTTTCTAGACACCTGGGAGGTAAGTTCAGTGATTTATACTTTAATATCTGACAGTTGTTGTTCTATTTGTTCCTCTGACCCAGGGGAGTAGCAGAGTGTCACTGGGGAATCACCCTGGATTTCATTTCTGTAGTTCTAGGGATTCCCCTGAAAATAGGTGATTGAATTCCCTGATGCTAAAACCTCTGGCTGTGGCTCATTCCAGTGGGGTATACGTTAATCAAATCGTAGTTTCTTAATAGTTTTACTTATATCTGAAGTGCTAGATAATAAAATGATCAACCTGACCTATTTTCCACTGTGCTGTTTTAAATGTAGTTAAGTGATGATATCCTCATTATTTAAAATTTTTCTTAAGTGGAATTTATTTTCATATTATAGGCAATCCTCGACGCTTGGTACTTATGACTGTTTTGCATTATTACCCTAGTTAGACTTTACGACATCGACACCGCGATTCCTGAGCCCTGCGTCATGTGCGCATGCACGGTATCCGAACTGCAGTACCTGACGTGGTCCCCTGACTCAGTCTAGTGTTCTGTTTTTTTTTGTTTGTTTTTAATTTATTTGCCCTTAACAATGTCTGATAATAGCAATTGACTCAAAACGAAACCTAAGCTGTGAACTCTGTCACATGATGAGGGGCTTAACCTCAGGCGATCGTATTTCCTGCTAGGAGTACCACATACGCACACTGTATACGTCATTGGAAAGCCCCTAGTCTGTACTTTTATACAGGCCAGGTAGGGGTCTCAGTAATATGCACGTAACCATCGGATTTACGCTAAATCTTTACATCCATCGGATGTAAAGATTAAACCCGAGTTTATAACATTGTTCCTATGGGAAAATGTGCTTCGACTTACGATGCTTCGACTTACAACGCGACTTTTAGGAACCAATTGTGTTGTAAGTGTGAGGACTGTCTGTACTTAACTGGAACATTATACCTCAAACAAGGGGCATTTCAGCAAGCACATAAACTTTGGAAAGTGGAAAACCCAACCCAAAGAGCTTCAGTGGTTTAATTGGTGTAGCTCAATAAAGAAGGACATAGTTGGAACAAAGACCTGGAGGACAATAACAATATAGTCCACCCTGACCTGTAATGGATTGGGATGTAGTGGAGGAAGTTTTACATATATCTAGAAATCTGCTAGTCCAAGTGTGATGAAACTTGCCAAGTACATTAGCACAAGTTATTAAGTGTATCAAATCCTGTGGTATATGGAAACATATCTGTACGTACAAGTTACAAACAGGTGGTTTATGCAATCCAGGTTGATTTCCCCAGAGCTGTAAAATGGTCTTTAAAAAAGTAAAGCTTCGGTCGATCAAAATAGTACTTATACATTTGACACTGAAATGTTCTAGCACCGGTTGCATTGACAGCTGGGCAATTTTCCATGAAAAAGAAAAATGTCTCAGATTTTTTTCAACCTGTTTTGGTAGTACTTTCGGGTTGTGTGTTTCCAGGTAGTTTTCTTTTAGCCAGAGAAATTCTCTTTCCAAATTCTTATTGAAATGCGTGAGGGTATATTCAAATGTGTCTGAGTTCCAGTTTGGCCTTGCGCCACTGATATCATGCAGCTTTCTTAAACTGGGTTTCCATTAAGTTTTTAGATGGTGTTGAAGCACTGCAAGTGCAGCCTGCCTCATTGACCACCAACATTTCTTTATTAAAACACAAAAAAACAAAAAAAACAGACCTAGAATTATACAAATAATAATAAAAAAACAACATTCCATAAGAAAGCACTGTGTACTGCATACAGTACTGTGCAAAAGTTTTAAGCAGGTGTGAAAAAATGCTGTAAAGTAAGGTTGCTTTCAAAAATAGACATGTTAATAGATTATATTTATCAGTTAACTAAATGCAAAGTGAGTGAACAGAAGAAAACTCTAAATCAAATCCATATTTGGTGTGACCACCCTTTGCCTTCAAAACAGCATCAATTCTTCTAGGTACACTTGCAAAAGTCTGGGATTTTGTAGGCATATAGTCAGGTGTATGATTAAACAGTTATACCAAACAGGTGCTAATGATCATCAATTCAATATATAGGTTGAAATACAATCATTAACTGAAACAGAAGCAGCAGTGTAAGAGGAATAAAACTAGGTGAGGAACAAGGTGAGGTTGCTGAAGACAGTTTACTGTCAAAAGTCATACACCATGGCAAGACTGAGCACAGCAACAAGACACAAGGTAGTTATACTGCATCAGCAAGGTCTCTCCCAGGCAGAAATTTCAAGGCTGACAGGGGTTTCCAGATGTGCTGTCCAAGCTCTTTTGAAGAAGCACAAAGAAACGGGCAACATTGAGGACCGTAGACGCAGTGGTCGGCCAAGGAAACTCGCTGCAGCAGATGACTAACGCATCATGCTTACTTCCCTTCGCAGTCGGAAGATGTCCAGCAGTGCCATCAGCTCAGAATTGGCAGAAAAAAGTGGGACCCTTGTACACCCATCTACTGTCCGGAGAAGTCTGGTCAAAAGTGGCCTTCATGGAAGACTTGCAGCCAAAAAGCCATATCTCTGACGTGGAAACAAGGCAAAGCGACTCAACTATGCACGAAAACACAGGAACTGGGGTGCAGAAAAATGGCAGCAGGTGCTCTGGACTGATTAGTCAAAATTTGTAATATTTGGCTGTAGCAGAACGCAGTTTGTTCGCCGAAGGGCTGGAAAGCTGTACACGAATGAGTGTCTGCAGGCAACAGTGAAGCATGGCGGAGGTTCCTTGCAAGTTTGGGGCTGCATTTCTGCAAATGGTGTTGGGGATTTGGTCAGAATTAATGGTCTCCTCAATGCCGAGAAGTACAGGCAGATACTTATCCATCATGCAGTATCATCAGGGAGGGCCCCAAATTCATTCTGCAGCATGACAACGACCCCAAACATACAGCAAAAGTCATTAAGAACTATTTTCAGCGTAAAGAAGAACAAGGAGTCCTGGAAGTGATGGTATGGCCCCCACCGAGCACTGATCTCAACATCATAGAGTCTGTCTGGGATTACATGAAGAGAGAGAAGCAACTGAGGCTGCCTAAATCCACAGAAGAACTGTGGTTAGTTCTCCAAGATGTTTGGGCCAACCTACCTGCCAAGTTCCTTCAAAAACTGTGTGCAAGTGTACTTAGAAGAATTGATGCTGTTTTGAAGGCAAAGGGTGGTCACACCAAATATTAATTTGATGTATATTTTTCTTCTGTTCACTTACTTTGCATTTTGTTAATTGATAAATATAAACTAACGTCTATTTTTGAAAGTATTCTTACTTTACAGCATTTTTTCACACCTGCCTAAAATTTTTGTATAGTACTGTATGTATTTGTTAAACCTGTTATACGTGAACATGTGTAATATGTACACGTTTCCCTACAGAACCGTAGCTTCAGCAAATCTGATCCTTATATCTACAAATGGAGCTGAAATATCAGCACTCCAGGTTCATGAAATAAAAATGATCCAGTCAAAATGTTTAGTACAATACATTTTAAAATACTGCTAAATCTACAATAGGCTACCTTACTCGCCCTCAAGTCACACTACATAATATTCTTATAATAATACTACTGTACTGTGCTACTATACAATGGGTTTTGTTTTCGTATTATATGATTTGTAGCGACTTTAGAGCTCTGTTAAACATATAACCACACAAACACACTTATATTTTAGGACAGACATGTTGCAGACAAAAAACATTATATATATATATATATATATATATATATATATATATATATATATATATATATATATATATATATATATATATATATATAAATATACACACACACACAAAATGCCTGTAGAAAGTAAACCCTCTTTAAAATTTTTCACCATTTGTTGCCTTATAGCCTGGAATTAAAGTAGTTTTTTTCTTCATTTGTCTACACATCCTACCGCACAACTTCCAAGTGAAAAAAATGTTCTAGAAATTTGTAGAAAATTTAATTAAAAATAAAAACTGAAATAGCTTGTGGATAAGTGTCCCTTGTAATAGCAATCCTAAATTAGGTCAGGTGTAACTAGTTGCCTTCAAAGTCGCACACCAAGTTAAGTGGCTTCCACCTGTGTTAAATTGTAGTGATTCACATGATTTCAGGATAAATTCAGCAGTTCTTGTAGGTTCCCTCTGATGGGTAGTGTATTTCAAAGCAAAGACTCAACCATGAGCACGAAGGTGCTTTCAAAAGAACTCTGGGACAAAGTTCCTGAAAGGTACAGATCAGGGGAGCACGGTCAAGACGATTATTAAAAAGTGGAAGGTGTATGGTACCACCAAGACCCTGCCTAGATCAGGCCATCCATCCAAACTCGACGACCAAGCAAGAAGGAGACTGATCAGAGAGGCTACCAAGAGGCCAATGGCAACTTTGCAAGAGCTACAGGCTTTTATGGCCAAGACTGGTCAAAGTGTGCATGTGACAACAATATCCCAAGCACTCCATAAATCTGGCCTGTATGGTAGGGTGGCAAAAAGGAAGCCATTACTCAAGAAAGCCCACCTTGAATCCAGTTTGAAGTATGCAAAAAAAACACTTTCTGTAGCCATATGGTAAAAAGTTTTGTGGTCTGACGAAACTAAAAAGGAACTTTTTGGCAAATGCAAAGCGTTATGATTGGTGCAAACCCAAAACAGTGATTCACCCAAAGAACACTATCCCTACTGAGAAGCATAGTGGTGGCTGCATCATGTTATGGGGATGTTTCTCATCGGCGGGGACTGGGGCACTTGTCCGGAAATAGAAGGGAAAATGAATGGAGCAAAGTACAGAGAAGTCCTTGAGGAAAACCCGCTGCCCTCTATAAGAAAGCTGAAACTGGGACGGAAGTTCACTTTTCAGCATGACAATGACCCAAAGCACATAGCCAAAGCTACACTGGAGTGGCTAAGGAACAAAAAGGTAAATGTCCTTGAGTGGCCCACTCGGAGCCCTGACCTAAATCCAATGGAAAATTTGTGGCATGACTTGAAGACTGCTGTCCATCAACGTTCCCCAAGGAACTTGACGGAGCTTAAACAGTTTTGTATATAAGAATGGTCAAATATTGCCAAATCTAGGTGTGTAAAGTTGGTAACGACCTATCCCAGCAGACTCATAGCTGTAATTGCCGCTAAGCACTATGATTGAGTCAAATGACAATTGAATAAATGGTAACACATAAAAAATAAAAATAAATACTGAATAAAGAGGTGTCTAAACCTCTTCTACTTTATGCTTATGTTTTCCTATTTGGTCAGAGAACCTCGCCATGGTTAATTCCAGCAGCTCTTAGATAATAAAGGATTGCTTTGTGGTATGGTCTTTGTATAGTAGAAAGTTGAACAAGGTTATGTCACAAACGTGAATTTTCAGTACAGAATTCTCGTAAGCTTAATATACGACTTCCGCACATGTCCATGCAAATTGTACGGCTTTTTAGCGCGAGAAAGCGATTTACCCACCCCTTAAAGTCTTACAATGTTTTACACGTGCACTTCCTGTAGAGCGTGGAATATGCGTGATATGTGCGCGTATGTGCTATGCCACATAAATGACTGTGGAGAGAGTTCTTTCTAAGCTGCATGGAAATCCGGCCATTGTTTATGGAGATATCTAGATTGGGAATGTCATGTTACTAATATTACAGTAATAGTTCCATTATTTACACAAATCCATTGTACAGACGCACTATTATCTCAATTACCGGTAGAGGAATTCACTGTATATAAGAGTAATAACATTAAAAAAACAACACAGGTGTGTATTTCTGTGTCCTCAGGGAATGGAAGAACTGGTGGATGCAGGAATGGTGAAAGCCATTGGGGTCTCCAACTTCAACCATGAACAGATAGAGGCTCTGCTAAACAAACCAGGTCTCAAGTACCAACCGGCCAACAACCAGGTATAGTTCAGTGCGTAGAGCTATCAAACAGAGGGATTTAGAAGAGGCAGATTTTACTGTGGGTGTTTTTGAAGAGCAGTGCAAGCAAGTATGATGTGATGACTCGTTCCATTTGTCTTGTGGGCCACACATGGGGAAATTCTGGTTCAAGTTCTTTGTTTCACATACAACCCAACTCGTAATACAGATTTGTGTATAAAATTAGCTTTTAATTAATGATTTATGTACTTTTAATTGATTTATATACTTGTTTCTTCTCATTTTATATGTATTTGTTTAATGTGTATGAATACCGTCTTTGTTTACAAACACTATCGTTAAACTATTCTATTGTTTACTCATTATTATTATTATTATCATTGTCATTATTGTCTAGCCCCTAACCATTACCAGTAAAGACTGAACATCAGCATTACCCCTTCTCTTGGAAGATTACCAAACATATGGCTACAACAAAACCCTTGTCCCCACATGTATATCTACAGCAGCTTCATTAAGGGAAGCTCCCCAATCTATACAGCAATGTACCATCATATATCAAATACAGCTGCTCAACAACATGCAAGATACATAATAAACCGCAGCTCTATCGCCAGTAGTATAACATTAACAATAATAATCACAATAACAGGCATTGAAATATTACAGTGAGGGTCTCGCCCTCACAAACTGCCTTTCATTTTCATTTAATTTATTCAATAAAATATTGCACACCTCTCAATGCTAGAGATCTCACTAAGATATATAATATATTGCAGCTCTCCATTAACATATTTTCTCTTGGTACATACGACTAAATGTATACTTTGCAGCTGTCGCTAGGAAAATGCAAATCGCAGTATGTTTGCGTTGTGACTGGCCCATCTTACTACATCTACCCCTACGACTTTTAACTTAAAAACATAAGCAGTCTGAAGTCGTTTTTATTTGTTTAGAATTGTAATGGTGTATGTTTGTTTTCTTTTCAGATAAAAATGTCACAAATTACGATTTGGTGTAAATAGCTTTGAGAATCTAGTGCTATGTGGTCATATTAAAATAATCCAAGTTTGAATATTTCTGTTTAAGGTTGAGTGCCATCCGTACCTGACTCAGGAGAAGCTGCTGGATTACTGCATGTCGAAGGGGATCTCGCTCACAGCATACAGTCCCCTGGGATCCCCAGACAGACCATGGTAAGGAGGCATTCTCTATAGCAGGGGTGTCCAGACAAGGTGCTGGAGGGTTATTCAAATCCAGGTTAAACAGGTAAAATTTAAATTATTACCTTACTAGGGTCTGAATTTGGGTTTCATTGTAACATGGTTAATTATATATATATAATTTTAGAGGTTGACACGGGTAGAAAATCCGGAACCTAGTACCTGCCGTGACAAATGTACAGATCTTTTTCGGGTAATGATTTAAAAAAATATGTAATAAATCACATATTACTGCTTTTAAATGCATGATGTAAATACTATATAGTACTGTGACAAAGTGCCCGCCCCTGTGTATATTGTATGTTATATGCTGTGTGTGGTGTGTTAAATGTTGGTGTATAGGCATTGGTACACGGGATATAAACGGGTCTGTGTTTCACGTGTGTTTAGAAATAGATGCACGTTTTACTCACTCAGGGTTGGGTGTTCGGTGAGTAGGGAACGGGAGAGAGAGAAGGCGAAACCAAAGGGTGTGTGTGTGTGTGTGTGTGTGTGTATATATATATATATATATATATATATATATATATATATATATATATATATATATATATATTATATATATATATATATAAAATCAATTGCTATTACGTGCTGGTGGGACCAGCACGATACTTGTTTATTTAAACTCACAGTTTGTTAAGTGTTAGTCTGTTTTTGTTTTGGCTTTTTTGTTTTGGCATAAAGTGCCGTGTCCTGCCTTTTTGTCTGTTTAAACTGTTTATTTGCAATAAACCGGCGCAAGCAAGCGCCTCATCATTTCACATCATCTGTCCTGTCTTTGTGTTCATTCCTTTCCTGGTTCTGACGTCACCCACTCGGCCATCTGTGTGACACGGTGTTCTGCGTGGGATTTAACAGTGCCTCTAAGCGTCAGACCAGGAGAGGTGTGTGGATTAAAAAAATAAATAAATGGAAGGCTGGAGCTGGAGAGATGGCTGCCAGGACCTGGAGGAGCTCCTCTGTGGTCTAGAGGACCAAGGCTGGTGTCTTGCCTGTGGGGAGTTCGGGCACTCGGTGGTGCGCTGCCCCTACCAAGAGGGAGAGGAGGAACTGGGCCAGGAGAGGAAGGTGAGGAGGAGGCAGTGAAGAGGAAAGGGGAAGAGGAAGGCAGAGCGTCCACCGCTTCCATCTCCACCAGCGGAGGAAGAATGCCTGCTGGTTTTACCTCCAGAGCCAGAGGGAGAGCCGCACCAGTCCCCTGCAAGAGAGGGAGAGCCGGACCAGTCCCCTGAAACAAGGGTAGACTACACACCGCTCCCACCTCCGCCGCCAGGAGACTACACGCCGCTCCCACCTCCACTGGCAGGAGCAGAGCAGCAGGAGCTGCTTCTGCCTCCGCCACCTCCATCGGCAGGAGCAGAGCTGCCTCTGCCTCTGCCACCTTCACCGGCAGGAGAGGATGAATGCCTGCTGCCACACTTCACCCACCAGAGGGATGAATGCCTGCTGGTAACACTTCCCCCACCAGCAGAGGATGAATGCCTGCTGGTATCACTTCCCCCACCAGCAGAGGATGAATGCCTGCTGGTATCACTTCCCCCACCAGCAGAGGGTGAATGCCTGCTGGTATCACTTCCCCCACCAGCAGAGGGTGAATGCCTGCTGGTATCACTTTCCCCACCAGCAGAGTGTGAATGCCTGCTGGTAGCACTTTCCCCACGCTCACGAGGAGAGGAGCTGGAGCTGCCTCTCCCTGTACAAGAAAGAGTACCAGGACTTGATGCTGGCATTCCTCAGCAATCACTACATAGTCTGCTGAGGGGAGCACAGCGGAAAATGGCCCAGCCGCAGCGGGTACAAAGAGGGCCAACGCCCGCACACCAGCTTGTCCAGACTCCCTGCCTCGCTTCGCCCAGGGATGCCTGCCTCGCTTCGCCCAGGGATGCCTGCCTCGCTTCGCCCAAGGATGCCCGCCGCTCCGCATCGCCCGGGGTTGCCCGCCGCTCCGCATCGCCTGGGGTCGCTGGAACCGCTCCATCACATGGGGTCGCTGGAACCGCTTCGCCTGGGATTGCCAGCCGCGCCGCATCGCCTGGGGCTGCCTGTTGCTCCGCATCGCAGCAGGAAGTACTGTGGTCGGAACCCCACCAAGGGGAGCTGCTGGCCACGAAGAAGGGGGAGGAGGTCTGAAGACCACCAACCCCAGCAGCAGTTTCACAGGCGGAAATTGTGGGGGAGGTCAGAAGACCTGCTCCCACTGCAGCAGTTTCGCTGCCGGAAGTACTGTGGTCTGAGCCCCACCAAGGGGAGCTTCCGGCTCCGAAGAAGGGGGAAGGTCAGGAGACCACCCCCCAAGCAGCCTTTCCGCTGCCAGGACTACCCCGGCTGGAGGAGCCAGACTGGGGACTATTGATGTGTCTGCTGACGGCCTGGCGACCTGTGGGCACCTTGAGGCCTCCGGTCCTGGATTTTTGGGCTTTTAAGGGGGGAGGTGGCCATTGAGGCCATGTGTGCTTTGCACAAATGGGGGGGTATATGTGACAAAGTGCCCGCCCCTGTGTATATTGTATGTTATATGTTGCGTGTGTTAAGTGTTGGTGTATAGGCATTGGTACACGGGATATAAACGGGTCTGTGTTTCACGTATATTTAGAAATGTACAATTTGTATTTAGGCACGGGATTGTACGCCACTTAACGTGCATTTAAAGTAGTTAATATGTAAGCACGAGGTTGCACATAATTAATTCATGTGCTGGGATTCAAGTGAGTAATTAATTAGTAATTGAATCCCAGCACAACAGTATATATAGATGCAGGTTTTACTCACTCGGGGTTGGGTGTTCGGTGAGTGAGAGAAGGCGAAACCAAAGAGTATATATATATATATATATATATATATATATATATAGATATAGATATATATAGATATATATATATATATATATAATATATATATATATATATATATATATATATATATATATATATATATATATATATATATATAATATTACGTGCTGTTGGGACCAGCACGATACTTGTTTATTTAAACTCACCGTTTAAGTGTTAGTCTGTTTTTTGTTTCGTTTTTGTTTTGGCGTAAAGTGCCATGGCCTGCCTTTTCGTCTGTCTAAACTGTTTATTTGCAATAAACCAGCTCAAGCAAGCGCCTCATCATTTCACATCATCTGTCCTGTCTTTGTGTTCATTCCTTTCCTGGTTCTGACGTCACCCACTCGGCTGTCTTTGTGACAAGTACACATACATTTAGTCCTTTCAGATCTCTATTATAATTTCCAGTAGTGGAAAAGTCTAATCATAAACATCTCTGTTTAAATACAGTTATTAATGTTAAATGCACATCATTCTGCAGGATTCTTTGCGACATGTATTGGCCATATTCCACGGTTGTCATCAGCAACCAAATTCGCCACAATGTACCCCAAACATCAAACTGCTTCTGTTTGGAAACAGTTTAACCAATTAATTCTGAACTTGGTAGGCATCATCGTGGAATGGAATTCAAATATGTCAAAATGGTGTTCTTTTGTAAAACAAGATGGTTGCCGGACGTACAATTTCTTCTTAAATTTAAAACCACTTCAATTGAAAAATAGTGTATCTGAGTAACTCCAAAGTTGACAAGCATTATCCCTGTGTCAATACAATGACCTCTCTTTAAGTTAAAATGTTAAACTAGCTTATAACTCCTTACAGTGTGTAGATAGGGTCATGGTTACTATGGTGTTTAAAGTTATAAAACATTGTGAGATAATGAACGAATGCAGTATTTTCATTGAAACTGCTGCATAAAACTGATCTGTTGCAGACATTTGCGCTGCAGTGCTATAGCTTGCCAAAATTTCCAGCTGGTACGAACGAGCTTGGAAGCCGTAAAACTGCCTGGCACTTTTAGTTTATTATTATTATTATTATTATTATTATTATTATTATTATTATTATTAATCTTGCAGTATATAACTTTGTTAAAAGTCATTTCACACCAACGTAACATTCTTTTTTTTTTTTTTGTTCTTAGAATACTGTACGATGCAGGCTTTCACACCAGCAGCGTAGCAAAACAGATGCTGTCTGAAGTAAACTGTTCCGATTTATCTGGCCGAGAGAGAGAGACACAGTTTTGAGTTTTAAATCCATTAATTGAATCAATAACAAGATTACAAAAAAACAATATATCCACAAAACGAAACCATCACAGCACAAAAAACGCAAAAACACTTCAAAAATCAACAAAAGCTATAATATAAATATTGTTTAGTATGACAGGGTTAAAATAGCAAAATGAGATCCCCCTCCTCACTCACATCACACAGCCCACCCCACTCACACCACTGCTGTGTAAACATGTCTAAGTCCTTCACCTAACGATAGTAAAAAAAAAAAAAAAAAAAAAAAGTCCACCTGAATCCTACTAACAAGAAAGACTAAAAATACTCCAGGCATCGGTAAAACCAGTGGCTAAAATTTTGTTTATTCGAGATCTAAAAATGGCTAACTTCGCTTGACCGAGGATAAAATTAACAAACATACATTTTTGTCGTTGTTTTGAATTATATGGGTAAATAAAAATAAATGTTTTAGTAAAAACAACACCAAGAGATGCCAACAGGTCTGTTAAAAGCTGGAAGAAAGGCAACAGTCGGGGGCAGTCAGTGAACAGGTGATACACAGTCTCTGAAGCGGTCTCGCTCCAGGCTCCACGCGGTTCAGATAACATTTTATGGCCACAATGCTGTGCAACACATGCCACTGCAGGTCTCCTGAGCGTTTGGGCAGGGGTAGTTTTTACAGAGAGCACCAGCTGAGTATCACTGCCTCGCTCACCCCCAGGTGTGCCCTCCACTTCTATCTACTAGGTCTTTCAACTGGGGGGAGCAGTAAGATTTGACACACAGGTGGTACAAGTGTTTCTTCTCTGTGGCATGAAAATGCAGTTCAGTGAGGTTGTGCACTGACAGCAGCCTCCCAGGCTGCCCTTCCTCTGCCAGGGGGCCGGAGGGGGGACCAGCACTGTGGGGAACAGAGTATCAGGTTCGAGGGCCACACGCTGCATTAGACACTCCTCCACATACCCAGAGAGAGCCAGGCTTAAGGAGGCCTTCAAGGCAATCGGCGTCTTCTCCAGTAACCTCTCTGATCTGATACCCAGCAGCACGCTCAGTTCCCTGCTGGACCTCTACTTCTGTGAATTCAAAAAAATGTTCCAGTTTTGTAAAACCAGTATTTAAAAACACACCACACAAAGTGACAGAATTAAAAATAGGGTTAAAAAACAGGGGTTCTTCAAAGATCCATTGGCTGCATAGAGATGAATCAGTCCTGCTAGTTTAGTTTAGAGGAGGTGCCAGGCTTGAACATAGTACTGTAGAATGTGTCCAGTCCTGAGTTGGGGAATCTGTCAGGGGAAATGAGAAAGAAATATCTGTCTAAACCCAGCCGGCCCGCCCTGTGCAGAAGAGAGAAAGCCAGCCCCTGCCAGCACAGCTAACAGTCCACGGTGGGTGGGGTGGGGTGGGGGGTCCAGACACACCAGTCTGTGCCACAGCATGGAAGCAACCAGGTTATTAATGATGAGAAACTAAACCCTTGAAAGACAACTGGGAAATGAGCCACTGCCAGCTCTGCAGCCTCCCTTGGACTTTCTCTTCCTTGGACTTTGGACTTCCACTGTGGCAAATAAATATTTGTGATCAACCCTGTCAAAAGCTTTTTCTTGATCAAGCGAAATTAAAGCCAAAGTTCAGGTTAAAAAGTTTAGATACATTTAAAAGTTCCCAAATTAAAAAAAAGGTTGTCGGCGATGGAGTGTCCAGGCACACAGTTAGACTGATCCTGGTGCACCACCAACGCCAGGCAACCCTGCACCTGGACAGCCAGAGCCTTGGAAAACAACTTATAGTCGCAACAGAGCAGAGACACTGGACGCCAGTTCTTAAGGTTGCACAAGTCCCCTTTTTTTGGCAGCATGGTGATAGCAGCACAGTGGCAACTCAAAGGGAGCTGTCCCTCCCTGATGCGCTCAGTCAGCACATGGTACAGGTCTTGAACCAGCAGGGTCCAGAAATGCTTGTAAAACTCTTGACTGTAGTCTGTTGATGCCGGGTGCCTTGCCATTGGACAGCTGTGTAACCGCTTTAGAAAGCTCTTGGAAAGTAAGAGAGGAATCCAGTTGACTGCTCTCCTCACTCAGTCTAGGGAGACCCTGGTGTAATTGTGCCATGTCCAGCAGGTCTCAGCCCTCAGCTTTGTACAAGTCACTATAGAACTCCACTGCCTCCTGGCGCAACTCTGCTGGGCTGCTCACCTCCTTCCCACAGGGCAGTCTCAGACAGTAGATCTTTTTCTGCTCCAGCCTCCTCTTCTCCAGGCCAAAGAAAAAGGCTGTAGGGGCGTCCGTGTTTCTGAGCTGAGTGAAGCGGGCCCTGAGCAGCGAACCTTGCACCCTCTCCTCCAGCAGCCTGCCCAGGCACTGCCTCCTTTCCCCCAGGCTCTGACATGCCATCTCACTGCTCTGGCCATCCAGCTGCCTCTCCAACTCCAATATCTCTTTCTCTAGCTCACTGACTGCTGATGCCTATAAGATTTACCAGGAATTTCCGAGGGTAAAGAAACAGTGGTGGACACAAAGTGGTGATGAGATAGTGAAAACTGGCAATCAATAAACTTATTAATATGAATTCTAGGAGTGTAAAAGCGATCCAACCTTGCACCAGAAATCTGACTGTTGTAATTTAATCCAGGTGTATTGTTCATCATTGGGATGAGCAATTCTCCAAACATCCACTATGCTGTGTGTATTTACAACAGCAGTCAGCTCCCTCACAAACCCCCCCCCACCCCCACCCCTCCATGAGTAAAAGCACGGGATCACACCTTCCCAATACCTCTGGTAATTTATTAAAAAATAAAATCCTTTCTCCCCCTAGATTAGGAGTATGAATATTAATAAGATCAATAAAAGTCCCCCCAAGTTTAATGTGCACTCTTAAAAGTTTACCTGATAAAATATCATGAATTGATAAAATCTCCGCACCCAGTCTAGGAGAAAATAAAACAGCAAACCCCCACTGAGATTCGAGCCATGGCTTAAAATACAATCCCGTTTCCACTCAGACAGCCAGTGAGCCTGGTTAGCGCTGTCTGAGTGTGTCTCTTGTAAAAACACAATATCTGCCCGCTTTTGATTAATAAAGTCAAATAATTGGGCTCTTTTTTAAAAATCTCTACAACCATTAATATTAAAAGTTGCTAAAAAATAGTTTCTCCATAGATAGCGAAGTGAGGCACACATTTAAAAAAATAAAACAAGCAAGGGTAAAATTATGCAATTTAAAATAATCAATTTTAATGCTTAGCTTTTGTTAAACGTTTGCGAGAAACTTAACAAATTTTTTCAAGCGATAACGTTTTTTTCAGTCAGCCAAAGTTGCTTTCCTGAGAATAGTATTGGCAGAAAGTAAAAACAATTTCAAGTCAGGGAAAAATGATGTAATGTCAACCCCCCTCTTACCTTTTGCTCTTACCTAAAAAATCATTGATCTGAGCAAGTGTATATAGTTTTCCCTTAGAGGTTTGGCTGGCCGGGAGGTCAGAAATCTCTCCATCATATTCTTCCTCTCCACACTCAGACATTCCCCATTCACCCTCTTCTGCAGCCTCTGATTCTACAGTTGCTTCCTCAGTCTCCTGATCTGTTTTCTCTGCAGCTCCGATCAACTCAAAAGGAGCATCCAGGGTTAAGGCTGCAACGTCGCCAGTATAAGAACTGGCACTCATGCCCTCAGCACTCCCCGAACAGCAGGGTTCGCAATGGACAAGCCTAGACTCGCCTGCAGCGCTCCCTCCAGGCTCCGTGTCACCTTGAGCGGCAGTGCTAGGCGGATCCGCCTGACTGCGGCTATGAACGGCAGCGGTGCTCGGCCCCACCGCACACGGGTTGAGACCCTCCGCTGCTGGCTTGGGAAGCCGGTACTGGGCCCCAAATTCATACCATCATGCTCAGTCACAGCCGTATTCTCCAAAGAAGTCCCCGACACGGTATTCTGCACTGCGGGCTCCTGCACTTCAGCTTGTCTCAGTCATCGGGTTGGGGGTACAGGTCGTTCTCTCACCGGTTCTTCCTCCTGAGCCCCCCCCTCCCCCCTGGAGCCTCTCCGGCCGCCTCCTCATCACCAGCGTTAGTACCAGCAGAAGGGTCTAGTTGCAGTTTGGGACAAGTATATTTAAGATGCCCCTGTGCTCCACAATTAAAACATTTCATGGTGTCTGTAATGGCAAACACAACATAATCTCTGCCTTCAACACTAAATTCCATGCAACATCTAGCACACAAACACTTGCCACCTGAAAGACATTACATGTTTGATTTCCTCTGCTTTACAGCCCAGCGGAATCATTTTATCAGGGGACATTATCTTTCCATGACTTTAGTGAGTGGGGTCGACAAAGGCATCGCTGTAATCGGGGAATTATGAACTGAAAACCTCTCTTCTACTATGCGATTTACCAATCGCTCCTGACTCAGGAAAACAACAAGGACCTTATTCATTCTCGAAGCAGATTTAACACTATCAAGCCCGACCTTTTCTCCCACTGCTAATAGTACCTCTTCTTATGATATAAATAAAGAAATAAATGAAAAGTACAGAATAAATAAATAACAAAAATGAAAGATTTAAAACTCAAAATAATGCAGTGAGTGTTGACTGGCAACAACTCACACACAAGCTCCCAAACTCACACACCTCTCCCACGAGAGAGGGAGAAAACATATCAGCATGTCAAATAATTGTATTTATTACCAAAACAGTATATACCATGTTTAAATTGGTTGTTTCCAAGTAGCCTACAGAGCACTACCAAATAAAAACAATCTTATATAATTTATTTATTTACAAATGTATTTATTTGAAGGGCAAAACCAGAAGACCCCTCTCTACTGGAAGATCCTAAAATCAAGGCAATTGCTGAAAAGCACAAAAAAACTGCAGCTCAGGTAAATATTGAACCTTTGTGCTGAATCCACTTGTAAGCTGGATGCTGTGTGTTGATTTTTTTTCTTACACCTCTGAGCTAATGTAGGAACTGTGCATGTGTCCGCCTTTATTTCAGATACTGTGCAAGAGCTTTAGCAGAGATATAAAAAGTTTATAAAAATGTTTATGATTCTGTGGTTTGAAAACATTCACAAGATGTTTGACTGAATTACAGATAAGCAGACAAGCTGTGTAAAACTACAGACCATAGTTATAAAAAATGTGGGACCACTCACCTTGTCACCAGTCACATTGCTGTGCGATTTGTGAGGAAAATAAAAATTCCTGTCAAACATGTAACTTCTTATTTCACTCATGGTGCGTTTACACCATTTTTTTTAGCTGGCTCAGAGTCGATAGGATTAAAAGATTTGTTATCATTTGAACCGTTTACACTTGAGTACAGACGGGCTTTTTGATTTCCTGAGTTTACAAGAATTTATTTATTTAACACGGCCATTATTTGGCCAGCAACATTTGTGTTACGCAAGTGAAACTGCCCAGAATAGATGATAAAAAGATATTCTGATCACCGACTCTGATCACACCAGCCTGACATGTTCACTGTTTCAGCTGACTGTGTTTGTGCGTCCTGTTCCCAAGGAAGTCTGCTGAGTGACACGGACACTGAGAGGCCAATGCGTTCACAGTAAAGCAAAAAACAGACCAGAGCCGTCACAAAGCCACCCTCTGTTTTCACCCACTAGTTCGAGACAGCTGGATCCAGCATGGCTGAGTTTACACTCCAAAAAAAGCCATCCTAAGAGCTAAGCCAGCTTAAAAGTGGCTGGTTTAAACAATATTAATGTAGTGACTCTGAAGGTCTTATGTAAACAGTATGACACTCAGAAGGCAAAACAGAGGTGTTTGTTGTCCCTGTAGGGTTTAATATTGGGGTTTTGAAGAAAGCACTTCCTTGATATGTGATGGGGTTTGTCTTTTAGGTTCTGCTCCGCTTTCAAATTCAGAGGGGTATCATTACTATCCCAAAGTCAATTACTCCCCAGCGCATTGAAGAGAATTTCAAGGTAATTACAAAATCGACTAATTATTAACCAGATAATGTATAACATATATACACTGTTGTGCTTGTACTGTAAATCACCTTTTACTTGGACAATTAAAAAGGTGGCCAAAATTATTACTCTGCTTTATTTCACTGCTTTGCTGAGTCTTACCACTAAAACATGGTTGTGTTTTCTGGGCTAGGTGGCACAGGAGGTTTAATTTCATGCTCAGTCTTGAAGGTTGCTTCGTGAAACGAGTTTGGTATATAGTATAACAAAAACAAACTTCTGTTACAAAATGTCTTTTGTATCTTAAATTTTGAAATGAGTTTTGCTTCACAAGAGAGGGAAATGCATACAATGTATTCATATTTACATTCATAATGCAACAGGGGACACCCCACCCTGTTAATTCAGATTCTCCTTATATTCATTGTTATTTGAATTTTCAGGTTTTTGATTTTGACCTTGATGGAGAAGACATAAAAAACATCCTGAGCTTTAACAGGAACTGGAGGGTTTGCCCAATGCACTGGTAAGACTGGCATGCATTTATATCAGTGTCAGGGTGATAACCAAGGCTGAAGATATTTTTCTTGTTTTGTTTTTTTACCTCAATTGCTGATATTTTTTCAAGCACCAGGGTGTAGCTGCAGAATGGTAGGCCATAAGAATGAGTAAGATGGGAATTTAGAAGACAATAGGAAGAGAAAATAAAGCTTTCTAAAGCAATTAAAGAAGCAATATTATTTTTTTCCCAAACCCAGTTAACATTAAGAATTGATTGCGAGTATTTGAAGAGAGCATTGTTTACACACTGAAACTGACAGATAATTACATTTGATTTATTTATGTAACATCAGTGACATGCATTGGAACAGGAGACCCACTCAATTTTGCATAAACTTTAAAAATGGTCCAAGTTAATGTCTCAGTATTGAGTATTTTATCAGTAGCCACTTGACTCATGATTAGATCTGAAAACTAGGTGGGGGTAGCTGGTTTTTAGGGGGATGCATCTCAGTTAAAAAATTAGAAAAATGTATAAAAGGTCCACCTGGCAAATGCTTCAACAACTTTTGTGACTGTCCATAGTGTTATTTTTGCTATATTAATGTTTGCTGTCTTTATTTTCTTGTAGTGTACATACTGCACAGTGCAGATTGAAAGGTGCACATTAAGATGATAAAAGAACAGAAGTGATAACATTGAAGATCTTGACTAAGCAATGCTGCTTTGGTTGGTTTACTGTTTCAAAGGCAACCAACTTAACAAATAATGATATGGCTGGGTTAACAGACCCAGATTATTATTTTGTTTTTTGTTAAGTCTTGTTTTGATTTAGTTTTTGTTTTAACAAAATGCCTTAAATGTCATTTTTCCTTATTGTAGTTAAGCAGTTCGATGTCATGCAATTCAGTAGCTTTTAGCGTAACAGTCTAGTTTGTTTCGAAATTACATTGCAACAAATGAAAATCATTTTTCTTTTGTCTTAATTTCACAGGGGTTTGGAGCACAAGGATTACCCATTTAATACTGAGTACTGAGTGGGAGAGCAAACCTCCCATCTTCTGGTGCTGGGTTTGGTGTTTTATGGCTTGAAGCTCTCCTTTCGTTTAGCAGTTGCAATTCTAGTTGATAAATAACAACACAAAGCTATAAAGTGTCCCCTTTTTTAGATGAGTAGTTGCTGTTGTGTAGGAGATTGGGTGTATTCATTTCAAGAGATATTACAGGAATTTAAGAACTTGATGTTACTCCCCTGATAACACTTCCTTATAACTTAGTTATAGTTTTTTTGGTTGGACAGTTAGTATGTCTATGTTTTTATGGTTTCATTTTACTTCTACACTCCTTTAGAATTAAGAGACATGTGAGGTTCAAGACTTTCTTCTGCTCCTGATTGAATGTTAAACTACTCATTGTTGCCATTATTGTCAATCCAGAAGAGCGTGCAAAATGAAGTCTGAAACTAAATCCAAGCACAGCCATGCACACCATGGAGTTTACATGAATTGTTTAAAAAACAAAAAAAAGTGTCCTTTTTTTGTGCAAACAGGTATTATTGCAAATAGCTTGGAGGATATCTGAAGAATTGCTTCACTCTCTCTTTCATATGGTGTTTTGTGACTTCTGACATTAGACAGTAGTATAATAAAAGAGCGCCAATAAGAACAAACTTGGTTTTTATTTTGTTATTTGGCTGTATTAGAAGTAACGGGTACATATAAGTAGATTCTTTTTTTTCTGAAATGGTTTATAAACATGAAATAAATTAGAGACAAAAAAACATGATACTGGTCTGGGAACTTCACTGAAGTCATAGAATGCAGCTGTGCAACAACTGTAAAGGTAGGGCCTATTAAATTGATCTTACAGACAGATCTAATAATTTAAATCACTAAGATATGAAACATCTTGATAAGATATGAAATGTCATATTCAACAGACACAATAATCAAACATCCCACATAACTGTTGGATGTGTGATTTTAATAACTTTGGGCATTTATTAGTAATTTAAACATTGCTGGTATTAAGATCCACACATACACCTGTGTACCAAAAAAAAAAAAAAAAAAAAGTCTGCAATTGTTCTTTTTGTTTATATTTTATTTTTTAAAATTTGAAATCATCAATTATTTTACTATTAATTTTATCCAAATTTTGGAATGCTGAATTATTCAGCCCGGTTCAGTGCTGCAACCCCCGCACTAACTCGGGAGAGATGAAGACGAGCACTCGCGTCCTCCGAAATGTGTGCCATCAGTCGTCCACTTTTTTTCCGCACTGTAAGCCCGCTTTGAAGCCATTTCAGAACTACAGCGTCAGAGGACCATGCTGTTGTGAACTGTGCTTTTAGTAGGCTGACTTAGAATTTCTTCCATAGACAATGAAAGATTGCTCGGTTAGTTTATCAATCATTTTACTTTGCAAGGAATACAGAAAGAATTACACAAAGCAAGTAAGCACAGCACCTGTATAGGATCTTCCCCTGGCCTGACAGTTCGTTTCTGGTACCGGGAAGTGGGTCAGCCTGCAAAGAAGCGAGACTCTTGTAAGACCGTATTGACCTGAAAGGTAAACGAGGGGCAGCTGCAACCGTTTACCAAGATGTCATGCGGTTTTCTAAGCAGATTTAATAATTAAGCGATAGTGCACGTCGATGAAGGCTCTACCGTGTCGTAGTTGACCGGAACTGGAGTTATGCATCTAATCAAAGTCAAGGTTAACTAACACACTGACAGGCGGTGTCATGTTACAATTTCAAGGCAGTGAGAGTTTTGGATTGTGTTTGTGCTTAGAAATTAAGAGATTTACTTCATGATTTTTCTGATTTCTGTTTATTTGTGTACTTAATAAAATACTACTATTGAGTAACCATTCCTTGTGTCTGCGCGTGATGTGTGATCATAGTAAATCCTCCATATTTGTAACACGTCAATTTAAATATTTTAGTAAGAGAACTAATCAACCCAGAGAAACATTAAATTATCAATTTTGAATTGTTCCTACAAACAACATGCCATGACACAGCACACACTATACAATGGCAGAATAATTTTGCAGCTGTGCTTTCACTTTTGAATTTTGCAATTCCACTGCAGCAGCTTTTACTTAGTAATTACAAAAATAAACTGAGTTCCCAAACAGACACCATCTGAAATATAAAGCACATCCTACCTTCCTAATAATCCTGGTGCTGTAAGTGAAAGGTATACAGTATACATATAACAGTAAAAGCATGCATGTGTAATAAAACATAGGTAAGCCTTATAAATCCCAGAAACCAAAGTCCAGGAAAAAATGATAAATGCATATTAACCACTGGAAAGTGTGTAGAAACTGCAAGATCGCTGTGCAAATCTACTGTGGTAAACTTTTATAAGGGCTATATACATGCTGATCAAGGTCATAATGATACCACACCAGCACCTGACTGACTCCGCTGTTGAAGGTTATATCCACCTGTCTGATTTGTTGAAACAGTTAAAGTGCATGGTCATTATTATAATGCATTACACTCCAACTGCGACACATGCAGATTATGACAAATGTAATCATTATAATCTTGGGAGGGAGATCTTAGTTCAGACACACCTTCATCTGCTATTTACAACTGAAAAGAAATAGCGCGAATAGTAAGCTGGACTCAAAGTTTTGTTTTATTTTCCCCCGCTGATGATACAATCCTCTGTGAAGAGAATTACACTTTGGAGAATGTCTGTCCGTCGATTTGTACATGTCACTTTACATTTTTGCTAAATCTCTGAAGAATCTCCTATTAAACAGTGATTACATATTTCATTACTAATTATTATTCTATACTATTCTGTATAGGGATGGGGTAAAAGCCGAAACGAGACGGAACGGCCAGGAACGGTACTTTAATTTATTCAATTGCGTTAAATAAAAAAAAAAAAAAAAAAAAAAAAAAAAAACCTGCATAGAAAGTTACACAGGCGTGAAGAGAATATACTACCAGATCAGAACCGTTTAATAATGCGTTGTCATTAACCCGTTCCTGCCAAGAACCTTCTTTTATCACCAAAAAGCTCCAGGCACACTGGGTTCCGAAGGTACAAAGACGACGAAAATTATATACATAATACAACTAAGTGAGAACAACAGAAAACTATTGAAAAAACCCATCGAACCGACCTTTCACTTTCCATTCCGTGCAGTAACAGCTGTATAAACAAAACCGCCCAGAACATGGGGTTCCGAAGCTGCACGGAGTATGAAATGGTACTCACAATACAACTAAGCGGGAACAACATATCACTATTGAAAAAATCCACCTTTCATTTCCCATTCCGTGCAATAACAGCTGTATAAACAAATACGACCGGAACACGGGGTTCCGAAGCTGCACAGAGGATGAAAATTATGCACACAATACAACTAAGTGGGAACAACATAACACTGCTGAAAAAACCCACCGGACCGACCTTTCATATTTACATGTGACAACCAACCCCCAAAACTATGTAACAACCTGCCCCAACCAGACTTTACATGATAATTTAATTCTCTCAGTACTACTGGGAGAACCTACTGGTTTTGTTTTTACACCAAAAGATAGCCAGTATCTGGTTCTATTTAACATGGCCACCAGTTCAAACAAACTCCAATACTACTAACAGTTATAACATATTAACAAGACATGCATTTTGTTTTTACTTTGTGTATGAAAAAAAAGAAATATGTTCTAACCTTTATGTTAGATGCAACTGACCTCAAATTACAAGATAGTTGACTTCCAGACAATAGAACACATATCAGTGTTAGTATCACCTGTCTGCGCCATCTAGTTTCATAGCTATGAGCACTGGGACAACCAACCCCAGTCTCCCATACTGTGTACGAAGGAAGGGAATTCGTTATTTAAAGACGTTTAAAATGTATTTAGAACCTGTTTTAAATCGAAATCCTATACGTTTTCATTTTACTAATTTGATCAAATGAGAAATTAAGTGAAAACCACAGAAGCAGATATAGACCACAAGCGTTGTGCTGGTATAATTTTACACGTATTTTGGTTTTGGGTTAATCTCCCGTTTGCTGCAGTAGAAAAGCATAAAAAAAGTGTATTTTTGGTGATGGTCTCAAATTATGCGGTGTCATTGTATGTGAGGTGCCTGTGTGCTTGTAAATATTTGTGCAACCTATTGCGAAAGACTTTACCCATTATGTTTCATTAATGTGTGTATTGGTTGTTCAAATTTCTGAAGCTGAGGCGTTACCCTCAATAATTCCTGTATATAACCCAGGTACTCCATTGCACTGACAGTCGGATCGTGTTGTGCAAGACATTTGTAATAGAAGGTAGCTCCAGTCTTTACAGCTTTCAGTTTGTTAACAGCTCGCAATGGCAACTCATATATTGCTGAATACCGGTGCAAAGATGCCAGTTCTGGGACTCGGAACATGGAAGGTAAGACACCATTTATTTTTTAAATTTACTTCTTCAATGCATTCAAGACAAAGTTCACTGCCCTCAGAAACTAGTTTCTTACAGTGAAATGTTTGATACCGGAACAATTTATATTCTGCCCTCGCAAAAGAGTCCCCTTCTTAAGCTTAACAGATAGATAAACTCTTTCCAGTAACTGTAGTATTGAATGATGCTTTATTGACACCAGTTTGTAGGTACAGTGTTAGGAACTGAGTAAAAAGACAATGCTTCTACAAATAATTGCAAGAAGGATGGAGTTCGATGATATCTGCAGCTCCACAGAGCGACTTTCACTGTTGCTAACAAGGATTCTTCTTTTCAGGAAATAGGAACTTAAGCAAACAACAGACCTTATCAGTAAACAGCACCATCTAGTGGCCAAATGGAATTGACTTAAAAAATGAACTCAAACCAACTAAAGGGTCCAGAACACTCCCCGTCTGGTATCTGTAAAGATGCCAACATTAACACTAGAACTTAAAGTTACTTATCAGTCTCTGGAGAGAAGAGTAGGACAATCTCTGAAACTGGATGCAGAAAGGTCTTGCATGACCCCTGTCTTGCTGTCTTGACTTCAACCTTTCTTACTTTCCCATCTCTGCCAGGAAAGGTCTTCACAACGATGCCCATGGGCCAGTCGTTCCTTTTCACTTGACTGTCTCTCAGCATCACAATGTCTCCCTCCTTAAGGTTGGGTTTCTCTTTCTGCCACTTCCTACGGCTCTGCAGGGTAGGAAGATACTCCTTTCTCCAGCGGTGCCAGAAGGTGTTGGCAAGGCTTTGAACTTGCCTCCACTGCCGGCTGAAGAGGTCTTTCTCGTTGAATTCACCTTGGGGAGGAGGAACTACAGCAACCTTTTGGGTGAGGAGTGTCGCTGGCGTCAAGATGAGGGGGAAGTCTGGATCCGTGGACACAGGAACCAATGGACGAGCATTCACGATGGCTGAGACTTCCGCAATGAAAGTAGTCAAGACTTCGTGAGTAAGCCTGGATGGACCCACCTTCAGCAGCATGGAATCCAGGATGCGCCTCGTAATGCCGATCATTCTCTCCCAGCTGCCTCCCATATGAGATGAGTGTGGTGGGTTGAAGACCCAAGTACAACCTTTGTCACTCAGGTACTCTTGGACCTCCTTGTCACTCTGAACGGCCTCCATCTTCAGCTCTCTGCAGGCCCCGATAAAGTTTGTACCACAGTCGGACCTGATTTGTTTGGCTGGTCCTCTGATGGAAAGGAACCGTCGCAGAGCATTTATGAAACTTTAGGAATCCATCGACTCAATGACTTCAATGTGTATGGCCCTGGTGCTCATACATGTGAACAGCACAGCCCAGCGTTTACTGCTTGCTAGTCCACCCCTGGTGCGACGTGCTGTAACCATCCATGGCCCAAATATATCTAACCCAACAAAAGAGAAGGGAGGGTCAGTGCTGAGGCGATCCACAGGTAAGTCAGACATCTTCTGAGTCTCTATCCTCCCACGTAGTCTTCGGCAGATGACACATTGATAGAGTATGCTGCTGACGCGCTGTTTTCCACCGATGACCCACAGACCAGCCGCTCTCAAGGAACCCTCGGTGAAGTGGCGCCCTTGATGGTGGACCTGCTCGTGGTGGTGACGGATGATTAGAGTCGCGATGTGGCTCCGTCCAAGCAGGATGAGAGGATTGATTTCATCTTTACCTAGGCTTGCTTGGGACAGACGTCCTCCAATCCTCAGTAGGCCTGAATCATCAATGTAGGGGCACAGACTGAAGAGTGGGCTCTGCTTAGGAATGGCTTTACCTTCTCTGATGCATTCCAATTCCTCTTGAAAGGCGTCGTGTTGCAGACTGCGGATTATGATATTCTTGGCTTGATCCAGGTCTTCGGTGGAGCAGGGTTTTTTGCAGACGTGCCATCCTTTGCAGCTGCTGCCTACCTTGAAGCAGTGAGCAACATGCACAAGCCTTGCTGTTGCGTGTGTCAGTGCTTGCAAGCTTGAGAACCTTTCGAAGCGCTTGGGGTCTAACTTGTTGCTGGAGACATTGGTGGCGTGACAAGCAACTTTGGGGTGGATCTCATAGTCAGATCCAGGATCAACCAAGTCGAAAGGTGTGTGAAGGGTTTCTGGCTCTGCTGACCTGAACAAGAAAGCTGGTCCAGTCAACCATGTGCTATGAGTCAGGCTGCCTGCTGGGACTGATCTTGAGGCATGATCAGCAGGGTTCTGGTCAGTAGGGACGTGCTTCCACTGCTGTGGGCTGGTAGATCTCCTGATACGTTGCACCCTGTTATTCACATATAAGTAGAATCGTCTGGCGTCGTTGTGAATGTAACCAAGGACCACTTTACTATCAGAGTAGAATGTGACAACATCGAGTTGGATGTCAATCTCATCGACGATTGCTTCTGCTATTTCCACAGCTAGAACAGCTGCGCACAACTCGAGTCTTGGAACGGTGATCTCAGGACGTGGAGCGAGCTTAGCCTTACCAAAGATGAAGCCAACATCTATGTTCCCACTGGCATCAGTTGTCTTCAGGTAAGCTACTGCTGCGATGGCGTTCGTGGAGGCATCACAGAAGACGCACATCTCTTTCTTGTGTGCTTGGCTGAGAGAGGTAGAGGTGTATGTGCGAGAGATCTTGACCTGCTCAAGCTCCTTCAGTGAGTCTCTCCACAGCTTCCATTCCTTGAGGTTCTCTTCTGGGAGAGGGGCATCCCAGTCACAAGCCTCCATGGTGAGCTCTCTGAGTAGAGACCTTCCTCGAATGCTTACCGGGGCGGCAAATCCAAACGGGTCAAACAGGCTGTTGATCGTCGACAAGACTCCACGTCTAGTGTATGGTTTCTCTGCTGAAGACACCTGAAATGTGAAGACGTCCTCTGCGATGTCCCAGCTCACCCCGAGACTTCTCTGCATGGGAGGGAAGTCGACACTCAGATCCAGGTCCTTCAGCCCCTTAGCTAGGTTGTCTGGAGGAAAGGCTCTCATGACCTCTGCCTTGTTAGAGGCGATCTTGTGCAGGCGTAAGTTGGAGAGGGCCAAAATCTCTTGAGTGTTCTGAAGAAGAGTGATGGCTTCCTTCTCTGTGGGGAGGGATACGAGACCGTCGTCGACGTAAAAGTTCCTCTCGACGAAGTGCCTTGCCTAACTAAGGTAGGTTTTTCTCTCTTCTAGGGGTTTCTCCCTAAAGCCTCTACACTTTCGCAGGGGGTGCGGCTTTTTGTGGATAGGGCATTGTTTGTTAGGGTCCTCCTTCTTGGATTCATCTTTCTGGATGGCGTTGTCCACTTCTGTCTTGTGCACTGTGATAGGGGCTCTCGCCGTTCTCGTTGAGAATTTCTCTCCTTTAGGCGGCGCTGCGCTGGAAGTGGATGTGATGAAGCTTGGGTCGTTCCTCATTTTTGCTTCTGCACGAATTAAACCGGAGAAGAACGAGAAGGGAGGGAAGCTGACACCATGCACCTGTTTGTATCTGGTCCCCTGTGACATCCACTTCTCCTGCATGCTGAAAGGGAGCTTCTCCAGAATAGGCTTGATGCCTCTTGCAGTGTCCAGGTAGGACAGGCCGGGTAAGTAACCTTCAGCTTTGGCTGCCTCCAACTCGAGGAGAAGGTCACCCAGCTCTCTCAGACGTTGGGGGTCTTTATTGGAAATCTTCGGGAAGCGTTCAAGCTTGTTGAAGAGGGCTGTCTCCATAGCTTCAGCAGACCCATAGCACTCCTCTAGCCGTTGCCAGACCACACTGAGGGCTGCAGCAGGATGATTGACATGGACGGACCTCATTCTTCTCACATGCTCAGCTGATTCTGGCCCAAGCCACTTGATTAGTAGGTCGAGTTCCTCACTGGGCTTTAGGTCGAGGCCTTCAACGGCGTTGGAGAATGTTGACTTCCAAGCCCAGTAGTTCTCTGGCTTGTTGTTGAACTTGGTGAGTCCAGCTGTGAGGAGGTCGCGGCGTGCTAGGAACTTCGCCAGATCTGCAACATTGGCACGATCAGAATGGGTCCCACTGGACTGATGACGTTCTACACCAGGTGGCTGGCCGTCATCACCTGCGTAGCACCTGGGAGACTGTGAGGTGTGGAGCCTGTAGGTGGGGTTAGGCACGTTCACCACATGCTCTCTGATGAGTCGTTGGGTGTCTTGAGGTGGCTGGCACTCCAGTATGAGTGGGGGCGCGAGAGAGAGGATGTAGTCGTGGTTGCAGGTGATCAACTGGGGGAGGCGATTCAACCTTGACGTCTGGCTGTGAGACTTCCTTGTACGCTGACGGCTGATGGTAGTTCACATAGGCTTGCTGGTCTTGTACATACTTCTCAGCCCTCTCGAGAGAATGGTAGGTTGAGCCTTGTTTGTTGTCGTCAACCCCAGACAGCTGTGGCACATCAGCTGCATCCATCGCTGTCTCAAATACATTAGCCTCTTTCTCCTGCTGAAGAGCCTCTAATGTGGCTTCCAGGCGGGTCTCCTCCACTTTAAGCTGGGCCTTCTTCACTTTCACTTCTATTTCTCTCTGTGTATATGATACTCTTGCTAGTGCTGCTTCAGCCTTGGCGCGAGCTTCTAATGCAGCCAAGCTTGCTGCAGATTTGCTGGAGCGTCTTGATGACTTAGATGAACGTGAGCACTCTGACCTGGTTGCAAGGCTCATATGTTCTGAAGCTGACATCTTGCATTGGATGTGTACAGAGGAGTAGAGAAGACTGGATATCTTGTCCACCGGAGGTTGCAATTACCGTAGAGAATGTCTTTTTACTATTCTGCCCTCGCAAAAGAGTCCCCTTCTTAAGCTTAACAGATAGATAAACTCTTTCCAGTAACTGTAGTATTGAATGATGCTTTATTGACACCAGTTTGTAGGTACAGTGTTAGGAACTGAGTAAAAAGACAATGCTTCTACAAATAATTGCAAGAAGGATGGAGTTCGATGATATCTGCAGCTCCACAGAGCGACTTTCACTGTTGCTAACAAGGATTCTTCTTTTCAGGAAATAGGAACTTAAGCAAACAACAGACCTTATCAGTAAACAGCACCATCTAGTGGACAAATGGAATTGACTTAAAAAATGAACTCAAACCAACTAAAGGGTCCAGAACAATTTAAATTAAATATGTTTTTTAATGTAGAGCCACTAGATGGATTCACGTGATCATAAGATCAACATATACATATCGTTTTAGATCACTAAATTGAAACTATTCCTATTTTAAAATAGTGCATGGGGAAAGCAGCAGCAGGGCAGGTAGGTGATGTATTCTCGTAGGAGCTGGCTCTTTCTTACAGCGGTATCAGCGCTATGCTTCAAGGCAGAGAGGTTCTGGTTTCGTGCCCGCCCGCCGCCTTAATCCATATTTATTAAACAACTAATAATATTACGTATTTTTTAAATAAATATAAATTAAAGTACTGTAATTCAAAAATTCAGGCAAAATAGCAAACCAGCCTGTCAATCGCACAATATTAGCTTATAGTAAGTCCGCTTCTGTGCTTCACGTATAGAACATTAAACTGTTTTATGCCTATTAATATATGGAGCTCGGCGCCCCCTAGTGGCACACCCAGCAAATGCGCTCTGCGTTAGCTCGTTGCCGGTTCGAGTCCGGGCTATTTATTCAACAGCCGACCGAGGACGGGATAGCGACCCCTCACCTCCACATATAGCACTACACCGCTGGTAAGAACCTGATATAATAATACACCTACCCATTGTTTTGGTGATAAGGTCTGTTAGTTAAAGAAACGGTTTATTGATGTGGCAAAGTAAGCCTATAGATCAGGGGTGGCCAAACTTCCTGAATCTACGTGCCGCATACCAAATTTCGAGAGCCACAGGACACTTACTTTGAGTTAAACATGGGCGGATCCAGGAGTGGGGTTCTGGGAGTCCGGACCCCCCTTTCATTAAAAATCTCAAAATATTGTTTACTTTAACGGTATGTTTCCTGTCAGGTATCCCCCTTCAGCCTCTATGTAATTTGTATTGTATTGTATTAAACTTTAAGTGTAACACTGGTGTTTTTTCCATTATTTCTCTTATACTGTATGTTTTATACACTTTAAATAAAATATATTCAGTTATTATGAAGCAAAATACAATAACTGACCTGATTTCACCAAAAACAGCACATAAAAACACACATTTTTGTAAGGATTCTTTTTGACAAACTCTTCCCTTGAAAATCTGAATGCTGAGTTTAAAAAAAAAAAAATACTATTGAGCTTTGTAGATGACAAATGCAATGTACTTATTTTGAAGGGGATTACAGTACCTCCTCATGACGAGACATAAGATATGTAAATCTAATATAAATTTTAGACCTGCAATATAACATTTAAACATGCATTCTCTAGTCTAGTGTAAACATTCCAATTTTATAAAAAGATTCATTCATCTGAATAAGAATGTTTGCCGCGAGCAATATTCTATGCTTGCCATACAAAACTCGCTTGAGTCGTTGAATCATCTTCTTTACTGACCCCTGAAAGCAGCCCTTGCCTCAAGCCTGACCCAGGAGGATATTCAGATGAAAATCTGTTTTCGTGACATTTGAGGTTGCTCGCCTTGAGTTGTACAGGCTACAGTGAGTACGATTTATTACAGATGAGACACAGGTTTACCACTGTTTGCAGTGAAAGCTAACTGTTTTTCCCAGTCTGGTTTAAAGCATCATACTTTCATTTACTACTTGGATGGTTTGCCCAATGCCATTGTCTCCACGAAACAAACAAGCACTTAATTCAAAGTTATGAAATTTACTTTCAACTGCACATCTGGCTTCGAAATTCGCGTGCGCCAGCGAGCGGTGTCAAAAGTCATCAAGTGACGAAATGTATCCTTGAGTGAACATGCAGGATCAAAGAAACAGACTCGCCGAAAAAGAAAACCTACTCACCATAAACTCTGTCTTAAAAATACTTCCCATTGAACCCGCAATTGGAAGTGCTAAAAAGCTTTTTTAGAAACATTTTGGGAGTTTGGGATGGCTGTATTTGGTGCAAGAGAGAATTGCTTGTATTAGATTTTGGAGATATGAAGAATGTGAGAAGTAAAACTTGATTCAGCCTTGCACTGTGCCCAAGCTTGTTAGAGTGGACTAAGGGGGGTTGCTTGACCCCTTTATAAACATTATTACTTGCCTCCCTTTCATTGAATGAAACTATTTTGGTTCTTTAAAACAGGCAAGTCAAATGTTAATTATGCAGTGAGGAATAAAACATTTAAATGGTAAAAAAAAAAAAAAAAAAAAATATGAAAAAACTAGGCCTACGTTTTGGACTTATTTCCATTTTTATTGGTAGTCCCCACCAGGCAAAGTAACCGAAGCAGTGAAGTTAGCCATTGACTCCGGATACCGCCACATTGACTGTGCCCATGTCTATCAAAATGAGAATGAAGTAGGAGAGGGCATCCAGCAGAAGATCAAAGAAGGACTTGTGAAGAGGGAGGACCTTTTCATTGTCAGCAAGGTACTGTGGTTATTATTCTGTGTACAACAGGCTATATTATAATAATATAATTTAGCTTGATGTATATTTAAGCAATATAGTACAACAGGGTGTGTTTCTTTGTGGGTTATCGTTACACTTCAGATGCGTTGTGATGGCTAATCTGAGAGTCTTCAATCTACGGGAAAAGCGGTGATATTCCACAACGACACACTCTAGAGTGCGGTGTTGTGATTTTAGAAATAGCCCTTGCACAAACTGATGTTACTAATATTTTTGAATGTGTATCACTTTTGTACATACCAGTTGCTCCCCTTGCCAGCATGTCTAAAGCTTACCTGTATCTTGTTTTCCTGCCCCTTCTCTCTTCTGTTTAAAACAGCATGATAACAGTAGGATTGCACTTGAGAATTTTCTTTAGTCACTTAAAAAATGTTGAAGAGCAAGTAGATTCAGTTCTAGTTGTATGACATAGACATAATAGGCTACCTCAGCCAAAGAGTCTTTACAGAAGTAAGAGCTACTGACATCTAGTGTCAGTGGCAAGCAACTAGAACTGAAGTTACTGTAGATTAATTTTCTGTCCGATTGGGCAAATTAATCTGAGAGAGACTCTAGGAAAAGGGGGTCGTGGGCACCCACTGACAGATGGGAGAGACACAGGAATTGACTTTGCAATGCCGCACAGACACCTGGGATTTATTCACAATATTTATAAGTGCAGTATTTGTTCTCAGAAACAATTACAGATGTCCACCACTAGGGAACCAACAATAGTAACTACTAGGCGGGGTTGAGCAGGGAAAACCATGTGATGGTATCGGCATTGGTACACCGTGCGGGTGCATCTACACAAACTGGAGTGTAAACATATTGAAGACAAAATTGCTAAATAAAACACAGCTAGGAATGTCCTGTAGATGGTGAAGTGCTGCTCCGACTCACACTCCGTTTGCTTTCAGCAGGATTTAAAAATCTGCTAAACTAAACGCTATTCTTTGTTTACAAAGCGGCCATGGTTAAACACCCAGTGGCCCCCTCTCTTACAGTACTCAGTCACAATGGTCATCACACAGACCGCCTTGTATAGCATGACGCTCCACCAGGACACCTGCACCTGCTGGTCAGGGATCCGCAGCGGACCAATCCCTGGCTGCCATTCCCTGGAAACAAAACATAGCTGGCAGAGCGTCACAGGCGGAGTGTCTGGCTCTTTCCTGCAGATGCAGGCATGTGCCTGAGAAGCCAGAGACAGTACATTGTCCTTGCTACATACCCCTTCTAGGAATTGCCCAGTGAATAGCCCTTTATTTATCAATGATGTTCTGGAATTTGCTAATTCTTCATTTAAGCTTCCCAGCAGAGAAAAGGTAGAGACAGCCTTGTGCAATATACAGCATTGCCTTTGCATCACCATTTACTCGATATTATTGGATACTTGTGGTAAAGGTCTTTGCAGTAGTCCGTAGATCAGAACAGAAACTTAGAATTCTAAAAATTGTACTGGTTGGCAAAACAGCCTGTACTAGAGCTCTGGTCCTGTGTACAGAGTAAGTGTACTTTTCTTCCACTCTGTACAGAAAATATTGTAACCTATATTTATGTTTGAGATCCGACTGCAGCACAAGAAGTCATGGTGAATCAAACACATTTTCTCCCGATAGCTGTGGTGTACATTCCACAAGAAGTCCCTGGTGAAGCAAGCATGCCAGCAGACTCTGTCTGACCTCAAACTTGACTACTTGGATCTTTACCTCATCCATTGGCCTATGGGATTCAAGGTGATTTTCTACTTGCACACACACAGACCTAAGACATGTATTAATTGAACCGTGTGACCTGGAGTTGTAGTAGTTGTAGCTACAGAATGTTATTCTTTTTCTATATAGTTTGAGGTCCGTTATCACAGGCAGTTTCAGTGTCAGACAGCACACAGTAACTGCCAACTGCCTAAAACCCCAAACCAAGCCTGAAAACACCCTACAGCAGTTTTTACAAATATCTTGAGATATTTGTCATAATTATTGTATATTGTACAGTATTCTTAAGAGTTGTTTCAGGCCATGTACTGTAAATAATTAGAATAATATGAAATAGGGGTCCACAAGTGGTTTACGGTAAAGACACAAGCATGTGATGGACTGGGTGAGTCATACAGTCAAGGGCTTAGGAGGCAAAATTGCCAAGGACTGTTTTTCCTCATTGTGCTACAGTGCCCCCTACTGGGCAGGTGCCTAGTGAGCTCATGCAGACATTGTAGGGCTTGGCTTTGTCCTCCAGAGCTGGTAGCTCGACAGCATAACTCAGCAGCGTACTTTCCAAGAGTTGTGTTAATTCTTCTTCTTTATTCAAGAGCAGCAACAGTAGTATAACAGTAGAAACATTTTTCAAGTTTGAGGAATTGCGTGATGTCTCTAATCCAATAAACATGAGAGGGTGGGGCCAAAGACACATTTTTTAAAGTGTTCTAAAACAAAAGTCGACTACTCTTGTTAACAGGCAATATTAGCTAATGTAAATTTGTCTCTACAGCTTTTTGACATGCCAAGTTACCCTCTACATACAAACTACAAATTACACAAAACTACACATTCTAATTCCAGTAACTACACATTCTAATTCCGGTCTATTTAAATGATCTTTGCAGTGGTGGATCAAAGTAACATTAAGTCAATGTGAATTGCTCCATTGTTTCTATTTCAGGCGGGCAGCGAGTTCTTTCCTCTTGATGACAAAGGATTAGCGTTGTCAGACAATACCTGCTTTCTAGACACCTGGGAGGTAAGTTCAGTGATTTATACTTTCAATATCTTACAAAGTGGTTGTTATATTTGTCCCTCTGACCCAGGGGATTATTAGAATATTTGGCAGCACGTGCTTATCATGGGATACCCCTAAAAATAGGTGATTGATGAAATCCAGGGGGATTCCCTGATGCTAAAACCTCTGGCTGTGGCTTATCCCAGTGGATAGGCCCACCGAGAGGGCGGGGAGGCCCACCTCCACATAAAAGGTAAAGTTGCGCTGCACTACACTACAGACTGCAGTACTGTGCATTGAACTGATGTGCTTCTGTGGTAGTCTAATGTACACGCCAGTGCAGGCACTGCTAAAATACTATTCATCTATTTGAAATATGAAGTGAGAAACATTGGCTGTGTATTTAAGTTGGCTGTAAGGAAACAAAAGCATATTACAGTAATTTTTATTTGGAGTGCTGATTTGTTCGTTATGTTCCTCTGTATTTATTTCTCAGTTCTGTATTGTAGTGAAGCTTGGACCCTGGAAAGAAGGTTGAGCGGTGTGTATTATTTGGACATTATTTGGGTTGAATCGATCCAACTCGTTTGGTCACCGAAATGCATATTTTGCTGAATAGGTATCCCAGCTTCAGCATTACCACCTAAACTGCTTATGTAAAGCAAACCAAGCACGTTTGTTATTGCAATGACTTATCCTTCAACGTACTTTCACAGGTTAAGGGTTTTTTTTTATCATGTTTTGGTCTCTGTGAGTAGTGTAACAGCAACATATGTCATACCCTCTAACATTTGAGAGATGGAAATAGGTGCTCTTGTTGGGCAATAAGAGAGCAAGCAGCTCATAGTGTAGTAGTAAGTGACCTGCTTCCATTCGGGTCTGGGGCTTGCCCCTCCTCCAGAGAATCTTTGAAAAGTTAACTTTAAAATGTGCACTTTCCTGCAACCTAGAATGCACATTTTTACATTTAGATACAACAAAAATCTGTATGTGTTTTATTATGTCTCACAAAATCTCACTAACAAATTCCATTGTTTTGAAGAGCCTTTCCTGTCTTCTTAACTCTGTGCTCAGTTTCCTGTCCTAAAATTCTATCATGCTGAAGAGCATCTCTGTTTTATTCACTCTGTGCTCAGTTGCCCTGTCCCGGCCCACACACCACAGTTTGAACCGATTTCAAGCATATGATCCACTGGGTATTGATCATCCATAGGGCTCTGGTGTTTGATTGATCTTCCATAGGGCTCTGGTGTTTGATTGATCATCCATAGGGCTCTGGTGTTTGATTGATCATCCACAGGGCTCTGGTGTTTGCAGTTTTAGCTGGCCTATTATATATTATTAACTAACAGTTAACAGAAAATAAATTAACATGTTTATTAGCTGTTTCTTAACAGTTAATAATAAAAACCAGCCCTTAAAATAAAGTGTGACCCATTTATTTTATGCATTTGTTGTTGGCCTCACCTGGGCAACTGAACTGGCAAAAAACATTCAGATTCATTTTAGATTCCTTATCACTAGATATTGAGGACTCAAAATGTGGGAGTACTGGAAGCATTATCAGTCTGTCAAATTTATCTTTTTGAGATGTTCCTCACAGTGTTTGTATTTTCTTAAAAATATTTAATTAATACATTTATTTTCAGTAGTAAGTGAAGTTTACTAGCTTACCCCTTTATTGTGCTGAATTCATTTGCACCCCTCCGCCTCCCCAACTCCACCCTAGCACTTGCCTCTTGGTACTATCTGTTATGGGGTGTCTACTACCTTGTCCAGCAGGCCAGGTGTTGGACACAATTATTCCTGTCCGTATGTCACATAATAATTAGTAAAATATGAATTCTTCAAATTTCTGTGTTATGAGGGTTGACCTGATCTACTGAATCCTGAGATGCATGTGTGGTTTATGCAATCCAGGGTGATTCACCAGAGCTTTAAAATGCTCTTAACCAAAAATGATCTTCCATGAGGCGTTCTGTTGAAGGTTAAAAGAATCAAGCCTTGGTATATCCCTGTGAGGTGCACTTCGATCAAATAAAGTAGTTTATTATCAAATCTAACCCCAAATGTTCTAACCGGCACTGGCTGCATGACATTGTTTCTGGAGATATCTAGATTGGGAATGTCATGTTACTAATATTACTGTAATAATTCCATTATTTAAACAAATCCATTGTACAGACGCACTATTATCTCAATTACCGGTAGAGGAATTCACTGTATATAAGAGTAATAACATTAAAAAAACAACACAGGTGTGTATTTCTGTGTCCTCAGGGAATGGAAGAGCTGGTGGACGCAGGAATGGTGAAAGCCATTGGGGTCTCCAACTTCAACCATGAACAGATAGAGGCTCTGCTAAACAAACCAGGTCTCAAGTACCAACCGGCCAACAACCAGGTATAGTTCAGTGCATAGAGCTATCAAACAGAGGGATTTAAAAGAGGCAGATTTTACTGTGGGTGTTTGTGAATAGTAATGTAAGCGAGTGTGATGTGATGATCCATTCCATTTGTGTTGTGGTTCACGCATGGGAAGGTTCTGGTCCAAGTTTGCTTTTAATTCATGATGCTGGACAAGGTTGTCTAGGTCTGTGTGTCAGCACAGTGCATCGAGGCTTTTATATGCAATCTATCAACAACAAAATATCAAGATCCTGCTTACCAAATTATGTAAGATTTAGTTGTTTTTGCAATGCATTTAAAATATACGTAATTAAAAGTGTGTGGTTTAAACAGTGGTTTAAAAGGTATGCTAGTAATTTAAAAACACTATCTGAAAAAATGATCATTTAGAATCAAAACGACACATTATGTTATAGGAATTGTTTTCTTAGCTACAAACATCCACTGAACCATAGAATATCTAACTTTTAAGTTTGGTTATATTTGGTAATAAAAAAAGGCCCTCTATGTAAAGACCATATGAATGATTGTGTTTTATTCTAGTTGATGTAGTTTCAAGTGCTGGCATACGTGAAATGTAATTAGTACAGTACTGGTGATAAACAAGTGCTTCAATTGGAGGCAGGCATTCTGCATTATCACGCTACATTGTTTCATAAGGCTTAGGCTACATCAGCTTGGCGCGAAAGCAAGCATTGGACCTCCGTTAGTTTTAAAATCTGATCACAGGTACTTATTAAAATACTTTTAATAATGCTTAATTGTGGTACAGCTGCCGAGGGTGTGTCAAAAGTCATTTACTGGTATTTTATGTCTTGCACAAAAAAAAAAAAAATCAAGATTACTAAAAATGTCTTTGTCTGTTCAAGGTTGAGTGCCACCCGTACCTGACTCAGGAGAAGCTGCTGAACTACTGCAAGTCGAAGGGGATCTCGCTCACAGCATACAGTCCCCTGGGATCCCCAGACAGACCATGGTAAGGAGGCATTTTCTATAACAGGGGTGTCCAGACAAGGTGCTGGAGAGTTATTCAAATCCAGGTTTAACAGGTAAAATTAAATCATTACCTTAATAGGGTCTGGATTGGGAGTTTGATTGGGTCAAAAATAAATTGTTGGAACAAAGACCAGGTGCAGAGGATCAACCCTTGCTCTGAATGTTTTGTTGATGTGAAATTTGTAAAAAGGGGCATTATTTTATGTGACGTTCCAAAATTCTTAGTTACAGCTAGGGATGAAACGGTAGTACGTTTCCATGATACGATAGTTGTGAGCCAAGTATCTTACTACACAACAATTATCATGATAGTAGCGGATAAAATATAGAAAATAAAAACACCTACAAATAGTACTAAATATTGTAATTTTACATTCAATACATTTATAATGTGTAAGTGGGAGAAGTGGCAGGTACCCAAGGCCTGGAGCTACAGATGAGCTCAGTAAGAGCAATACAGAGGTGCAAAGATTTGCAACAGTCAAAAGAGAACGCTGACAATAATAATATTCATCTTGGAGAAGGAATATCCGCGCATATAATGTGACCTGCAGATACTTCAGACAGGAAACATTTTAATTACATATATTGTAAGGCTGACTTGGATCGCAAAATGTGACATTTTCATTCACCAATACAAGCAGCATATTCATTCCTGTTTTGTATATTTTGGTGGATCATGGAAGTTTAGATCTGTCATGGCCGGAGTTCTGTCTGTTGTGCTTCCATTGCTTTCATACAACTCAGGCAGTACGGTACAGAACAATACTGTGTGCTTTCCTGTGTCAGGAGTACGCAACAGAATAGCACAAATACACATTCAGTCAGAAGTGTTAGTAAAAAGAGCATTATAGCAAATGTTTTACAGTTAATATTTTTAATCAGCTTAGAAAGGCTACTTAACAAAAATGGGCTTTGTTTGGTATTCAAGTGTGTTTTCTCAGACTCGAACCATAAAGCATGAAAATTGCATCTTAATTGTGTATTTGCAAAAAAATTACTAATGATGGTTGTTTTATTAGCCATAGAGAAGGGAAAGGCTGACGCTTTCAAAACAGGCCACAGCAGCCAACACACAGTTTCACTTCTAATACTGTTGTTGTACATTTTGTTTCATTCATCGCTCACTGAGTTTTCTACCGACTATCACAGCAACACCTACTGTACCTTCCCGTGCCAAGCTCTCTTAAGTGAATTTCAGAACTTCACAGCATTTCCAATGTGAAATGCAAGTAAAAACATATAACTTGGTGGTTCAGTCAAAATATACTGCCGGTCCGGATTCAGACCGCTGTCCACCTATTGAATACCTGTGGTGTAATAGGGTTGTTCAAAATAATACATTTATAGGGTGTATCAGACCTAAACCAATACTAAAACAAATGTCAATGGTTCACTTTTGGTACCACTTCCTGATCTTACCTGGCTCTGCTATTCTCTCGTCATGGTATACTGCAGAAAACATTTACAATGAGTAAAACTGATCACGTACTAAATCCTGCAGTGGTACAAGATATGACAAAGTGGAAATAGGCAATTACATATGATTACATGTTTTTAAATCTCCACTGCAGGTGAAAATGTATTACTCTGTGTGAATGTATATATGTCATTTAATTTAAATCTATACTGTACTATATATTCTTTTTAAATGAAGGGCAAAACCAGAATACCCCTCTCTACTGGAAGATCGTAAAATCAAGGCAATTGCTGAAAAGCACAAAAGAACTGCAGCTCAGGTAAATATTGAACTTTTGTGCTGAATCCACTTATAAGCTGGATGCTTTGTGTTGATTTTCTTTCTTACATATATATCCTACCTCACCTCTGAGCTAGTGTAGGAACTGTGTTTGCCTTAATTTCGGATAATGTGCAAGAACTTTTACATAGATAAAGCTGAAGGGCCTCTAGACATTCAAATTGAAGTATTGTGTTTGCAAACCCTGCCTGTATAGCATCAGCTTTCAGCTTACTAATGAGTCATTCCAGCTATAGGGACGAGGGACAGGGGGGACAGGGGGGGACAGGGGGGGACGGAGGTTGGTCGACTTCTTATGTTAATGGGATACACCAAGTTGTTGTTTTTAGTGGAAAGCCCTTGAAACAACGTTTAAAATGATACAGTCAAGCAGGCAGGTAAGAGTCACAAAACAGTATGCATTCCACATGCATATTCACAACTAACTGGGGAATATGCAGAGGGTGAGACATGACCTTGACTTGCCAGAACACACACACGCACAACTAACAATGAACAGTTTATCATTATACAGGGTGATTCAAACGTCATAAGACAGATGCCAGCCTGGCTAAGTGAGGAGTAATGATCACCCTGCCACTTACAGTACTTATAACAATGCTGTACCTTGGCACTGCCACCTGCAGGCCTGTGCTAGCTTAATACGAGATGTCGGACCACTCGCCTCATCAGTCACGTTGCTGTGGGCTAATGGGGTCCCTCTTAACCATGTAAAGAATATGACATTGAGAAGACAAATCAGTGGCTTCCTTGACATGTGATGGGGTTTGTCTTTTAGGTTCTGCTCCACTTTCAAATTCAGAGGGGTATCATTTCTGTCCCAAAGTCAATTACTCCCCAGCGCATTGAAGAGAATTTCAAGGTAATTACAAAACCTACTAATTATTAATCAGATAATGTATATAACATATACACTGTTGTACTTGTACTGTAAATCACATTTCATATGGACAATTAAAAAGGTGGTCATAATTATTACTCTGCTTTACATTTCCCTGCTTTGCTGAGTCTTACCACTAAAACATGGTTGTGTTTTCTGGGCGAGGTGGCACAACAGGGTTAATGTCATGCTCAGAATTTAATCTTGCTTAGTGAAATGTTTGGTATATGCAGTAGTACAAAAATAAAATAAAACGCTTTCACGGACATCCAGACTGGCGCATCCGGTAAAGGCACTCTGTGTGGAGTGCAGGATGCACCCTATAACCTGGAGGTTGTTGGTTTGAGTCCAGGCTATTCCACTGCTGACCGTGGATGGGAGTTCCCAGGAGGCAGCGCACAATTGGCTGAGTGCCGACCAAGTGGGGAGGGCTTAGGTTGGCCAGGGTGTCCTCAGCTCACCAGTGACCCCTGTAGACTGGCCGTCTGCCTGCGGACCTGCCTGCAAGTTGTCCAGAGCTGCGTGGTTCTCTGACACTGCACCTCTGAGGTGGCTGCCTGGTGGGCCTGCAGAGTGAAAAGAAGCAGACGGCTGATGGCGCATGTTTTGGAGGACGTGTATTTCCGTCTTTGTCTCTCCCGAGCGTGGGGGTGAGCTGGGTTGAAATAAATAATTGGGCTTTCCAAATTGGGGAGAAAATTAGAAGAAAAAAATATAATATTTGACGATTCCAAATTATATATAAATAACAAAATGTTTTCAATAGATATTTTGATGTGTCTTGAATGTTGAAATTAGTTTAGCTCCACAATGGAGGGAAGTAGGGAGACATTGTTATTTGAGGTATATGGCGTTAAAACCCTGTTCCTACCAAACAATCCCCAAATACAATACATCCATATTTACATTCATAATGCAACATTGTTATTTGAATTTTTCAAGGTTTTTGATTTTGACCTTGATGGAGAAGACATAAAAAACATCCTGAGCTTTAACAGGAACTGGAGGGGTTTCCCAATGCACTGGTAAGAATGTAATCTTTAAAGGTGTAAAAGTCTCGGCTTAGTTTAATAATAAAAGATTCATTAAAGATTAAATAGCGGGGTTCTGAAAAAATAGTGTTACACGTCCCCACGTGCTGCTACAACTGTTTAAGTTATGTACCTGCCATTTCTGTTTTCATTGTTACCATCCTGACAACTTTACACTTGTAACCTTAAAGTCTGTTTCAAAGCTCTTTTCAAAATGGCTGCTCTAGTGCACTGGGGTTTGAGATCTGTCTTCTAAATCACTGCAGGAAATGCGATTTAAAAAAATAAAAACAAGTGCTCTGGCTTTTCTTTTCCGTACCACATCATGGATCGTTGTTGCTGTGTTACCTGTTTGACAATGTGGGCAATAATCCTTACACTGTCAGTGCACTGGAGCGGACATTTTGAAAATAGCTTAAATTTGTCAGGATGTTAACAATGAAAAGAACAATTACAGGTACGCTATTTAAACAGTTACAGCAAGACCTGGGGACATGTAATGCTATATTTTTCAGAACACCAATACTTACTCTTTAAGCAGAACGTAAGTCTGTATAATTTTATCCTTGATGTATTTTTGTAATATGTTGCAATCACAGACTGAATGGGATTCCAGTTCATTATTGAACAACCTAGCTTTTTTTTTGCCAACTGGCTGTAGATGTATTTTTCTTTACTTACTTGTGTGCCAGCACTGGTGTACCCGACCACTCAACTTCCTGCCAAATGAACACTCAGAGGTTGGCTTGTTGCAAGACGTTATGTAGGAAAAATGTAGGCCAACTTCAAAAGTTGTTCTTTCAAATAACTAGCCTCTGATAAGATCGCTAATAGATTTTTAAAAAGTAAGCCAATTTTTTTTGGAAATCCTAAGCAGTTTTATTTGCAAAAATAATATTTATTTGTATTCTTAATTTGCTTGTGTAAGTTAGCTGTATGTGAAACTTCACCAGCAGTGCGTGTGCTTAAGAGCGTGCTATGAACAGGCTGTAGGGTTTAAAACAGAAGTCATAACTTTCCCTCACTTCCTGATTTGTTCGATGTATTCTTGCAATATCTTCAACATAGTTTCAATTTTTTTTAAGATATTTTTATTTTAAGTCATTTTTTACTGTTTTTATTTCCCATCGGTTATGCTTCGGGTCTTCACGTCAAATTGTCTTATGAATTCATTGGATCCTGACTCCTCTGCCAAAGTTCAGCATTTTTATTGATTCATCCGTTCTACCTGTTTGCTCTGGCACAGGTTCAGAGGGGCGGGAAAACGTTTCTGTTCTTTACAATGCTAATAAAAAGGGGGGAATTTAATTTACAGCCTTGGTTGGTGAAGGTTTGATATTCAGTTTAAAGACTCAATCAGTGAGGAACTTGACCACTGCAATGATGCTTTGGTTGGTTTTCTGGTTCAAAGGTATCCAACATAACAAATAATTCATTTTATTCATCATATGGCTGATTTAACAGACCCAGATTTTCACGAATCTTGATAGGCAGCCAAAGATTAGTGCTAATAGTAGTTTGTGAAACCAGCCATTGGTGTTATTTTAAACATACATATGGCATGTTTAATTATGTAATTGTTGTTAAGCGGTTCGATATCATGCAATTCAGTAGATGTTACTGTCAAAGTCTAGTTTGTTTGGAAATGAGTTTGAACCAAATGAATTCCTTCTAAATAAGTTGTTTTGTCTTATTTTTGCAGTGGTGTGGAGCACAAGGATTATCCATTTCATATTGAGTACTGAGCGGGAGATTGGGTGGAAGAGCAAACCTCCCATGTTCTGGTGCTGGGTTTGGTGTTTACTGCATGAAGCTCTCCTTACGTTTAGGAGTTGCAGTTCTAGTTGATAAAATGAACTTGACTGAATCAAACTGAAGATGCTAAGATAAACTGTTGGATTTGATTTGTTTGATTTGAAAAACTTTTTCCATACATTAATTACTTAAATATAGTGGTATTTAGCTCTGCAGCTGTTTACAGTAAGTGAATATACCCAGTGTGATCTGATCTGTAAAAGGGTTAAAAAAAAAAAAAAAAAAAAAAAAAAAAAAAGTGGCAGTGAAATGTTACTAGACAACACCTGCTGTGCACCAAATATTTACACAGAAGCTTTAAAGACACTTGACCTTAGTATAGAAGCTGTATTAGGTCAGGTCAATAGCATGGTCAGCACATTTAGCAGTCTTTCAAATTCTGCAAATATGAAGCCAGCACCTTAAAGGGTCTCTCAGAACTATTTGGCAGTGCGGGCAGCTTTGAAAACTTACTGCCACAAGGGTTTGTTTTTCTTGAACAGTACCCACAATCAAACTTAACCAAGAGAACTAACGAATACATTTGCTTACCAAGTATAATCCAAAAATCAAGATGAACTCTTCCAGCATAAATTAATACAATCAACACTACAATTCTGTAAGTGGAACATACATTTACCAGGCTGCAGTCCATCTCTCTCAGAACTAGCTTAATTCCAGCAAAACAAACATAGGAAAGGCTAATATATAAATATATATATATATATATATATATATATATATATTATATATATATATATATATATCTATATATATATACACACATACACACAGATAAAAACTCTCAGCATTTACTAAAAATCATTAAGGCAAAAAAACATTATGACAGTGCCTTCATCAATGTCTTCAGTGTTTAATATGGGTATAAGTACCCGTCATGTCAACTCACTCTATTTATCCTGTAGTTCTACATGGGGTACGAGATTTACATGAGGGAATGCCACCTGTGACAAGGTGCCAAGCAAACCATACTCCCAGTTTCAGTGCCATCAACAGGTACTGTAGTTACTACTGTTAATGGTCAGTGTTACCATTTTTTTCCTGATTTTTACTGTTACACATTTGTAATGTCTACTAACAGAACAAAATGTAATTTATTTAAAGTACCAATGCAAAGCTATGATGCAGATCATTGTTGACAACTGCCAACTGCAGTGGCCCATCTGCAAAATGTAGTTGCTGCAGGTATTTCTGTATCTAGATGTGGAAGACTGAAGTTCCACCAGTTACTTGTGTGGAGTCAGTGTCTGGTCAGGGGCATACATGCTACTGGTTAATCTGGCTGGTTCAATCAGAACGTCCTCTTCCTCCTCCTCCTCTTCTTCGTCATCCTCTTCCTCGTCCAGGTCTTGTGCTGACTCGCTCTTCGGCCCCTTACATATTTTCAAGTGTCTCATGAGGTGGTATTTGGTCAGGAAAGCTTTTGTACACTTCTCACAGATATAGTCCCTCCTTCCTTCGTGGGAGTTCAGGTGTTTCTTCAAATGGTTTGCTCGCCAGAACAATTTGTCACATTTAGGGCACTTGATCTGACGCTCCCTGAAAAAAAAAACAGTTTAGAATGAAACCATTCCTTTAACAAATGATAAGATAACACTATGTAACACAATTTTTGTTCCTGGGTAGTAAGTGTTATTTCCTAATTGCTTATGCCTCAAAAGTATAGAAAATGGCTATTATTCCCCACAAACTTTGCTTTTGTGACTAGGACAGTGATATTTCAAAATATCACTATTTCCAATGGGAAAACGGGCAAATGTGTGTCTTTTCGTTCACATAAAGTCAGAAAAAAACAACATATGAATCCAAATTAACATGTATTTATACTAAAGTAATACAAAAATGACTACAAAAGATTTAGAAGTGAGTAGCTTTTCGAGATTTACGATTATACAGTAAATACAGTATAACTATGGCTTCCGACTCCTACGTTATAAAGGACGAGCACTAATATATATATATATATATACACACACACACACTCACTCAATACTTTATACACATTACATATCCATGCACACTAACTCAAATACTTCTATTGTTACCACATAGCATGAGCTGTCTGAATACTGAATATTGTAAATCTGTCTGAATTTAATTTTTATGTGGTTAGATACTGAGGACCAGATTTAAAAAAGGACTGCGCATGTTTTATGACTGTAAAACGGGTGCTGAGGGTTCTGAATTCTTGGATGGGATTTATAAAACGCACGCAATTAAAACGGGATTTGCGGGGACAATGTCTCTGTGCGCTTTAGCCCTTGATGCATATGTAATTCTGGGGTGTTTCTGAACGAAACTGGTAAAACTGAGAGGGGATTTTGCAAGTGAGGTCTATTCAATATTCCATCTAATTTATTAAAGCTGTCAGTAATTGCGAGCTTCGTATTTGCTTGATTGCTTTAAGAACTCTGAAAAGCAGGTGTTAATTTGCAGCAGTCAGACAGTAGGCTATATAAAAGGCAAGGTGATGTGGGAGACTTGTCTGCAGCAAGAAGAGACATAGTTTTCAAGGACAAAGAAACATTTAATAACATTTTGCAAAGAGCTCATTTTTTAACTCATTCTGATCAAGTCTGTTTGTAAATTACGGTTTACAATACCGGTACCGTATTGTTTTGCAAACTCAAATTTTCAATACATGTTTCATAACAAAACAGAAAGTCTGCAAATGAAGAATACAGAATCCATTTAAAAAAGGTTCTCAGGAGCACCTAAAAAGGTCTCCCTAAAGTGACAAAGCAAGGTTCTAACGAGAGCCTTTACTTCTTAGTGTAGGCATTATTAAAAGTGCGGTGGAGGAGATTAAGAAAAGATGGAACAATATTTCAAGTCACACAAAAGAAAAAGTCTCATAGACTTCGAGGGCTCATCCTCCACCATTATTTTAGTAATGCCTATAGAGTGTATTTTTTGTAATATGGCATTCCGGTATTTAACAATACTGGTTCAGGCAGTATTGTTAAATTAGAGTTAGAAAGATAACGGTAATAAAAAGTACAGAGGGGCAGACGACGCAGTTAGTTTGTAGCTAGAGCAAGTACAGTTTTTCAACCATATATACCATACATAGAGTAAGAAATATAGACAAACATAAGAAATATTAACTGCATAAGACTAAGATGTAAGTTGTAGTTTGACTGCCATGGATGTTAGTAAATAAAACTTACTGTTTCTGATGTTTGAAAAGCCTATATGCCTGGAATTATTCTATACGAAATAAGAAGCTGAACTAGCAAGCGCACAGTAACTGGATGATGCGTCGTAATGTATAAGCTACCTACTACAAACTCTGAAGTGGTACATTTGTTTATTAAGAAAATCTCCTATTCCATATTGGTAAATTTCAGTTTTCGCATCTCAGCATCCTCATCACCATGGCTAGTACCAGGCTGAGGTCTTTCTGTGCCATTCATTTTCTCTTGGAATGCGTAGCCTATACACACAGGGCTGACCCAAACTCACTATTTATTGTGAGAGGTGTGTAATTCTCCACCGCTAGTTGTGGTGAGGGGTATTTAAATTGATTGCTTGCGGAATTGCCTGCTTTACCTAATTAGTCTTATAAAATAGGTTGTTATTTTGATGATGAGTGCGGCCGTACTGAACATGCACATTACGTGGCTTTTTGCGGTCAGTTTTTCCCCTTTATAAATTTGGGCCTGAGTTATCTATTTCACAACCGGGACTCATTTCACCATTCACAATTTTACTTGCTTCCAACCATATTGTTTAATTAAAATGTCTGGCTTTGATGAGCCAGGAAAACATTCTGTAGCCAACACCTTTAACCTCTATGTGCTGGGATTGCTGGTATGAACAAAAGTGTCTCGTCTCCCTTTTCTTACTGTGTGTGAGTCAGAATGTGTTGTTTGAGATCCTGCCTCCTCATGAACATCTTGTCACAATGATCACACTTCAGGTTCTTCTCTCCTGTGTGGATGATCATATGCGACACCAAGTGAGCCTTCTGTGTGAAAGACTTTTCACAGGCTGCACACCTGTAATTCTTCTGGCCTAAATAGAAGAGAGAAGATGACACATTGACATATGTATTTATTGTGTCTTATGCCAGGTAGGACAGTAGAGATGTGCTATCTTATTTACAGAGTCAACCTGGTTATATGTGTGAAGTAAGCAGCTTCATGAGAACAACAGTGAGCTTCTGATTTAAAGCTGAACACCACCAATGTTTCCTGGCTGTTGACAACTGTTTTACAAAATGAGTTGAATTTGTATTAAATATATGTTTCAGAGTAATAAATATCTGACATATGATGCTTCACTCAACTCAATCCTATGCACACATGTTTTAGTAATTTATAAAAAAAAAAAAAAAAATGTGTTGGTTTCTTTACAGCACTTTTCTACATACAGTACCGGCACAAATTATGGCAACAACAAATGATTTACAGCAAGTCTGCGGGTGGCGATTGTATTGCCCATGCTTCCTCACTCAGACCCCTTATTTACTAAATACCCTGGCATCTCTGAAAAGATCCTCTTTAATAATATGCAAAATATTTTAATGAGCAAGACATCTCAAAAGTAGAATGATACCCCAAAATGTTCTCCTTTTTCAAGGAAAACAGTACAATGGGATGGGGAGTTTATTGCAGGATAACTTCACTCAGACTACTTTTTCATTAAATATCTCGGTATTTCTGAAGAGAAAATCGCCTCCTCTTTAAAAACATGCAAGAGATTTTAATGAACAGTCTCTCCCACAAGTGCAGTGCTACCCCAAATATGATCCACTTACTACCAATGTGGAATGACTGACATTTTCTCTTAATTTTACCCTCAGAACAATTACCCTACATTGAATATGGTACCAGTCTTGAAGCAGTCACCACTCAGGAAAATACTTTTTTGGGTAAACTAGAAAACAAATGCTCCACCCTGTCATTCTGCATTGTTAATAAATTAATCATATTTAAAGGTACCACTGACCTCGTCAGACAGATTGCTCAACACGATTTTAAGCACAATGTTTAAAGAGGAGACAATTACACTATGTAACACAATTTTTGTTCCTGGGTAGTAAGTGTTATTTCCTAATTGCTTATGCCTCAAAAGTATAGAAAATGGCTATTATTCCCCACAAACTTTGCTTTTGTGACCATGACAGTGATATTTTGAAATTTACCTATTTCCAATGAGAAAATGGGCGAATGGGCGAAATGACTACAAAAGATTTAGAAGCGAGTAGTTTTTCGAGATTTACGATTATACTGTAAATCACTTTCACGAATCAGCCCCCAAATGTAGTCTCCCATCATGTTCTCGTTATACTGTCCTTGGTAGCGGCGTTCAAAGTCCAGTATATCCTGGTGGAAGCGCTCGCCTTGATCCTCCTCCTCCTCCGCCTTGCTCCTCTGTGATTGGCCAGGAAGCCCCGAACCACTGCGACAAAGCTGTTCCAAGCCGCTTTATCCTTACTAGTAAGCTTCTTGGGGAATTCATTGCACTCCAGGGTCTTCTTTATCTGTGGTCCGACGAAGACACCGGCTTTGACCTTTGCCTCAGACAGCATAGGGAAGAAGTCTTGAAGGTACTTGAAGGCTGCCGACTCCTTATCTAGAGCTCTGACAAATTGTTTCATAAGGCCCAATTTGATGTGCAGTGGTGGCATCAGCACCTTCCGGGGGTCCACCAGTGGCTCCCACTTGACGATGCAATTAGGAAATAACACTTACTACCCAGGAACCAAAAATAAAAAAAAAATGTGTTACATGATGTAATCTATTCAGGGATACCAGTATATTTAGTGAGCAAGAAGTCTGAGTGAAGTTATCCTGCAACAAACTCCCCATCACTGCTTTCCTAGAAAAGGGAGAACATTTCAGGGTACCAGTCTACTTGTGACATGTCTTGTTCATTAAAATATTGAGCATATTTGTAGAGGAGACAATGATCTATTCAGTCAGCAAGATATTTAGTAAGTAAAGGGTAAGGAAAAATGGGCAATACAATTCCCAACACTAGTCACTGTAAATAATTTGTTGTCGTTGTAATTTGTGTCAGTACTGTATATAAATAGTGAAAACACCAGATTGTCAACCAGATTGCTAGAATTCTCTTTCCTATGCCTGTATACAGATAAACTGAATGCCAACCTATCCTGGTAAAACAAATAAGAGGAAATGTACCCTCTGTCTACCTGCCCTCCAAGTTGTCCCTTACCTGTATGGATTTTCAGATGGGTTCGGAGGTTGCTGGGGTCACTGAAGGCTTTGCTGCAGAACTCACACTTGTGTGGCTTCATGCCCACGTGGCCCATGATGTGCACATTGAGCTTGGTGGATGAGGTGAACGCACGGGAACACATGGCGCACTTGAACTTCCTCTCTTTGGGGTGGCCTGGCCAGTGGCTGCTCACCAGCTTGCTGCTGTGCACCTGGCTTGGGCTGTGGCTGTTAGTGTGGCTGTTCAGGCTGGACTTCAGTTCTGAGTAGGACGCACACTCCTTGCCACGATGGCAAATTTGTGCTTCAGGATTTTCAGGGACACCTAAAGAAGTGAAGCATGTTAAAACACTTACACTGTGCCATCACAGCTCCATTATCCTATTAATCAATTTAAAAAGAGACGTGCCCAATGATATAATTTCACTAACATTCCCTAAATCAGGTGTAGCTGAGGAATGTAACTGAACCCTTTCAAAAGGGGCTATAGGAAAACAGCAAGTGGAGCACCCTGCTTCCTTCTAATGTAATCTCAGGAGAACCAAATCCAATTGCCCACTATGGAAACTGCTTTCACAGTTGCCTGCATCTAGGCATGTGTGTGCTGTAACCATGAGTGGACTCTGTGTAAATCTGTGCCCCACTCAGAAACAGCTCATGTGTGCTCCCCCCGGGAAGTACTTTACACTGCTTACCAATGTGCCTGGCGTAGTCCCTGCTGTAGTAGAACAGGAGCTCATGGTCAGGAAGAATCTCTCTTGAAGTGCAGAAATATATTTTACCATTGTGGGGGTAGGCTACCAGATTCTGCTCCCTGCCAGTCCTATGCAATTGGGGCACAGGATGCCGCTATTAAACTTTATTAAAGCAATATTTTACATATATACATTATAAAAATAGAATAAAAAAAACCTTAAGTAATATAATTTAAGGTAAACAAATATGATATAATTATGGAATTTACAATATACAGCAGACCCTGATATTGATGTGTTACAGCAATCCGACATTTCTTTATATAAGATGAAATCATATTCAAATTAACTATACAAATATATTGTGTAGGATACAAGCACATTTTCACCAACTCAGGTCTGAGTGTCCAGTAGCTGATCTGACTGTAAAGTAGCTGCTCTGACTGTCCAGTAGCTGCTCTGACTGTCCAATTGCTGTTCAGTGTCCAGTAGCTGTTCTGAGTGTCCAGTAGCTGCTCCGAGTGTCCAGTGGCTGCTCTGAGCATCCAGTAGCTGATCTGACTGTAAAGTAGCTGCTCTGACTGTCCAGTAGCTGATCTGACTGTAAAGTAGCTGCTCTGACTGTCCAGTAGCTGCTCTGACTGTCCAGTAGCTGCTCTGACTGTCCAATTGCTGTTCAGTGTCCAGTTGCTGCTCCGAGTGTCCAGTAGCTGCTCTGAGTGTCCAGTAGCTGCTCTGAGTGTCCAGTGGCTGCTCTGAGTGTCCAGTGGCTGCTCTGAGCGTCCAGTAGCTGATCTGACTGTAAAGTAGCTGCTCTGACTGTCCAGTAGCTGATCTGACTGTAAAGCAGCTGCTCCGAGTGTCCAGTAGCTGCTCCGAGTGTCCAGTGGCTGCTCTGAGTGTCCAGTGGCTGATCTGACTGTTTATGGAGTGGGTATCAGCTTGTATCGTACAGCATTATACATTATATGTAACTGTGTGCCAATTATTTTTTATACCTTTAGCCAATTGGGACAAGTAAAAAAAAGAAACTAGTTAATTGTAAATTGGTTAACAAATATGTGGAATACCATACATAGTGTCATGTTTATACAAAATACAAAATTAGTTAGTATCATGCACAAACAGACAGACAGACACCTCTATACATCCCCAGGATACTCTCATCACAATTACAAAAGTGTTTTTCAGTACATACAGACACGCCCTTCTGCACAGAAGAATTCTGTTACATTTTATCAGCCCAACTACAGATATATTTTATTATAATCAAAACTATTTGATCATGCTAGATATAAAGAACCTTATATTATAATAAAGTACCTTGCTTTGCGCACGAACATCATCCAGTTACATTCATTTTCATCTGTCGTGACAACACAGAACTCCAGCACATTGTTATGAATCACCTATGAAGAAAATCGATTTCCATTTTTAGCACTTAAGAACTTTAAAAAATGCGTTTCTCTTTTTATACAAAAAAAGAAGGTCAAATACAAATGACTTTGTCACTACGAATTAAATTTATATTCTTCATTTCACTCATAGTATGTACAGAGAAGCTGTCTTAATATGGTTGTGGAATCTACAACACTACCTATAGACATGGTCAATAGACTGTAGCAGGGGATTGTGTTGAATATTATAGTTTCATATTAAAGTATTTTGAGTTTGGTGGATTTTTGTATTTATTTATTGGTTCTGTAGCATAAGTAAAGGTATTAATAAAAGTCAATGAGCATACCATCTAGTTGTATGCATGTTCAAGTCTAGAAACTACCTTGGATCGGTAAAAAGCATTTTTTGGTGTAGATACAGGAATGTATGTGCAGACAGTAGAAAATGTGCTCAAACTCACAGGAGTCTAGAGAAATTCAACACAAAAAATCCAACAAATACAGTCAGAAACAGATAATGAACTTTACTTTAACTGTGCATTTTCAAAACTTCTATAAGATACATATAATGATTTAAAACCAAAGAACACGACTAATTTAGTGAGTGGGGAGCAAATCTTCTACACAAAATCAATCAGCCAGAAATGTACCTTCCAGATATGAAGAGAGGCCTTGTCTGACCAATCAGACACATCCAAGGAGCCGCACTGCTGCCCGACGAGGGGTCCAAAGCAGGTCCTCACCAGGATGGGCTCTCGAGAAAATACTCCTGCAAACACAAGGCACAGTCTACTAATCACACAAACAAAGTGTCCGTTTCGAATGTAAACCAGTTTTGGGGGTGGCAGCGGTGGGCCGAGTTGAAATAAAAATAATTGGGCATTTCAAATTGAGGAAAATCAGAAAAATAATTGCCGATTCCAAATTTATAAAAAAAATAAATAAATAAATTCAGGACCAGTAATTATATTAAAGTTAGGTTAACATTTATATTTACAAAATTAATAATTCATGTAAAATATTCTAAATTAATAAAACAACGTCAGTATTATAATCATATATATTTGCAGTAGCGTATTAGTGTTCGCCTTCTAAAAAACTATTTGTACAATGTGTGAGCTGCAAAAATACAACTGTAAGATTGTAATCTATCAGCATCCAGCTGAATTACTGATAGAAGAGTTATTTCTTCACCACATCCGAACCCCAACATTACAGTCTAATAGATACGCAGAGCGGTAATGGGGCGTAAAACGAAATTTGTTACTTCTCACAACTCTCAGATTTAAAATGCATCCAGAGTTCTACAATGCCTAAATCCAAAACGCGGACATCCTCACATCAACACAGGAAGTTAACCTTTGCATATGTATTAGTGCAAAGGGACACCATTCACACATACATGAAGAGGTATCAACAGAGCTCTGTGTCATCACGAATCATAGTTCAAGGGATATTCATTTGGAATTCTGCAACGCCCCTTACATTTTTAGTAGAAGTGTTCCACTAGCAGGGGTAGGCAACTGTCACGAGTGACCCTAAAACCTGTTTTCCCTTGTACAAGGTGCAAGCACCTTTTTTGAGTGAAAGGTGTATGCGGCTGAGATGTCCGATTCATTGATAGAAACAGTTTAATTTATCTGAAGTTTTCCCACTGGTGATGGAAATGAGAATGTAGAGATGAGAGCTCAGCTAAGAAGATTTAAGTTTTTTTTGCAAGTATCAGGCTTTTAAAGACTGTCACCCACACCTGTGGTGCCTTTGACAGACTCGCTGAGAGCAGAAACTAACCCAAGACTGTCACAGCCACTGAAAGCAGGCTGATCTTTGGGATACAAATTGAACATGTGTGAAACTGCAACAAATATTTTAATGTATTTTAAAGAATATAAAGTCAGCAGAAATATTAAACAAATTGCTAAAACACAATATTCAGATTTTTTTTTATAATGTACTCTGTATTAATCTATGACAATACTGTAGGATTCCATATTCCTGTTAATTCTACTATAACAGTAGAAAAATATCATTAGTAAATGTGTAAGGTCAGGCCGACCTGCTGAAAGTTACAGACCTCCATTATCAGGCAAAAGCATATTTTTCAATTAGACTAAGAGTCTCAAAACATTTTGATCTATGGAGCACAGTTAATATGTCAGGAACAATTGAACTAAAATAGGTTTGTGGTTCTACTATAGTAAGCAAAAACAAAAGTATTTAAATAAATAAGAAAAAAAAGTGAGATTTTAAAAATAAGAAACCTAATATAATAACCTTAAGTAATGTATGAGGATGTTAGTCTATATCAAAGTATAGCAGTCCTAAGTTTTAATATTCAAGGTTGCATTTGCTACCAAGTAGGTGCCCAATTAAAATTAACCTCTTGCCTTCTGCGTATATCAATGGAGTATATTGAAATATCTGAATTAGATATCTAATCATTTAAAGTCATAAAATGACTTATAAAATAAAATCATTAAAATTTAAATTGTTATATAAAAAAATATTGTTGAAAGAACATATTACAAAAAAAATAAGAGATTTCAGTACTAACTGACAATGTCAAAATATTGTAATAACTGTACTATGTTTTAAAGAATATACAACAGTAGAAATACTATTGTAGCAAATTATGAGCAGAATAACAATTTGAATTAAGAAAACTGAACAAATGTTAATGTTAAAAAAACAAAAAAAAACAAGCTTGTCTGTGTGCCTTTGTTATTAGTGTGACCAACTCTTGGAAGCTGGTCAGACTCAAAAATAGGGCCTCCCCGATCTTTAAATTAATAAAGACAATCGCGTGAGAAAGTCTGTGTTAACCTTGGCAGAAGCAGGCAACTCATTTAATTAACTTGAAGAAACTATGTTTTTATACTGATGCTCCGCTGAGACACGCCCACCTGCCTGCAGGAACAGCTGACTGCTTTCAGCTGCTGCTCCACCCAGACAGGTAATCATCCCTGGCGGAGCGCCACAGCAGCTAAACAATGAATTAAATCAATCTATTAACCCCAAAACATACAATAAACTACATATTTCCCCATGTGCAGGGCTCCTGCCCTGCTACATGCATCTATTTGAGTTTTATTGTAACAAGTAAAAACTGTAAAGAAAGGAACCGAGTATCTACTTTGCTTGAGAGGGTATTCATAGTCAAGTTTGTTATTTAGAAAAGAAGTAAACTTGATCTAAAAGTAGTTCTTGAGTTAAAAGCAGACATTCTAGAAAGATTGAAACAGTACAATTATTAAAGTGTTATGTCTGAATATAAGACAATAAAGTGTAAACTGTATTTAATAACTTTAGTATACAGTGGATCTACTGAAGGAAAATAACTAATTTTTTTTACCTATTCTTTACCTGCTCGTAGCAAGGCTGTGCTGGGCATAAAAAAATAGGTTTTGGCAGTTGAAGCAGGATTCGTTGTGTGAGATAGCAGGGAGGGGGTTAAAATTCCTCCCTGCTAAAAACATGTGAAAATGCACTGTTGGGTGATTGGGCTAAGGGTCTGTGATTGTGTTAATTGCTTTATTGTTTAGTTAATCCCCTGCACCTGGTGCTAATTGTAAATTGGAGCCAGGTGCAGGGTATTTAAGAGAGGCAGCCAGTCTGTTCTAGGCTGCTGAGTGGAGGGAGGCAGATGGTGTGGTCTGCTTCTGAGCAGTCAATGGGTAGGGCTGTGTGAAACCTGTGTGAATTTTTGTGTTTGTGTCAGGTAAATGGCTTAGGCGTCCTGAGTGTTAGTTAGGTTCCAGTGGTGTTTAGTCAGAGCTCTAAAGGAGAGCTAGGTGTTTATTTTAATTTTGTGTCTATTAAAAGTGTGCGCAAGCGCTGAAAAACATAAATTTTTGTGTCCTGGGTCTACTTTTAAAGGGGCAACGAACCGTGTGATTGCAGAGGACCTATTACAGTTGATAATAAGCAGTTTTGAATCCAAGGCCTTTCAATAGTGAGTGTTTATTTAAAAATAAACTAACAAAATACTTTCTGGTAACAGAATAAGGGGTGCATTATGATGAACTGTCCGTTCTCTTTATTACATTATACAAATTAATGAAAACTTGGCAACCGAAGCAAGCATTTCATTTAAATTAGAAAAGTTGTCTACAGTATCAGTTCTTATCAGGAAGGTAGCAACTTTAATTGGGATGATATTTGTGAGTCAAAAATACTGAGTCTTTTATATTACAAAAGAAAAAGCAACTGTTGGACAGAATTAATTCGGTATTGAATTTTACATCTCATTTATATTGAAGCATTGCTATAAGGTATAGGAATTATGTTATATCTTTGGAGAGTGATATATTGTATGTTTTAGGATTTCGCGGTAGACACTTTAGCGGTTTGCGTGTCTAAGCCTAAAGGCACTGGAATTGCCCAGACTGCCTGTTGCTTGGGATTTGCTGTGGTCTGCAAACACCCAATCGATTTTTAAGTATTTGATAAACAGAAGGAACACTATTACTGCGCTGATTTGTTGAAACTTCTAATTAAATGAGTCTGTGTGATTTTCTTGATTTATTAAAAGTTGTTTGGATACATTGCAATCCCAGTGCACGAACAATCCACTACAGGAGTCCAAAACATCTCTGCCCTCCTTAAACGTCTCCCCTAAGTTTAAGAGTGTGCTTAAAACATTTAAACTTTAAAAAATATGTAGTTAAAATAAAAACATTTTGAAAAGACGCTGTGTAAGGGGGGTAGTATGTGTCACCCTCGATGTGTGGTCTCGACAGCAGGAGAAAAACGGAAGTCGACCATCTAGGGGGAAGTGCGTTACCACATATATGTCTAAAAATAGGTCTTTTACATCGGCTTTAATGCTGTCCTTAAATGCAATTGACCTGTTAATCGATTCAAGTATCTCAATCATAACTGAGAAATGTGTTAATAGGTAAACTAAATAGGCTTTTAAAAGCCAAGTCTTACTTTTTCATTTAAATGCTGAAGTGACTCATCTTTATTAATTTAAATACAGTTACTTGTCATAACGATTGTAAGTGTGTCCAGCAAAACGCTTTCTATTTCATTACAGCTTTAATAAATATTAGTTGCTTATTAACATGTGGCAATCTTGTTTATGTGTGAAAAATGAAGGCTTGGCCTATGTAAAAGCCCATTAAGTTGTTTGACAGAAAAAAATAACTAAATTAAAATAAAAAAAATGACTAAAATAATCTGTATATATAAATATATTTATAAAAACAGTTTAGCAACATGAAAAGATAATAGCATCAGCGGTATGATAATGGTCTATTTTGAATGGAGGGCGAGCATTAATTGCATTATTACAGAAATGTTACGCAGTCCAATTATTCAAACAGTGCTAAAACCCAAATTGATACATTATTTATCCTACTTATTGTATATAAGAGGCAAGAACTAGTTATGTTCACACCAAACTGACTTTATTCCAAGTACAGTATCACGTTAATTCAAAGAATCAATATTCTGTTTAAAAATAATAATTTACGAATAGCAACAGTTTGCATGTATTAACATCGCTTGTCTCAGTCCTAGAATAGCAAAAAAAAAAAAAAAAAGACCAACACAGCCTTCTGTAATCTGGCTCAACAAAAGACATTAGTTGAATCTGGTATCACAGTTGAATCTGGTATCCTCCACAACTGAAATCAAATCAACCATGTTATGTTTTCAGCCCCAATTTAATCACATTTCCTAACATTTCGCTTGCATGTCTGCGCCCCACCTCCTCCACACTAGATCAAGCTTCAGCAGAAACAGACTAGTCACGTGACCAAAACCATGCTGGACTTTGGGAGGTGAAGATCCAATGATAATCATGCCACGTGATAAAGGTAGTAAGTAACAAAAAAAATAAAAACAGAGTAGCCGTTATTTGCAGACACCCGCTTCTTAATATTTGACCTGCACATTTTTGACAAAGCTTAAATGATTAAGAAAAATTTAAAAAGCTTGACACTTTACTAACATTTAAACTCTAAATAATTTACACCCCTAGCTCAGAGCAATAAAAGTAGTACGTGTGAATCTGACAAAACCTTGGCCCACCCAATCCATTCCATTGCAGGACTTTGTTCCAACCAGATCCTTCATTATTTAGTTGACCTTCCAATCCATTTCATTGCAGGATTTTGTTCTAATGGAGGTCAATTAAATAACGAAGGACCTGGTTGGAACAAAGTCCGGCAATGGAATGGACGGGACATGTCAAGGTTGCCTACCCGTGCACTAGGGTAACATGGTGTTCCAAGGCCAGCATGGTGACTCCCAACAGATGGATGAACAGCTCCCTTTTTCCATATTGGTGGCAGCCTCTGTGGCCATATCGGCCCCTACAGAATTCACAGCACATTTTGCCCTTCTCTTATCATGCAAGTTGTACATTCATGTGAGCAATATATTTCATGCTATGCCAGCAGCCAACTTAATCTTGCTGTGTTAGTGTTAGTCAACATAATTAGAGAAATATATGGTGGTCATACCGAGTTCAGCTCCAGTTCCAGACTGTCTCAGGATGAGCTGCCTGGGCAGTGAGAGTCGAGCACGGCTCTCAATAGGGGTATCCGGAATAAAGGTGACCGGACCGTGTTGAGGGCAGTCCGATGGGTAGGCCTGGCCACACAGCGTGCACCCTAGACATCAAACACACTGTCAATTCAGTAAGCAAGTCCACTTTGCAATGTTGTTGTGGAAGAAATGTTGCTAACACATTTGAAGGATGCTGTCTTTCCAATAGACTCCCTCAGTTAACAGTAGTAAAAATATCAGTGCCCTGGATAAATTGGAAATTTGCTTTCAATCAGCTTTTAATACTTAGTGTGGAAGTTAATTGCCATTGACTGGTACTCTGTTGTAGAAGTGAGGGAAGGGCAGTTTTTCTTGTTCTGAAATCAACACAATGAATACATGTATTTAATAAATAATTCTTAAAGGCGATTCTGAGTATGAGTATGAGTATCTCCTAACTAAAGCTACAGAAGAACCTCAGAAAGCCAGGGTATAATATGCTATGACTAAGACAGACAGCACATCAGATGAGGTTCTGGGTTATTCAGTAATTTACTTTCTGATTTAAACAATATGTGAATAAACTGTATTTTGGTTGCGGAAAATGCAACACTACCTTAATGTCATGAGTATTTCCAATACATACAGTATATACTTTAATGCTAATCTTATGGAGTATGCATTAAGTATAGCCTTTACATTACATTTTAACTGTAATGTTAATTTGAAATACTGTACAAAAACCTGATCTTATTTAGTCCTGCCTTAATAATGTTATAGTCCGAGAAGTTGCTACTTTCGATGCAGTTAACTACTCCATTTACCGAGCCTCAATAATATTGTATTCTTTATTGATTTACCTTCAACCTTCAGTTGACAGATAGGTAAACTGGTACAGTAGATCAGATTAAGGGGGACCAAAACAGTACCGAGAAATCCTGATGATCAAGAATCCAGTCATTTATTCACCAGTCACAAACACGCATTGTAAGTGAATGGATTGAACCTTGCTCTTATTTTAATTAATTTTTTTATTGAAAACCTGGACTTATTGGTCACATGTTTCTGGAAGGATACAATTAGCTGTCCTGGTATTTGTTGGACCCATTCTCTAGCTACAGCTTGCAGTAAATTCACAATTGACCATTAAAACTCAGTGCAGCCAATGAAGTACACGAAGCTTGATAACATGCAAACTGCATTGGATTTAAAAATCATGCATAAAACATCCAGTACGCAGCTTATCTGAAGCGGTCAGTAATGAAATTTACTTTTAAAGATGTTACATTCCACTCCAGTGGTTCCTTAATATCTGTGTTAGCTTTGCTTTGCCTTTTCTATTTGAGGTTGATCCATGTGCAGTGTTCAGCTGTACTGGCTTTTCTATTTTCTCTAGCAATTTCGTTACCCTCTATTTCCTGTACTCACATACTGTAAAGGAAGTGGCCATATTTTCCTTGTTTGAGTTGGAATCCTCCATCTGCAGAGAGGAAGGCACAAGAACCAGATTCTCTGGGGACACGTCCACCTGCCCATGTCCCAGAGACACCTCGGCTGTGACGGACGACACAGAGACAGGCTCCAGGCTGATGTTGGCCCCATGAATGGACCCAGGCTCCAGGGGGTTCATGGCGGGATGAGAGCTGGAGAGGACCACCCTGACCGAGTTGGAGCTCATCCCAACCGTGTGGAGAGATTCACCCAGGCCACCGCTAGTGACCCTCCCGTCCAGGTGCTCCGATTCCATGACAACAGGCAACTCCAGGGCCCCTGAGTGGATGGGAATGACACCACCATGGCCAACCGCTTCTGCCGGCAAACCATTTCCCACAGAATCCACGACAATGTTCTCGTGGTTCCCGGAGCTCGCGGGTAGTTGCTGGTGCTCCCCTGCCACCCCCTCCATCGTCAAGTTTTCTCCCATCCCGTCCGTGGAGATGGGACTGGTCACTCTAGACACCGGTTCCATGTCCATGCCAGTGTCCAGTGGCACTTCATGCCCACTGCTGGGGTGAAGGCTTTGGGCACTGTGGGCTCCCACCTGCCGGGAGTCCAAAGTCACCAAGCTGGGCTCCAATCCCACCACTCCTCCAGGCTGGTATGGGTCGAGGGCAGAGGAGTTGCTTGGCACGGAGAGAGCAGGGTTCCCATCCATGTTTAGGGAGCTAGGGTGGATATACTGAGGTGGTGGTCTGTCTGCTAGATATGACAATATGCCTAGAAAAATAAATACACATATAGTTATTCCAACAACAGCCAATTAGGTGTATGGTGAAAAAAATAAAAAGATCATCATTCACAGGCAAAGTTTTAAGAAATTCCATCAAGCACTGTTGAAGCTACAGACTTGCATTAGCCCATCACTCATTGGCCAGAACACCTAGTCCTAGATTCTTATACACTGAAGGTCCTGTTCCACATGCTGTCACAAACAATACCAAGATTGAACTACTGCAGTGTTCCTCCGACCTCATTTGAATTATGCTGAGCATTATCATCTACTGACCCAGTTATTATCCACACCAAAGCTTACCGTCACATTTATCATGTCCTATCCCTGTCCTTTCCCATGGATGCCAGTGGATTATTTTTTACTTAAAAAACAAAACAAACTTCGCCAGACTATTGTGCGTCTACCCTCCACCACCCTCAAATATGAGCTAAATGCAAATCCATTATTCAGTGGAGCGGTTCTACAGATACAGCCTTTATTGGACCAATCAATCAGTGACTAGAATTCAGGCAAAAGTATAAGACGGTAAAAGTGTGTCCTCTTGCCTAACAAAAGTGCTCACAAGAAGACACTCAGGGTCAACTGTACATGTTAAGGTGTTACAGAACACCCTGCAAAGTTTACAAAAAATGCACGCAGTTACCTTTGTTGTGTCCCTTGTTGTCTGTATTGCAGTGTTATATTTTTAAACTTATTGCCGACTTGTGACAATTTTAATCACATCTCATGGGTCATAATTCAAGAGGGCAATACAGTTCTTCTAAGGATTACAGAATCCACATCACGCTCCCTGCTGAAACAGTGTTGTTTTTTTTGTTTTCACAATATGCACTCATTTCAATCAGAGCACCAGCATTGTTGCAGGAGGAAGCGTGATCTACTGCGATGCTTAGAAGATATATTCTCTTTCTCCTGGTGAATGCTACTGAGTAAAAGTTGAAAAAAAGTAGAATGCATGCAAGTTACATCACAACTGGATGAGGGGTTCTCAAGTAAACATGTTAGAGTGATTTACATACAGATGTATGTAGGAGCAGCGTGCCTTCATTGATATGAATACTTCCTGGAAGTAATCTCCACAAATATGAATTAGTGGTCTTTAGCACTGCAACACTTTGTTCAATCAAATGTGCCACACAAGCTATGAAGAGCTAACAAGAGCTATCTACTGTAAGTGAACAGGGTGAGGACAGTTCTGCCTGCAGCTTACCTGGCAGGATGTGTCTGTAGTAGCTACTCTCGAGGTGAGGATAAGGGGGAGGCGGCAGGGTATAGTTCCTCTCTTGAATCCCACACATCACCCCCCGGTCCCCGAGAGGTCCCATAGGCAGCATGAGGGACAGGGCCGAGGGGAGGGAGCCCAGAGAGGGGCCAAAATTAGGAATCGCCACCGGCATACCTGAAAACATACACCAAAATAGATATACATTAAGACACAACTGAACCAAGCCCATGATATATTCTACCTCCTCCTCCTCCAATATATACTCCACTTAGTCGACTAGGTTATAGTCAGGATGTGATTTTGATATTTGTTTCCATTCAGCATGAAAGTATGAAATGAGCAGTTCATGTCTTTTGAACTGGTTTCAATGCAAAGTTAAAGTGGTTAGCAAACATCAAATAAAGGGGAATACTTACACAGAACTACAAAAAGGGCAAAATTTAATTCTAAGCAACTAACAGAGCAATATCCCCCAAAAATTCATGAAATCGGAGGAAGCAGCTTTAAGGAGAAACAAACTTTTCAAATTAATCAAAGCCTTTTGTGCAAAAAATATACTTCTGCACCACTTGATAATGCAAAGCCTAAAGGGAGGACGGTTTACAGTTCTATGAACCCCGATTTGCAGCTCTGCAGCCGTTCCCCAGCGGTGCTTCACCTGTCAACCGTGTCAATGCAGAACGATCCTTCTACTCTTGTCAAACCAAAACTACAGCTCTGTATAAATGGACATTAACGAAAAGGATATTGCAAAACTCTCAATTTACAACCAGAACATGTATTTTAGAAAAACTAAATTGCAGTTTTCAGATTATCTGTTTTACACTGGACAAGGTATACAGGTTACAATTAAAAGGTAAGCATAGTCCTAATTACTCCTAATAAATAAATCCTGTTTACTTTTTAACAGAAGCTTGTGTTAAAAGAAAACACATTATATACATGTCAAATACATTAAATATATGTTTACTTTGCACAGATACTAAAATATTACAGTATATTACATGCATAAATATATTTTTTAAATTCAAATTTTTGTAGCTATGACCATTCCGTGAAATTGTCTATTTTTAGCTGTGACTCTGCCATGATTTTTACTGTGACCAAATCACATCCGTAGTTCTAGTATTATGTCTCCTCCCAATTAAGGAACTGGCACAGAAATCATTTCTAAATGTAAAAGTTCAAGCCAAGGCAACTTGAAACAATAAAATGTTTTGGGGAGCTAAACTTGTTCCATTGCTTCCTTGATGTGACAGACATAAGAACCAACTGCCCAATTACACACTCACCTGAAATTGTTGCCAGTTATCCAGTAATTGTACTTATCTCGGGGCGGGGGGACGGGACGACACGACACGACACACCTATCACTGCAAATGACTGAAAAGCGCTTTGACAAATAGGAGGCCAGTGTTGGCAGGATCCCCAGACTCTTACCTGGCGTGGCAATGGGGTGGTGGGTGGGTGAGGTTGCTAGCCCCAGGTGACCCCCAGTCACAGGTATTGAGCCAGAAACAGAGGAGACACTCAGATGGTCCATCCCCACTGGACTCAGGTTAATGTCATTCATACTAATCCAGATGAAAACACAGAGCTTGGGTAAAATAACCAGCATAACATAAAAAGCACAAGAAAGTAACCAAGTAATCAGTATATTAAAAAAAAAAAAAAAAAAGTTTTGTAAGCCTTTCAGTTGTTAAATAAACCAGACAGTTGTTTATAGTTCAGAGCTGCCAAGAATTTATGTTGTAAAGACACAATATACCCTATAGGCATTGAAACCTCTGAATGACAGCCCAGGGATCACAACTATATATTGGTATCCCATACACAGCATTTATTTTCTTTTAATGTATTATAGCTATAGCTGGAAACAAATGGACAATGAAATTACCTGATTTATGTTTCAGCTCATTACTTCCATCTTGAATCACTCCTCTCTAAGAAGAAAAAATGGAATAGACAGTTTTGGGATTTTAATGTTCGGAAATTATTACATTATCTAAATGTTTGGATGGTCGTGAAAACTGAACTGCTCTCTCACACCCCACCCAAAAAAGGTTTGAGAGACGAGTTTGGGAAAGCTAAATTACTTCATCAAAACGTGGAAACCTTTAAAATAATTAATTTTAAGAAAATGTGACATACAATATTGCCAACCCTTTTATAATAGTATGCGACATACATAAAAAAAGTGTTTGAATGGGTATAACTATTCATGTATGCACATGTAAATTAATGTGTATATAGATAACAATGTACTTAAAACATAGGTAAATACTTACCTAATTTAACTTTTAAAACAATGTAATTAAATTAGATAACATGTTACTCTACATGTGTACAGTAACATAACATTGTACTGGATACATTTAATACAAAGCATTGCCTAACACAGTAGCAATAGTAATTATTTTAGATGCATTAAAAACAATATTGATTAATAACTCTCCCACAGTGATATTAATTAAACTAAGAAAAATGTTAACACATATTAATATTAACCAATGTAGAAATGCGCGTCTTGTGCGGATATGAGAATACAACATGCATATATATATATATATATATATATATATATATATATATATATATATATATATATATATATATATATATATATATATACACACACAAAACACTGTTAATATTTATTGTTTACATTGATATACGGGGTAAACTTCCTGACATCAACATTAACTGGGTGAAACATATTCACGGACAATTCATAAAATGATCACAGTGACGTATATTTATTGATGTCAAGGTAAAACAGTAGGGTAAAAATACGAAGTTGTTCAAATTACCAACTAAACTGAATTATGAGCACAATCGAACACAAAAACACCAGACCCTGACTGCAGCTGGTTTACTGTTGTCACACACAGCGGAGTGGCCGTTTTGTAGCCTAACGCGTTCACAGCCTTCTAGTAAAGTACTACTGCATCGTATTTTCTACATTACTATGAATTTAAATAACATAAAAATAACAAAATGTTTCAATTTATTATGGTTCACCGACCTAGCACAAGCTGTTTTTCTGTTCGGATTCGTCATTGTTGAGACACCACCTCTTCTGAGCATGAGCAAGAATATTTAGGGAGCACAGTAAATTCAATATTTTTACACACCGAAGAAGGGGGGATCTTTGTATGACTAATCATCATTGTTCTATCAGTTTACATCAATGCATATATATGTTTGTATTATTATTCATCTTATAAGTTTTATCTTAGAAATTGCTCACATAAATTAAATACATAACATTTATTTTAATGTTTCAGATTAACACTGACAATCCCTTACTGCAGCGATGTTGCGATGTATACATCGCCCTCCTGTGGTACTCTTTGCTATTTTAAAATCCATACGCCTGTTCACAGGTATATTTTTTAGAAAATAAATAAGTAAATAAGTAAATAAATAAATAACAGTATGGTATGTGTTATAAAACGGCTGTTATAAAATTTCAGACTGTAATATAAAAACATCCTTTAAATACAAGGTGGTCAATATGTCACTGTACAAAAACGATTATTCTGCTCACAAGTAACACAGCTTGCACAAGAATACCCCAGTGCTGTCAATGTTACAATTGGATAGAATTAACCCTCATTTTAGTAGCTACAGTACAGGCCAATGTTATCAAATTATACCCTGCCGACAAAAATAGGTGGTTGATCTAGTCTAAGATGATTGTGCTGTAAAATGCTCAAATAAAATCCAGTGTGGCATATCTCTGGGTAAAAGTTGCTCAAATTAACTTTAATGGTAGATACAGTAGTAGTCCTAATAATTACTTAATGTTAAATTCAACCATACAAAGATATACTTAGTACTACATAATACCAGCCAGTCAAAATAAAACAAATATATATATATATATATATATATATATATATATATATATATATATATATATATATATATATATATATATATATATATATATAGACACACACACACACACACACATTGATGCACAATGAAAATAGTGAGCAGATAGGTTTGTTGATTGTTTGAGTAGTATTGTTCCTTGGGATAACAAAATACTGAGTCATGTCATTTGATTTCATAAAAATTCCAGTTGCTCAGTGTTTGGTGTTTGAGTTGAGTTAAAATTGTCAAGATGTGTTGATTAAAAAACCTGTATAAATAGCCATTTGGAAAGACATGATTTTAATTGATGGAAGAACAGCGAAAGATACGACCATGCCCCTCTTGTGTAATGAAGACCATTTGATTTCTATTGGCATGATTGAAGGTAGCCTCTTTGTGAGAGAAGGTGCCCGGAGGCTGTTCAGGGGTAACACGTTGACAGCTGAGAGACAAAGTCGCTGTCTTCTCTGGGCCAGAGAACATCTGACGTGGTGGCCAAGAGAGTGGTGGAGTGTTTTATTCACTGATGAATGCTGTTTTGCCCTTGACAGTCCTGATGGAAGACAACGTGTGTGGAGACGTTGTGGTGAGCGTTATGCTGACTGTTGCATTGTTCAAGCTAACCGGTGGGGCGGTGGAAGTGTGATGATGTGGGGAGGAATCTCCTTTAACAGAAGAACGCCTTTGGTGCAGATTGAGGGCAACCTTACTGCTCAGAGATTCATTGATGATGTCCTTATGGCAACAGTGTAAGCCAATCCGGAGGTGTTGATTTCCAGCAGGACAATGCAAGACCACGCAGTGCTAGGACTACAATTGCATGAGATCAAGGAAACAATGTCAAGGTCTTGCCATGGCCAGCTTTTTCTCCTGACCTGTCCCTGTGGGACCAAATCGCCAGTGCCACCCACAGGAGACAACCACGATCAGCCAACCTTTGACATCTGGCAGCAGCTGCACAGGAAGAGTAGAACATCCCACAGCAGGCTATCCAGAGGTTGATCAAGTCTATGCGTCACCGCTGCCAGGATTGTGGTAATGCTCAAGGAGGTCATACCTGATGCTAACGTTGTAATATTTTCATTTTGAAAGTGTGTCACTTTTCATACTGAAAACTTATTATGATTCTTTGATCTATTTTTGTTCACATTTTCTGTGATTTTATTTGATGTCTATGTTTAAAATATTTGATTAGATCCATTAGAGCATAACGTTTCTTTTCTACATCATGTATTCTTCCAGTATTTAACCGCCACTACACCTCTAGGTTCCATCTGCTACTACAGTACCTGCAGCTAGACGAGGTTACAAAACAAATTACAATTTTAAGTGATTTTCTAGCAATCTAGCTCTAGCAAACAAGAAAGATAGAACTGCAATGCCCATAACTAGGACTCATAATTGCACACAGTGTAATCCTATTTCTACATTTAAAAACTATGATTCTGAAATATGATCCAGGCTCAAGGATTATAAGCAGTGAATTGGATGGGAGGAGGTCTAAAGCTGGGAACTGTCTGGGAGTCTTACTTTTTGATCTCACCTCATTTACCTGCTTTAAAAAAAAACCTTGTCAGGCAAACTTCTACTCTCCTCCCTTGACATTTTCAAATTTACTGCAGTAGAGACTGCAGAAGCACTTAAAGGACCTAAATGTTGAGATATAGCTTTTCTTAAACCAGCTCTTGAACAGTCAAAGGGCTATTTTTGCTTTCTGAATGAGATACACAATAACTAACTGCAAACTCGATCTGAAAGCTGTCTGTCAGTAATGTAGGAGATACTAGAAATGAGGCTAATCCAAGGTAAGTGAAGCTGACACTTTTAGAATACCTGGATTACCTTACTGTGTACCAGTAATGAGAAGTCACTTTTAAGTAATGTTTCTAAATGTTGTCCTTTGTAAAAGTTGACCACTGTATTTTTGTCGTTAATCATACACTTCCAATCCTATAGTGTACTGGGAATGTACACCAGTGCTATATTACATTGAGATTTTATATATATATATATATATATATATATATATATATATATATATATATATATATATATATATATATATATATATATATATATATATATATAGTATATATATAGGTAATAATGTCCATTTTACTTAAAGTACATGTAAAATTATTAATATATATTTGTACTTTACAAACTTAGTTCATTATAGCTCAATATAATCAAATACAGTACAGTTGTGCTTTATGTAAGGATGGGTGGTTCTCCAGTGTTATAAATCGAAGCTAGAAATGTTCTAAAGATGCATGATTTCTTTAAGAAAAAAATATAGATTTTATTTATTTAGAAAAGCAAATGTAACAAAAAAAATCAGCATCACATATTTCTTAAAAACAGTTTTAAAAAATAATGTGGTGAGATATTTGCAACAAAACGTAATTGTCCTGATTTATATATTAAAAAGAAACTTTCTGAAATGTTGATCTCTGTATAAATGGTATACATTTCCCTGCACTGCGAAATTGTTGGACTAGTAAAAATGTGTTATCGAACCAGCATACTAAACAAAAAACTACTTGAAGTGGCTTTTGGAACCGTTATGACTTCAGCTTAAACTTTACTTAACCTTTTTTTGAGGATTTTAATATTTTTAAAAAATATATTATTAAAATGATCTCTAGTCCAAGATGATGGTATCATATTTGATTGCTATTCACTTTAAGTCTTAAACTAAATTATATTCTTAAATATCACTGGATCTCTTTTTATACAATAGTTATTAAAGTTCTGCAATATTAGAAATAAATAATTTAAGAACAGACTTTTCTAAAATGCCTCGTAATGGTTTCTAAAATACTGCATAATTCATGTTTGAAATACTGTATAAACAAATAATGTATATTTACTATTTAGAATTGAAAACAAACTTTATATTTGTATTATAATTAATTCAGCAATAACTAAACAATACAAGTTTAAAACATAATTATTTTAGAAACACAAATAAAGCTTGCAACATTTCGTAGCACAGCTCCTGTGGTCTTTTCATATAAAATGTACAAATTGCAAGTAGAAAAATATGTGATACATTTTTAACAGTTGATTAAGGTTTTTATAGCAAAACTTTTAAAAAAATGACTATGCATGTTTTTGTGATAGGAACTCAAAAGTTCTCCAAGGTAACTTACTCTTTTGTAGCATTAACAGTTTGATTTGGTATAATGATAAAGCTAGATAAAATGTACTCAGTTGGCAAGTGCTTCTGTATCCAGTACTGCACATTGATTACTGTGCCTCTGTATCCAGCACTGCTCACTGATTACTGTGTCTCTGTATCCAGTACTGCACATTGATTACTGTGTCTCTGTATCCAGCACTGCACATTGATTACTGTGTCTCTGTATCCAGTACTGCACATTGATTACTGTGTCTCTGTATCCAGTACTGCACATTGATTACTGTGCCTCTGTATCCAGCACTGCACATTGATTACTGTGTCTCTATATCCAACACTGCTCACTGATTACTGTGCCTCTGTATTCAGCACTGCACACTGATTACACACTGATTACTGTTTCATTGAATAAAAATCTTTTAAAATTCTTCCTGAACAGCTTTAAAACCTTGAAAAGGAAATCAAGAAATAAATTAAGACCTTGTCCATTTAATCCAGTGCGCCGTGGGGCTATCCATGCTATGTGTGTTTTTTGCTTTTGTAACTGGAAATATAAAATCTAAATATCATTTATGTTTTTTTCTCAGCTCTTCCTATTTGAAGTTGTAGTTTTTCGATTGATTCTAAGATTTTCCAAGCAACTGAACTATTGGATTGAACCATTTAAGTTTTTTTTAGTGGTTTAATCTAATCCAAGACCCTGTGCTTTTCCTTTTGAAGAAATGCATTGCCATAAACAAGAACTGGATATAAAAGGACTAATTTCTTGGAGGCAATATGTGTCATCTCTTGAAGATCTGCCATGCAAGACCTCTAAAGCTGTCATTTAGAAGATTACTCATCATCCTACTCAAGAGATAAAAACAACTTCAAAAGCTACTGTGGATTAAAACAATAAGGAGAGCTAATACTATTTTTTGGCTTTGTGGTTTTGCCTGAGATCTCAAGTGATTAGTCTTGTTTCTTTGTGGGTTCCTTTCATGAGATGAAAAATGGTAAAGCCTCCAATTTAACATAGCAACATCAGAAGAAACTTTTGCGAACGTTGATGCACTGTTCAACCCACTGGACTTGCTGTTGACATTTAATGGGGCAATTGTTTGTCTCCTTAACTTGCTAAAGACACTGTCGGCAGCCATAAACTTTTTTATTTATTTTTTATTATTAAATAAAGATCTGAAATGCAAACGACTTTGGACTAAAAACTGTTTTGGCATAGAAGCGTTCTAAAGTTAAAGAATGGCTGCTGATCAACCAGCATCTTTATTAGAAGGTATTCCATACCCAGGATCCACGTCAGTTGGTTTACCAATGGACCACCCTGGGCTACCCTTGGCAGAGAAATTCAGGGTGCCATTTCATTTTGAACCATCCTACCTCGAGCAGGCTTTCAGTCACAGATTCTCAAGGACACTTTCATACATGCCATTTACCAGTCACCTTGGGGTCTACGACTACTCATTCGAGCCAGCTTTCATCCGGAAACGCAACGAAAGAGAAAGGCAAAGGGTTCGGTGTGTCAATGAGGGCTACTCGCGGCTTCGGGAGCATCTGCCACATGGGTTCGAGGACAAACGACTTAGCAAAGTCGAGACTCTGAGAGCTGCAATTAACTACATCAAACACCTCCAAGGCTTGTTGGATCTTCATGCATCAGGGTCGTCGTCAAGTAAAGAAAAACAGATTTCCAGTTCTTCAAGTCCCTCGCAGAGAACTGAGTGCAACTGTGACAAGGAATCTAAGACTTCTGTAACCTCCTCACCCTACAGTGATTCAGGCGACATGAGTATATAGAAAGAAAGAAGCACGGAGTCCTTTAATGAAATACATAGACTTTGAAAAACTTTGCCAGAAGCATCAATTCAACTGAACCAAATACCAAAGCTTCCAGACCAGTCGTTCTGCAAATAACAGCTGAATAGATATTAACAACGAACACAACATTGAATGTTCTGAAATTGGAATTAAAATACATAAAAAGCATCACAAAGAATTAAATATAAAATTATTAGTTTATTGACATAGAAAGTTGCTGTTGGAAACATTACAACAAACACTTGTAGTAATACCAAAAAATACAATTCATATTTTATTTTATTTTTTTTAATTACTTGTATTTGTCACACTAACCTAAAATTGATTTTGAATGTATTGTAGCATACATGGGGGTAGGGGTCAGGGCTGGTAGGTGACACAATGTACAGCAGTATCTGCACTATGCTTCAGAGCTGGAGGTCCTGGGTTTGTGTCCCATCTCTGCCTGGGTCCAAGGCACATTGTCTCAGAATAGTAAAACATTTTTATCAATAGGGGCAGGACGGACACAGCAGTTGAATTATTGTTTTGGTTTATACCATTATTTTACTCCTCTCTGAAAATGTGTCTTACTTATAAAAATAGAGCCTATAGTTAGGCAACTTCCAAATCACCTTACTGTATGTCATTTAAAAAAACTGAAAACACTGGAAGTAGTACAGTGCTCTGTATTTCACACCCTGACATAAAAAAAACAAACAAAAAAAAAAACAGGGCAATGTTGAAAACAGTGAATTGGTGAAAACTCTCCTTGTGCTATGTACTGTTAACAATGTCAAACTGTGAATAAACCAAATTCGTGAATGACTGGATATTGAAAGAAAGCAGGGCTGGTGATAGGATCCACTGGGCCCTGGTGCAAGAGTGTGAAGTAGACCCCCCCCCCCCCCCCCCCAAAAAAAAAACCCCACCTCAACCTAAAATAAATCTAACTGAAGTTTTGTTCCAAAAATGAGTATAAATCATGTGTGATTTTTGGGGAATTCACGTCAGTTTATTTAGCTGCACAGGTTTATGTTTCATGATTTCAACTCTTAACTCTTTGCTACAAAAGTCAGACCAAGTAGCAGGATCATAAAAATCACATAAAGGTGACTGACTGGGTACCGGGTTTACAATACATGATTCAGTACCTTGTATTTGCTGTTGTGTACATTTGCAATCCGATGTCTCTGATTCATGTCTTTCCTCTGGCTCAACTGTTGTTTATTTTTCATGCAAGGAGGAGGTTGGCAGTTCCGCTGCTGCACTATACTTCCATCTGTTGTGGTCGGCCCACTTTTAAACCATTTACTGTACCCTTTTTTTTTTTTTTAAGCATTTTCTGCTTCTTTTTGGGAAATTTCTAGCTGTCTTTTCTGCTCTTTTCACTTTGAACAACCTGACTTGTGTTTTGATGGCATATTCGATATACTGTACGTTATGTACTTATTACCACGACTGTGGAAAAGTTAGCTTACTTCCACCGAGTGCTTTAAAAAAAAAAAAAAATTATTACCAGGCAAGTCTATTATGGAAAACTGAAGTATGATGTAGGAGTTTGCATAGAGAATTAAAGTTGGCTGATAGGCCTATGTGTTTATTTTTTTCAGAAGTATTTGTGATTATATACCTTGTTAGTAAACTGTTTGTTATAGTCTTTATAAACAGCAGCTGTGAAAGAAATGCACCCCCCCCCCACCCTCCCCCTGTAAATGGAACAGTCTGTTATTTTTTTAATTGACACTTATAAAGTTTCACTCAGAGTCCAGCCTAGGTAGCTCTGATTTGATAATGTGTGTTTTGACTGACAGTACACGGTTTAGTTTTGAACCACCAGGAGAACAGTTTTTTGTTTTTGTTTTTCAATAATGGACTTAAAAAAAATAAATTTTTAAAAAATGGTATGGGCAAAGAGATTCTAGAATCTCTTTGGTATGGGCCCCAGCAGAGGCTGGGCCTGGGTGCAGTCGCATCCCTCGCGCCCCCCTCTGACACCGGCCCTGCTGTAAATATGTCTCTGATATTTAAAAAGAAAAAAAAAAAAAATTGACTCTGGAATTGGAATTTGAGTCTGACTGCTGTTAACACACAGTTACCAAGGTAACCATAACTACGAAATTCTAATTTGTTGAAATTGGTAAATTTAGAATATTATTTTCTTAAACTACATTTTCATGTCACTAACGGCAGAGTAAAGAACAGTGTCAAATATTCTATCAAGGAGGGGAAAATAGACAGTGTTTGAACCACAGCAGATATCCACACATTTCATACCCATAATGGATGTTTACCATGAAACAGAAATTTCATATGTTGCCTATCAGTTGTGCCAGAGCTTAAATGTCCCCATTAACATTCATTATCAACATTTCAGGGGGCCAATTTCCAAAATGATAGGCATGCATTTTAGGCTGAACATTGCGGGACAGTCTTGCTGACTATGTGTCAAAGACTAGCGAAAGAGAGTTGCCATAATATACAATAGCTCCTAACAAAATAAAGGCAAAACCAAAACTACAACCAACATTCATATTACCTTTAAAAAAAAAAAAAAAAAAAAAAAAAACATGCCAAAAGCACCCCGATCAATCTTTATATGCACATGTTATTTTGCTAACTGTAGGTACACTATAGGAGTAGAAATAAGTTTACTTTTTCTAAGGATTAAAGTATAACCATAGATTATGAAACAGTATTTGCGTAAACACATCACTTTGCTTTGAGAATAAGATTGTACAGTTTTCTAGGGTTTTTTTTGTTGTTTTTTTAACATATTGTGGCAGAGTAGTGGAGGAAATATGTAGTCCAAGGATTTGGTGCAGGACTACAACCCCCAGAATGCCACGAGAGTGCCAGGATGAGTTACACCTGGCTCTAATTTAATCATTACTTTTTTCAAGGGACACCTGCCTGGTAATTAGACAGGCAGGTATATAAAGCAGATCAAAATATTTAGTCTTTGTCTATGTTAAGGCTTAGGCCTGAGGAGAGACCTGGCTGGGAAAATGTGGAGATCTGCATGGAGAAAACTGTAAAAAGAAAGAAGGCATTATATTTTGTGACTGGTTTAAGTATTGGTAAATGGCTTAGCCGTCTGATATTTAGTTATAACTGAAAAAAGGTTTAGGGAAGTTAGGATTTTGTTTCGTTTGTTTTGTTTATTGTTTCTCACAGCATACTTTTTGTCAGAGGATGCTGTTATCAATAATAGTACAGGCACTGCCCTGTTTGAATTTGAAATACTGTTGTCTGCACTGACTTGTTTAAACTAGAAGACAGTGATCAAGATCCTGGAAAGTGGCAATAATACAACAAAAAGGACTTTTGTCACACATACACACACATATTATATATATATATATATATATATATATATATATATATATATATACAATAACAGCAAAACACAGACTATATCACATTCAAATCATATTTATAACCATACAATAGGAAAAGAGGAATTAAATACCATAGTGACTTTCAAAAATGTTATGTTTAAAAAATAATAATAGTAAATAAAATAAATAAGCAAAAGAAGAAATAATGTTTAAGAATTCAAACAGGGTTGGTCAATACAAATTAACAACAGCTACTAGACAAAGTAGGAGGTACCACTGAAACTAGGGCTTGGTACATACAGGCTGTTAATGCTGGATTCCCCTTCCCTCTTTCCATGTGTTTAAATAAATAATGATTAATTTGTAAGTATTGGGAAAAAATCTGTCTGGGGAAGCTGGGAGTCTGCTCTCCACTGTTTAAAGGTTTTCAATTGGTTGTCTTTCTTTAGCTGGTGTATGAAGTTTACATTGCAGTGGCCCATTTTTCAAACCCTGCCTCAAGAGATAAAGGTACAACATTGTTAACATGGCTGATAGATGTTAGTGTAGAAATCGAGGAAGGCAAATGGAAGACTTCATGAACAGTTTTCCAAACCTGGAGTTTAAACAAAGACCACCTGCCAAGAGAGCCAAAAATGGCACTGCTGACAGTGGAGCTTGTGTGCACTCAAACCTTTCCATATTGAGCCATCTTGTGTCTGAATGTCCCAAGTGGACAGGTAGCATCTGAAAGGGGTATAAATGTCTGGGGAGTACATTAATTTTAATGGTTTCCACTCTCCTCATCAAGGACAGAGTTAGGATTGACTAGCTGTCCAGGTCTCATTTAATCTCATATCAATTAGTTTAGCATAGTTTGCTTTATATAAGTTGTTAAAGGAGGGTGGTGTATTGATTCATAGATGTTTGATGCCACTTAAATGAAAATAAAGTTTTAGTGTGATGAGGGACCACCCCGTTCATTACCAGCCTCTGTGCACACTTATTTTATAACAAATGTTTATTTTTATAAAATCCAAAATGTCTCTGTGTAGATCAAGTATAGATATGAAAGCGTCAGATATATAAGAACATAATCAGCAAATATAGATAACTTATGCTCCTCCTCTCCCACATGTACACCTTTAATATCCACATTATCCTTAACCAGAGGTTTTATACTGATCGCAAATAGAAGCAGGGACAGTGGGCACCACTCTCTTGTAACCCTCTCCAGTTTAAAAGACAAGGCAATGCTGCCATTCACCCACACAAATATATAATTTGTATCTGTTTAATAAAATGATGGCAAAATTCAAATCTGCCCAGGACCTGAAAGAGATAAGGCCATGACAGAAATAATAAGAGAGAATTATACAGAACACAGATAAGAGGATAGTAAAAACATTAGATAATGTAGAAATGTACAGTATATTAAAAATGTAGAATAAAATTCCTTCTGTCTCTGCTCTGAACAAATCACTAATTGGACCACATTCTTTTCCCAACTGGTTCAGATGGCACTGATTTCAGGAGGCTTTATGCTTAGACAAGGGACACAGTTATGTGTTCTCAAATGTACCCTGGCTGCCCTGAGGTATGAGATGGTGGAGAATGGGTGTGATCTGGTTACCCTGCACACCTCAAGACATCTTAATTGCAATAGAAAAGAACCAGGCTGAAGATCATTTGGTTTCATATCACATAACAACTCTTTACTTTACATTTTGACAGTGTTTTGAAGTTAAATACAGGCTGGTTTCCCCCCTTCCAATATCCAGTACAATGGTAACGGGAAAACAATGGATGCAGCACATATTTTAGAGGCTGTCAAGAAACTACACAAAACCGCTTTCTGCTAAGGTTACATCCTGACATTGACCTCAACGTCCACCCTTATAACACTACTGGCCTCCCGTTGTCTAAATTTGGTATAACAGACCAGCATTTATCCATCATTGTAGAAATGGTTCAATCCAGCCCCTGTGTGGAAGTCATTGGTTTGTACTGTCACTTGGGATGAACCATTAATGGTTAACACGATCCAGAGCTGTCGCCCCAGGGCCAGCACTAAAACCTGGACATTTCACCACTTGTTCACCAGTAATAGCACCTATTGTCTTGTACTTTACCACATTCACTAAGAGCACTATCTCAAAAGAATGTTGCTGTTTCAAAGCTTCAAATACAATCCAAATAGACAGTAATTCTTTGTATAAAGTGTTGTGTACATTGGGAGGAAAATAACTTATTCTATCCAAGACATTTTTATTTGCAGCAAACTACTGCCATTATTTTAACCTCACAGCTCTCGAACACCCCCTGCCAATAAGCACATGGTTTTCAAACATAGAGAAAGCAAACTAGGTCAATGTTGAAACTACAGTACTAAAATAATTATACTTGTTTCAAATGTGGGGGTTATGAAAAATTTGCTCACTACCATGCTGTGCCAGCTAGACCCTGCTAGGTCCAGCCTTTTACATTTGGGAACCAAAAGGTGCAAACCCATTTTAGTCTCTTATCAAACATATCTCTTAACTCCAGCGACACATGATGACAAATGAGTCTGGAGGGATGTACTCTTATCAACCAACATCTCACTACAGGAAGATCTGAATCTGAATTGAACCTAGTTAAAATTGTAGCCCTTGGGGGCTCGCGAGTGGCGCATCCAGTTAAAGTGCTTCATGTGGAGTGGAGG